>NW_027437188.1:20187500-20717500 GCF_033239565.1 Halichoeres trimaculatus
TGGTGTGCATGGTACCCATGCAGTGTGTGAGGGCTTAAAAAACTGGACCCACTATTATGACATTATCATCACCTGGAAACATAATGTTATTTACCAGAAGCTAATATCCTGCATCCATTCATTCATTTATACATAAGGAGACTGTGTAAAATATGGACAACATGTTCCTAAAGCAGGGAAATAGAGCCATATTGGATATGATGAGGGCTTTAAGCGTCCTCTCTAAACGCTATAGGATGCCCGTTGGTCACATGAGCTGAGCTGTGTCTCTGATTGGACAAGCACACGATTCTAACTGCCAATTAGAAAAACTCTACCCCCAGTACAATGTGTGCTGATAGCAAAATTAGTGTCAGACCCAAGCCGTTTTTGAACCAGGCTGTAAATATTGGCTTGGCGTGTTCGTGGTTTCCAATTTTTCTTCATCAAGCCAAACGGATTCCTGAGGAAGCGCAATTTTTAGCACTCCCACATAGGGTTCATTTTTCTGAACCAGATGTTGCCCCTTGGCTAAAAATGCCCTTACCTACCTGAAGGTTTGACAGCAGGATGACTCTCTCACAGATAAAAGTGCCTTAAAAACCTTGTTCCTAGAAATTTCTAGAAATAAACAATGTCAACAGGAAAGCTTGTTAAGAGGAAAATGTGGATGCATTCCTGTCACGTTCATGCCATATCCATGATGGTGACCAAAGAAGAGCCAGACCCTATGACAATTTCAGTGCTACTTACTGGACATTTTCATATTACAAGCAAACAAGTAGAAAAAGAAGAACATATGAAAAGCAGATCAGAGCACGATGCAACATTTTGTTTCTGTGCACGCCACTGGATCACCCTAACCCATTAAGGAAATTTTACAAAGGAGCTGGCAGGAAAAATGCATGCAGTCCAAACTCAGCTGTTTGCACCCATACATGCAGCCCACATGGAAGATTTTAGCTAATTTTTAGACCTTTGATGCCTGTGTGAACATACAGCTGAAGTCAGGAGTTCATGAGCGTAGAGTAGGGGTGGCCAACCTGCGGCTCGCGAGCTCTGTGGCTCTTTGCCTTTCGGTGTGCGGCCCCTTGAACCATTCATAAAAATGTATATATTTACCGTTATGTGTAGTGGAGTGCTGATCAGTCTAAAATATTGATACATTGATGCCAGCGTTGGGACCAGTATTGATCAATACTTGGGTGATGAGATTGATACTTAAGTTTCAGTTTCTCTTCCCGACATGTGCTTCTCTCAATCCCTCATGCACTCATAGCTATCCATCTAGATAGATAGATAGATAGATAGATAGATAGATATTTGTCTCTTCTGTAGTAAAAACGGAAATTTGTCTTTAACACGGCTCCAAGTATAAATTTGAACACACAAACACAATAAATCTCGCTTTGAAAATTTGAAATGTTTTGATTTTTATTTTATGTTTTTTTCGTTTATGTGTTAGAGGAACTGTGTTTGTAAGACCACGTGTGTGGTGTGGCTCTTTGTAGTACCACAGTAATTTTTGTGGCTCTTGGACTGGCTGGTTGGCCACCCCTGGTGCAGAGCGTGCGCTGGGCAGCAGAAGTGCATTACAGGGTGTGACAGTACTGTGTGACATAAATGGTGGGAGTTGCTATCAGTGCAGCATAGCAATACTAATTTGTGTGCATGATGCTAAAGATTCAGCTCTTAAGGTTGATTAAAACCCTTTATTACATTATTTGTTACAGTCATTGTTGAATATACATGAGATGACAAAAGAAGGCGGCACCTGAGAATGTAAAAATGAATTGTGCTCTTCTTCATAGGCTTGCATTGTATATTATGTCAAAAACCTGACATAATTTTAATCTCATAACACATGATCCAACTAGACAGTCTTCACTGATCTCAGACAGGACCAGCAACACTAAAACCACTGTTAAAACACCAAATGAGGGAATAACTTTTCAGAAAACGAGGGGAGTCAGAACACCCCAAGTCTGCTCTGTAGACTTGTTGAGGCTCAACACCTGACGGAGACACCCCTCTGTACCCTTAACAGCTTCACCTTTACATGACACCAGAGATCAAACATTTATAAATATCTTGCCAAATGTTGAACAGGTCTCTTCATCTCAGGATGAGGTTATACCGAGACCTACTTGCTGTGTTTTTTCGACACCTGTCCCACCGCTGCCGTCAAACAGAATGACACAGCGAGTCAAGCTCCCCTGCTGAAGGTGGTGTTGCGATGCATGAAGGAGGTTTTGAGCTCTAAGCGCAAACTGGATTTGTGTCATATCATGGCACACTTCAGAATGAGCTCAGTCAATAGTCTATCAGGCTGGCAGCTGTAGGAACACACAGAGAAATGAGGACAAGGAGGAAAGAGACTGAAAAATCCTGACAGTCTGCCAGAACAAAAAGAGGAGAAGTAACATAATCATTCAGTGAGCATAAAGGGGACCTGAAAATGAAGTGCCAAAACCAGCTAATGTGACCGCAGCAGCGACATGCCCCAAATTTCTCTTTCCCTTCTGTTTTAAGTGCAAGTACAAATGATTATTAATACATTATTCACTAAACAGAGCCTTCTCCCCCAATTTTCTCCACTCATGTGCATCCTCTCCCTTTGATGATATTACCAAAGTAAGAGGGGAGAGAAGCAAGGGAGTGCTGAAACGAAGGAGTTCAGAGGATGGCTTTTCTCTTGGGAACACAGAGCTCTCATCCCAGAGGGGATCCTGCACTCTTCTGAAATCTTCCTGTAGACCAGGCTCCAAACAGCAGCATTAACATATCAGTCATATATCCTCTCCGCCATGACTGCAACCAGACACATTTAGTGCCAAGAAAACATGCTTGGCCTGCTTACTCAGCCTGGCTTTTCATCAAACAGGTAAATGTGGTTTATCCCTATACAAGTTGTTCCATCTTCATGAATTATATTTTAATTTAAGATTTACATGAAGGCACAAATTTGAATATGTTAAAGGCAATCTGAAAAACGACCGCAGAGAATAACCTCAGAATCACCCAGGGATTTCTTTGAACTCAGGGATCCAGATATGGCAGCAGCAACAATTGGATGAGCGCACTGCGGGGAAGATGAAAGGCAGTCAAACTTGTAGTCGTAATAAGTGGGCTGAGGCCTTTCATGATTCATACCGAGGCTTCATCTTACCGTTCAGTCAAGCTAGTGATCCCAAATGTTGAATAGGCTTATATAAATCTGGATTCTTTGTAATGCTCAGCAGTGGATGATAGAAAGCCAATTAACTTCCTCCCACAGTTCTGGGCACATTCAATGATTTTAAAAGAAAAGTACCCAAATAATAATGAGTTTTTAAAGCAGGCACATGGCACAGAGCTGATGTTTCCTCCAAAATAAACACATTAATATAGTATATGTGTTAGCTTCTTTCAAGTCATTAAACAGTTGTCAATGTCTGTCTGTTCGACCATCTGTCTGTCTGTTAGAGCTGCAGGTAGAACACAGTGTGCCAAGCTTGGCAAATACAGGAACAAAGCAAGCTTAAAAAGATGAGACTGAATACATTTGAGAAAATTCAATGCGTCTTTTGATTCCAGATTTTGTATGGATTGAAAAAGAAATATAAAACGTGTTCGTTATAAATACCTGGAAGTGGAGTTTTAAAGTTGAAATAAAGTTTTAAGCTACCTGTCACCACAAGTTTAACCATTTATTTACTAAAAGTTAGCTTAATGTTAAACTCCTTGTTTGTGAGTCAAAAAATAAAGCTTAAGCCGTAAGATGGAACCATCCACTCAGGAAAATGACAAAACTTAGCTGGGATACATTATCAATCTCTTTTTCTGTTTATGAATAAATGATAAACTTAGCTAGTGAGGTAAATTTGGATGAAGATAGATTTTGGTAAGTTCAGACTGAGTCTGGCTAAGCTAACTAGCTTCACTGTGTGCTTATTAAACAAAAACTGAAGCTAATTAACTTAATCTTTTTTGCTGACAGGGCACGAGAAGTTTCATCCTGCTCTTGAGACCTTGTGTCAAATATGATGAAACAGTCAAAAGTATTAGCTTGTGTTAGCTTGCAAAGCTTGCTTGGCTAGCAAAGCCTGACAAAAGATAAATGACTTTGTAAGTCTTAAAGGTTGGTGTGTATAGTTTTTGCACAAATAAAATCAATTGTGAATAGAAAGTGTATTGAAGATTTAAGGTTTTGGATCTTTTCTGAGCAGAGTTAGACTTAGCTAACAGGGACGAGGCTAAAGCCAACAAAAAATAGCTTGCAGCACATGAGCTACATTTTTGGGGGCTAAAATTTACACAAGAGGATTGAAACAACTGTGCTTGAAATATGATAATACGGTCAGCGGACGGATTACTTAGTTATCTATGTAGCTGAGGAACAGCAGGACACAGCTCATCATTTCATTCAAGAAAAAAAACATTACTGTACCCTTAGTTGAAATTTACAGGCCTGTCTCACTACTGCCTTTCCTGTCAAAAATACTTGAGCGAACAGTCTATAACAAAGTCTCTGAGCATCTACTGAGAAACAACCTGATCAACTCCTATCAGTCTTGCTCCAGGTGTGCCCACTCCACTGAGACTGCACTCCAGTCTGTCACAGAATCACTGCGACTGGCTCGAGCTGCTGGTCTGTCCTCTGTCTTATTACTGCTTGACTTGTCTGCTGCTTTTGACACAGTAAACCATCAAATCTTCCTCTCCACACTCTCTCAACTTGGCATCTCAGGATCTGGGCTGTTGTGGTTCAAGTCCTACCTCACAGACAGATCCTTCAGAGTGTCATGGCGAGGAGAAGTGTCTAAATCACATGGCTTAACAACAGGAGAACCCCAGGGTTCAGTGCTTGGTCCCCTACTTTTTTCCCTATACACTACCTCACTTGTTGCAGTGATCCACTCTCATGGCTTCTCCTACCACTGCTATGCTGATGACACTCAGCTTTTCCTGTCTTTGCCGCCTGACGGCATAACTGTCTCTGCTCGGATATCAGCGTGTCTGGCTGATATCTTCACATCAATGAAGGAACACCACCTTCGGCTAAATCTGTCAGAAATTGAGCTCATTGTCCTTCCTGCTTGTTACCCAGTTCAACCATAGATCAATGTCCTGCATTATTCTAATCAACTTGTGGCCACAAACTCTGCCAGAAATCTGGGTATCATGATTGATGACCAGCTGACCTTTAAGGTTCATGTGGCCTCAATTGCTCAGTCTTGTCGATATGTCCTCTGTAACATCAGAATGGATCAGACCCTACCTGACACAACAGACCACGCAGCTTCTGGTACAGGCCCTTGTGATATCACGCATCGACTGCTGCAATTCCCTCCCAGCAGGCCTCCATGCATGTACATTTAAACCTCTGTCATCACCCAGCTGTTGATCTCGCTTCACTGACTCCCAGTTGCAGCTCGAATCAAATTCAAAGCTCTTCTTCTGGCTTACAAAACAATGACAAGAATGACTCCTGCCTACCTGGGGTCCCTCATCCAGGTTTACACTCCTCCTCGCTTACTCCGCTCTGCTTGTGAAAGACGCCTGGTGCTCCCAGCCCAACACGGCTCCAAATCACTAGCCAGACTCCTCTCCTCTGTTGTGCCCAAATGGTGGAATGAATTACCTAACTCTATACGATCTGCAGAGTCCCTTTCTAATTTTAAGAGATGTCTGAAAACTCATCTGTTCAGGGAACACTTGAGCACTTAAGCTGACCCTTCTCCTCTGTGTCCTCAGAGTTAAATGAGTCAGTAGGTCTAACTAGGTTTTCTTTCTGTCTAAATTCGTGCTTGTGTTGTACATCGCTTTGGACAAAAGCATCTGCTAAATGAAACTGTAAACTGTAAGTTTCTTAAGATTTGGGGTCTCCCAGTGCATTCACGTAAAGTTAATAATTACGGGCCATTATTTATAAAACATTACAAATGGACTAGTCTTATTTGAAGGTGGTCAGGTTAAGCCAGGTGTAGACAATCTGTTGCTCTTGTTCACTGAGTAAGGGGCTACATACTGTGTCTTTGATAAGATTTTTATTTGAAAGCAAAAGTGGTAAATGCTTAAACCTGTCACTACCCTCTGTGAAGAAGTAAAATCTTTATCTCATGACATAATAAACTACAGCGAACTACTTCACAGGATATTTTTATTGGGAAATTTGGATTACAATGATCATGGTTCAAAAAGTTTCTTGTAAAGTTACAAGATGGCCCGACTGCTGTCACAGCTCTTGTTTCTCTGCAGTGAGCATATGCCAAGTAAGGGGGATGTCAGCAATAAGTAGATTAAAGTGTGTAATGGCCCAGCAACCACCCCTGCACTGCCCCACTATGCACGGGTGCTTCACTTAAAAAAAAAAAACAAGAAGTCTGCAGCTGTTAAGACTGACCTAAGCTTCAGTTAACAGCAACTTTATGATACTGTGTGTACATGTGCGTGTATCTTTGAAAGTTTGTGGAATTGAAGTTATCATGTAAAGCTTGCAACTAAATGCAAAGAAAGATGAAAAGGAACAGAGAGATGAATGTAGATGTATGAAAGTACTAGTTCAAATGTGTGCATGAGTGAAAATGTTGAGGACGACCTGTGTGCACTTTTTGTGCCTGTGTATATGTGTGTGCCAAGGTGTGCTTGTGTCTTAATAGGAAGCAGTCACAGGGCTGCTGACGGCTCCATAAAGGAGCCTTTGAATGGCTTGGCTCTGGTAAATTCATAGCAGATGTGAGGGAAAGAATATCCACCCAGGTTGAGTGGCCCTTCACTGCGGAGGCGACAGGAGTCCAATCCAGGGGAGGCAGACGGACGGCAGACAGGAGCCAGGACACACACACACACACACACACACACACACACACATACACACACACACATACACACCACGCACACACACACACACACACACACACACACACACACACACACACACACACACACACACACACACACACACATTGGTTGAACTCCAATCAGCCGAGAGGAGAACTCTTCAAGGCACTAAATAAGGGACAGAAGTTTTTTTTTCTCTGAAAGCCACTGTGCCTTTTAAAAACATTTCTCCTTCTACTCCAGAAAGTAAAACTTTGGCTTTCTCGTGCTCTCTGTGAAGGTTTGCAGGCCAGGTGTGTGCTGCAGGGATGGCCACCTCATGCTGGATCGTGCGTTTTGGTTCCCTCTGGACCCACAGAGTCTGGAGCTCTTGGAGGCCAGGCTTTATGCCACCTTCCTGGCTCCGACTGACGCCAGAGGAGGGGTGGGGAGAGGCTGGCGCCTCACTGCCAATTAACATCCTCTCACACTGAGAGCACGGCCAGGTAGCACATGATAGGCCTGTCTCTGTCTAGCAAAGGGTCTGGCTGACAGTCAGGTGGGTTGAGACACATTAACTTATCCATGCGCTGGACATCTGTCCGAGATACTAAAGAGGAAAGTGCTTCTTTTCTTTTACGGGCGAGAACCAGTCGTACAGACAGACTGGAAACAAGGGGAGACAGATAGAGTGGCTCGGTCCAAAGGTAACAAGATCTGCCCACAAGCATCTGTAAAGGTCACTTACTCAACATGTTTTATGTAATTTGTTGAATCAGTACCATGAGTGACAATGACAACAGGACTCTATGAAGTCAGTGCTCTCTGAAGTTTAATATGATTTACTGATATCAAAGATGAGGACTAAATTTTGAGGCTTGATTTGGGAGCTCAAAGTATTCATTCGCATTTTTGACTTGACGTATTTATTGAAGCTGTTGGTGAAACCAGGCCTCACACTTTCAAAAGTGTCTGGCCATTTGACCTCATGAGGGGCCCTGAGGCTCCTTCACACTCTCTCCAGCCTTGAAGGCAGATATGACTGATAGATGTAAAGCGAGCTTTATTACCTGTGCTTCTATAAACAAGGTGTATGTACAATGAGAGCTTTTTTTTTTAAGTTTTAAAGTGATGAGGGACTTCGTGTGCCAGCTCATAAATGAGGCCCCACTCACTTTGTATCTGGAGGCGAATTGGTAAACACATCATGAGCTCAGTCTCACTCGTAAACTGCTGCTCCTACTGTGACCATAATGCAAAAGCTGCTGCAGTGACGGGAATCCACTTTAACAAAAATATCTGTTTTAAAATCTTTGAGAAAACGTAACAGCCAGAAACAGAATGGATAAATATGGGGATTTATCCATTTATCCTACACTTTTAAGGGCTCTGGTCCTGAGGGTCTTTCATGCACCCTGAATTCTGATCTTGCATGCAAGGGTGCTGCTGGAAAACCAGACCCTGGAGAGTAAGCAGATTTTTCTGTAAGCAATATGCCCTCCTTTGTGTGTGTGTGTGTGTGTGTGTGTGTGTGTGTGTGTGTGTGTGTGTGTGTGTGTGTGTGTGTGTGGGGGGGGGGGGTACTTCGTAACTCAGGCTATTCCATCTGACTGCAACTGAAAACAAACAGCAAGAAGGGAAATTTCACACCCTGAGCTCCTCCCGAGCAGATAAATCAGTTTTTATTTTCTATCCTTACATGTCCCTGCATTTGTTTGTCTATTTTTCTGCTTTTTTTTCTGCCATCTGTCTGTCTCGTCTTCCCTACTCTTTCGGTTCTCTTTTCATTCCTCACAAGCTCAGGGGATAGACAAAGCTTGGGGGGGTTGGCCAGCGGGCATCGCTTTCACTTTTAATTAAAACTTCACACCCAAATAAATGTAGCTGAGTATCACACCCACTCATATCGCCCTATGAAAAGAGCCCGCCGGGGCCAGATGTTTGCCTTAGTGAGGATAAATATCTAAGTGGCAGCTTTCTCTGTAAGAGAATCTGCTCCCTCTGTCGTTTCGTCGGATTAGCCAGAGTAAGGAAAACATGGAGATCGTGTTGCGTGCGTTTCCCACTCTCTGGCGGTTCAGCATAAACACTATGAGTTCTTGGCCTCCCTCACATCCGCATCCCCAGCTCCTCCACCACTTCTCTTTGGCCCCTGGGGTTCCCGCGCAAGGTTTGTTTTAGTAGCATAGCCCCAGAAGAGTGTTTGGTTGTGTTGTGTGACACACTCAGTGAGTGTTTGATTATGTTGAGTGTTACACGGTGCGAGCGTGCATGAGCAGAAAGGCGGGGGATGCTAATCCCTCTCTGCTTTGTCCTCTGCTGCACAGCTTTAGTCTTTGCAGGACACTTCACACTGAAGCTGAGGAGGGATTCATGGAGCTGCTGCTGAGACAGAGGAGCTGGTGGGATGAGAGGGTCTCAGAGTTATGCACACACCAAAAATACACAAGGAAGAGCTATTTGTACAAACAGCGCGCACACACACACACACACACACACACACACACACACACACACACACACACACACACACACACACACACACACACACACACACACACACACACACACACACACACACACACACACACAACTACAAAGAAAGGATAATTCAAGGACACTTCATAGTGTAAAGACATATTTCTGGTTTCTTTTGCATCAAAAGGTTCGGACTTTCAAACAAAAATTATTTTTAAAAAGTTCTGCTTTTTGCGTTTAAGCTAGGCCTGGCCGATAAAACGATAAAAATACATATCGCCAAATAACTTTTCCGTAATAGAAATATGAGACATGTTCAGTCGAATTTGGATAGAGTTAATTCGTTCATGTTATGGCAGACGCATCTGGGAGGAGACTCAAATATATAATTTAGAGCTTGCAGAGTGATTTATCAAACCTGAATATGTTAGCGGTCACTGTTTTGTGTCTATTTTAAGCACATTTGAGAGGCAGATGCAAACTCTTACAGCGTTACACACAAATGGCTCCAGTCATTGTGGTGCAGAGGTGCAATGACAGACAAAGTAGCGAGAAAATCATACTTGGACTGTCAGAAATAAAAATAGTGGAAACATTTTGTCCATCTAACATTGCCATTTCTCAGCTTTGTTTTTTTTTTTTTTAACTGGAGCTTTGTGCTTCCGCCGGCTGCGCTGGTCATCACCGGTGCATAATTAACATCCATCTCTTAAAGTTTAGGCAACAGAAGTGGGTCTCTTATCACCATCCATGCCTTTTCTAAATCTTAGGAGTAAGTAATCCACAGTTAGAATAAGTAAGAGCTGTAATATTTCTAAGTGAAAGGCTTGGATTGTGGTTGAAATGTAGTTCAAGTCTAATTTCCTGATACATGAGACAAAATTATACAGTCCAAGTTCTGAGCAGAACCACGTATTGAAGAAAAACTGAGATATATTTAAACTTTTAAGCCTCAAACCGTTATTTTGTTAAAGTCTGAGAATTTTCAAGGGTGAATCCCAGTTTGTTTTCTAGTAAAGGTCTACAAGCCAATGAGATTGTGCAGAGAAGCTTCGCGTTTAACATCTACTTACCAGGCAGTCCCTGCAGCCCCACTGTTTTAACCCTTCAAGGTCAAACAGTAGTGATTAGTTCTCATCAATAAAAATAACACTAGTGTCAACCTGATCACAACGGTCACATCAAATAAATGTGCAAGAGGGAATTTGTTCACATTTCACCTTTACACTGTGGCAAAAACATTTGCCTCTGTCTCAGGCTGGTCTGTAGGGAAAGAAAATACTGAGAGCTAGAGCACAGATGTTACAGCAGCCTGAAGATCCTCTGGACCCCGACCATCTTTGATCGAGGAAAGTGGAGCAAGATGTCCAGCGAGTTCTTCAACCCAAAGGTTTGCAAAGTGGAGCAACATCCTGCCCTGCAACTAATGCAACAGCAACAGTTGCAGAGAGCTGCAAAGTAACTTGTACCAAGAGCTTTAACGATACCAGCAGCAGCATAAATCGTGAAATTTATGTTTCAAGGTGTGCCATCTGCAAAGGAGAGCTGAACGAGGCCAGGTCAGTAAATATATATATATATATCCCCAAAAAGCATTTCATTCACCCTGTGCAACAATACCTGCATGGAAATGTTCAGTGTAATGGTAACTTTTAGGAATTAGAATGCTAATGTATGAAATAAAATGTTAATGAGTCACCTGATAAGGACCCCCCCCCCCCCCCCAATATGAGACAATGTGGAAGTGCTAAAATCTGTTCTTAAATGTTCGCTTCAGGCTGTATCTGAAGGTACCAGAAGTCACATACACACCAAGCCAAAAAAAAGCAATTTTCACTGCAGAAATAAACATATTTACAGCCTGGTTCAAAGAACCTCTCTTGTCTGAATTGCTAATTTCATTATTGGCTCGAACTGCACAGGGGGGTAAATATTTTTTGAACTCGGCAGTTTAGAGGATATTAAGATTGTGAGCTTGCCCAATCAGAGGCACAGTTCAGCTCACGTGACTGCTGGCGCCCTATAGCTGTACTCGAAGCCCCTCTCACTTCTAATAGGGCTGGGATAGCTGATTTGCTTCAAATATCTGTTTCAGAAACAGACGGAGTCTGCCGCTATTAAGTGTAAGGTGAATACATGTTAAACTGTTGTGTTGAGGCCCGGCTCAATGCCTACGTGGGATAATCACCCATTTACTATACACAGTACCTTATGTAATATATGTTTGAGTGTAAAATCTTGGTTGTTAATCAGCTCTAAAGATGCTGTGAGGAACATCTGTTTGTATTGAACTGCCTCGCCACCTTCTGGACCAGAGTCTCCCGCACACTGTTGTAAAAATGTGACTTTTAATCAAGTTTGTGTTTATTTTGGAACTTATTTTCTTTGTTCAAGACAACTTTTTCCCAGATACAACACAACGAGGTAAGGTTTTTATCAGTTCTGTTACGTAGCGCTGTTGTTTGAAGCGCAACAACAAGCAAACGTAAATTTGTACAGTTCATCAGTTGCCAGATACATGTAGCACTACTACTGCTGCTACACGTATCCATAGGCTAATGTGACAAGCAAACTGTCAGTATGTACAGTAGTTTTAGAAGTGCTACTGACAGCTCGATGCTGTGAGACGTGTCTGTAATGTGTAACGTCAGTAAATTCTGGTTATGTCCTGTCAGTCATCTACCAAGCAGAGCTAACGTAACCTCACTCTTCATTTTATTGATAGACTCTCAAGTTTGAACAGACCACTGCAGAATAGCTGCTGACTGTGAGTTGGAATGAACATTATCACAAACAGTTTAGCCCCTGTGTTAGCATTTAGCTCGGGCTGTGCCACTCTCCCATTTAGCTTTCCTCTGCTCTTCTGTCCTTTTTCTGTCTGACAGTTAGGCTGTTGTGTCCACCATCACTACAACATTAATCCAAGAAATTGTTTTTAGCAGAGCAAAACACAGATCTCTCTTCTCACTCATTGATGGACACAATGAACATATTGTTGTTTCTATTTCTCTTGCTGGTATTCATCTGTAACACATTGTCAACTCAAAGAAATCCTCTCTGATGATTAAATATGTGGTGTCTGTGAGGAAGGATTATCAAGTAACTTAACGATGCGCACTTTTCTAATGACTAAGCCCTGCTCAGTCCTGTTTGGCTGTGTTTTGGAAACCAGTGTGCGGCACAGAACACCTGGCCCAGTTGGGTTCT
The DNA here is from genome assembly GCF_033239565.1 of Halichoeres trimaculatus. Classification (NCBI taxonomy): domain Eukaryota; kingdom Metazoa; phylum Chordata; class Actinopteri; order Labriformes; family Labridae; genus Halichoeres; species Halichoeres trimaculatus. The sequence continues at coordinate 20,199,966 of NW_027437188.1, forward strand.
GGTTTGGGGCTACAGGCCGGCCCCACTAATAGGCACTTGAGCCCCCCCACTTCCGCCCAGTACCATGTTTCACTTAATGAGGCTCTATGCTGGCCTGTAAACAAGCCCAGATGCAACCCCAAAACACACACAGGAAATGTCTCATGACCATAACAACACACGGCTCCTGCCAGCTCATGCATGATGGGGTGTGAACAGGAAGGCTGATCCTTGCAGGTTTTCTCCCTCTCTGCTCCACAAGCACTTATTATCCTGAGGCAAAGGGGGTGCGTGTGGTACCGCTGCTCCAGCTCTCCTTCTCCATGCCAAATCCCAACCGGCCGCCAAGATCATCACAAGACCGCTGCCTCGCTCCTTTTCCACAGCCTACAGTTACAGTATGTACACAAACCACAGTTTATTCAGCACTGTGTTGGACCTGGCATGTCAGCCTTGACACGCCACAATAGGAACAATGTCTGCTTCTGCACAAAGAGTATCTCTCATGCTACAAGGTTTTTATTTTGCTTTTAGGGGGGCTGAGGCCTTGACAAAAGGTTCAGTGTTCGAGTGAGTGTGGCCCAGCTGGTTCCCTTTACCACACAGACTTGTACAGTGATCAGCCTGAGTCAACAGTCCTGGACGGAAAAAGGGTTTAATTGATGATAGGAAACTTTTTGGCCAAATGGGTTTGAACTGCCCCTAAATGTCCCACAGAATTTTCTGTTTCATTTAATTCTCCAAACACAAACAGCCCTGGACAGCCTCAGCACGGACAAAAACACAGGGCAAAAAGTACGAATGTGACTCAATTAACATGTTCACTTGGAAGAATTAAGAACAGAAACCAGGACTGAAAAGCTGTTTCCACTGCTGCCACACACACACACACACACACACACACACACACACACACACACACACACACACACACACACACACACACACACACACACACACACACACACACACACACACTACCTCTCCTTAATTAGCCAATTACATTCCTCCATACAAACCTCTGAGCCGGTTCACAAAGGACTTTTATACCTTTAGACAGTCTGGTGGAGTAAAAACACTCCTCTGATCCAGGTCTGGACATGGGTCACTCACTCTGTCACCTTTCTACTGTGAACGTCTGCTAAATATACTAGAAATAGTTTGACATTATGGGGAAATATGCTTAGTGGATGATAATTGAACTCCCCCACAAGCTGTTATAACCTCTAAAAACAGTACTTAACATAGTACACGGACTTGGCAAATGTAAAAACAGCTGCTGACCCTGATAACAGATGACAAAGTCAACCCAACAGCACTTCTCATGCTAAAGATATAACATGTTATAGCCTACCTTTTCATTGGAAGGGCAAAAAATGAAGTACATATGCCTTTGAAATATCTGCAGCTTAAAGATATGTTCAGCTTTCCCTAGCTTTGAGTCAAACAAGCAAGTCTTTGCCTTGAATTTACGTAAGAAATACTGTTTGCTGGATGAGCTTGAAATTAGTTAATGGAGCACTAGGCTATCTAAGGGTCCTAAAGGCCTTTACAATAATGCTTAATATAAATGAACCAATCAGCGCCAAAACTAGTCCATTTTAAAATCTTATTTTCACGTGGATTTTGGTACACAAATCAAGTTACGGCTGGTAGGCTGAAAGTCCCTTTGATGACACAACACTGCAAAGTTTAGCAGTAAGAAGTAGGTTAACCAAAAAAAGATCTGACCTGTTTCTTTCAGAAAACGATTCCTTAGATTAATTTAGAAGAAATGAAAGAAACTTGCTAAAGAAAAGAGACAGAAAAGCAGAAGAAAGCTTGACAGGAGAGCAGTTTGGCTAAAACCATAGACTGTTCAATATATGAACGATGTCTCCCCGATGTCACCGCTCTGTGTCTGAACAGAATTTTGAAGCACATTGGCTGGTGCTGCCATATTGGAAATAGGGCTGGCTTTAAGTCTCCACACTAACAGCTACAGGGTGCCCTTAAGTCATGTGAGCTGAGCTGTGCCTCTGATTGGATGAACTCATGATCTTAACATCTTCTTAACTGCAGAGTTACAAAAAAAACTCACTCCCAGTACAGGGTGTGCTGATAGTAAAATTAACGATCTAGACAGGAGACATTTTTTGTACCAGGCTATAAATATGTCTATTTATGGCTTGGTGTTTATGTGACTTTCAGTACCTCTGGAGCCAGCCTCAAGCACAAACTCAAGAAACAGCAGATTTTTAGCTCTTCAGCATTGTCTCATATTTTCAGACTGGAGTTTGCCCCTTGGCTAAAACATGGGTTAACATCAGAATTGGCTTAAAGAGATGGTGAGAACACAGGGAGTTAAAAGGATTGAAAACAGATCTTGAATTTTCCCTCTTGATACGACTTTAGAGTCTACGGATAAAATAAAGAGCGAGCTTTCGTTTTCGCTGTTTGGTGAGGCTGGAGTTGGTTAATGAACACTAGCAGGACATAACTAGGATTCACTACCTTTACAATTTACAGACACATCTCAGCATTGGGCTGTGAGTAACACTAAACAGAGTCTAGTGCACAAAAATACGGTACAAATTGAGTTTGCAAAATTTACTTATCATGTATCAAACAATAGCGTAACTAAAAATTAATATATTACCCCATCTCTTTGCATCATACAAAAAGTTGTCTTGAACCTAGAAAAGTAGTGTTAAAAAGGACCTGATCCCCATTCATTTACTTCACAACAGGCAGGAGTCATGTCTTTAGCCCCGTTTCCACCAAACAGTCCGGTTTAGATCAGTATGGTTTGGTACGGTCTGGGTTGGTTAAGCCTGATTCTGTTTGTGTTTCTACAGCCCCCTCCTGGTAGGTGGTGTGTAAACCGGATGCTGATAGCTGCATCAGTTACATAATAGCATGATGCCAAAGCAGTGTGACACAGTGTGCCCCGCTAATAAATCCAATGAAGAAGAATAATGCAACATGATAAACTAAAGAAAAACAATGGAGGACGTCCTCTTGGTGATTTCCTTGTGGCTCTTTGTTACAAAGTGCAATCAAGCTTCATTTCAGAGAGGGCTGTTAGCTGCGAGGAGATATACAGCTGCCGTTGCACAGTAATAGAATAGAATAGAATAGAATAGAATAGAATAGAATAGACAAGAATAGAACTTTATTGTCATTGTAACAAGTACAAGGAAATTGAAGTCACAGCAGCAATCAAGAAAACAAAAGTAAGAAAGTGTACAGAAAGTGCAAAAAGGTCCATAAGAAAATAGATGATGACAGCTTGTCCATCATTCTCCAGTTCAGCCAGCCTCCACCTCCACAGGGTCCAGGACTGAGCTTCTTCAGCGGTCTGTTCAGTCTCCGTCTCCTAGATCCTGCCTGCTCACAGCAGGTGAAGCTCTTCCAATGTGGTGTTGGTGTCTGATGTTAGCTCCATTAGCCATGTCTGTGAATAGCATGATGCTACTCTGCCCTCTGGTGTTCCCTCTGTTGCTGGGTTAGCACGGCTAGCTTGTCCATCTTATTGGAGATAGATCTTACGTTCCCAATAACGATGGATGGAGGACGGGTCCATGTCTTCACTTCTTAGCTGAACACCTGAACCACCACGTCGTCCTCACCTCCTTCTCCTCACCTTGTGGGAAGACATCGGGCCTTACACCAGTTAGCATTTAAATGCTACAGGCTGCTAACAGCTGAGTTTACATGTAAACAATGCAGCCATTGTTACATGTAGGATCTCCAGACAAACATAGGAGAAAAGTAGTAAAAATATCGCTGAAGCCACAAAAAGTTTGGTGTCCATGACCAACAAATGATCCACCCCAAATACAGAGATTACGAAAAAAAGTTGAAAAAAATTACAAGAAACTGACAAAGAAGAGAGAGCTGCTGCAAAAGGCAGCCATAGCCAACAGGGCGGCGCCTAGCAACCTGAGTGATAAATCTTTCGACCACTCAACGGACTGCAGTGTTGTAGCTCCACCTTCTGAGATCAGATCAGTTTAGTTACGGAAGGGTCCCAAAGGTGAGACAACTCCTCTCAGTTATTTGGGGATCTGTCCCGGGATTAGACAATGGAAACCCTGCGAAATGCGTGCCATGCCGAGATTAACCGAACTAGACAACTTGGTGGAAACAGGGATTTTATGACAGTGGGTGATGCTGCTTATGGAAAATTGTATCTGTATTTTGGAAAAATGCTACTGGTATAGGCCAAAGGTGTCAGTGCAATCATCAGCTATTATCAAGGCTATTGGCCGCTAGATGTAGGTTTATATTTATTGTCAGGCGTGACAGCATAATCAACCTTTCACAGAAAAAGCTGCATATTTCCTTTAATGCTAAAGTCTCATCTAGCTTAATATTGATAGAAGACACAAACAATTCCTAATCTCATTGAATTTTATGAGCTCACTCTGTCTTTGTAAAGCAGGTCTATGAGACGTGAGGCAGGTTTAGAGCCAGCAGGGCCACAGTGCCAAGTTCGCAGAGCACACATCATCTGAAAACTTTGAGAATCAAGACAGTCAATATGAAACACAAGCAAGTCTAAAAAAGAGAGGGGAAAAAAAAGCCAGACAAGAACAAACTTCAAAACTCCAAATCAAAGGGTGTGAAATGCAACGGAGAATAACAGATCCTTACCAAGCCTGGGGCCGGGGTGGGAGGGGGGATCAGTGCATGTGTGTGTGGGGGTGTGTGCCTCTTCTCTCTGAACACAAGCCGAGGGGTGAGCCTTTGATGGCGGAGCGTGACATGAGCACATTTAGGATGGGGGTGAAGCAGCGGTGTGACAGCAGACACACTTGCCAGACGACCCAGCCCTGAATCTGAGCAGTTCTGATCCATTTCTGTTTCCTGTTGACAAACAACTATGATCGTAAACGTGACTAACACCATATTGGTCTTCATTTTTGGAATCTGGACTCATTAGTTGAAAGAAGATAAGCTAAATACTCTAACATTAAAATCATTTCTCTTCAAAGTGATTCAGACGTGGGTGCTGAATCTCTTTACGGCTGGAGTTGTGTGATTGGTTGATGGTTCTTTAGTAGTTCAGTCAATAGTACAAACAAAAACACAGGGGTTTAAAGATGTTTAAGAGGGCCAGAGTAGATTTCAGTGCCAAGCTTAGACTCCCACATCCTGTCCTTTTCCACTCCCTCTCTTTGGAGTGCTGCTAAAAGCAGTCATTGCATGGGTTTGTGTTCTTTGTTGATGCTGTTTTCACATTTTTTTCGTCCTTTGTAACTCCTGCTCCCTCTCTTTTTCTCTGGGGAGAAACTCTTTGGTACAAGAGATTAGAGCGGGTGCTGCCTAGCAACTGAATAAAAATGGCAGCTACAATAGGGGCTCTCTCACTCTCCAACATCTGACCTACATAATCCCAAGCCTCTGATCGTGCAACATAACAACATGATGAAAGGCCCGCTGTGATTTAACCCTCAAACAAATACTTGCCATCACTGACCCCCTGGCTCAAAGAGCTATCTCGCCCGCTGCAGAACAGCAAAGGGTGACTTTTGAAATCTTGACGGTGTCTAATTAGAAAGGAAGAAGAGGCTGTGAACACTACTGGAAATGAGCTGAATGTATTTGAGGAGATGGCAGCAGAGTGGCAAAGGAGATTAACAGTGATCACAGCAATGCTGTTGGCTTCAGAGAGCGAGCGCGAGCGGCGGAACCTCCCTCTGTTCACTGATTCATCTCTCCTTCAGCCACAGGCAGACGCAGCGCAGGAATGAGTACAGAGGGATGAGAGAGCTTTACTTCTCTGTCTTCTGCTTATTGATCAAAGAACATGAAAAAACACGGGAAAAAAAGAAGATACAGCTAAAAGCTGCAAACTTTTTTCTTGAAACTTTCTCCTCTTGCACTATGCTCTTCATATAATCTGCTTGGCCTTTTCTCCTCTGTGGTACCTCTTTTTTTTTATTTTGCTCCATTTTCTTGCAGCCTGATCTGTCTTTTGACAGCTAACTGCATTAATTTGATTCATGTAGTTGTCTGAGTACATGTTTTACAGCTCTGTGTAAAAAACATGTGAATGTTATGGAGATCTTTTCAAAATAAGCTGCAAGAACCATTTATAAAAGGAGGTGCCAAAAGTTGTCTCAAAGTTTTCGGTACTTGTGGAGGACGAGTTGTGTGACTGTAATCCTGACAGAAATGAACTCTTTAGCACCATCAAAATTATGTACTTCTCCTCTTTATGCAAACTGCAGCTTTACTCCTTAAATGCATTTCATCTCTACTGAAACGCAGGATTTAAATTCCCATGTTCTGGTGAAGTTAACCGTAATTTTTTTGTCTACTGTGTTCACAAAACATGTCTTTGTGTGTTTTTGGTGCTGCTCCTTACACTCATTAAAGGGATTACTTTTCTTAAAGTGATGTCAAGCATGTGCAGGATCGAGGGTTTGAGGATGAGGGGCTGTGCACATTAGAAATCCCTTTTATGATGCTGTTGAAGTGTATAAATAATGACAAATTGAATTGTTATGGTTCATAAAAGGACAAATCCTGTTTAAGTAAATGTTTGTGTGAGAGTTCAGAGTACTTCAGGTCAGATTAGGTCACTATCATATCCACACCAAGGAAACCTTGTATTAAGCCCAGTTTGTCTGTTACCCAGCATAGATATATTAGACCTTTAACACCAAGTTATTCCAAATCAAAATTAATTTTCTTGACGCTCTTGTGGTCCTTAACCTAACAACAGCATTGCTAAGAAAAAAGAGAGATGATTTGGTTTTGTACCAGTAATAGCAAGGTTGAAATCTACCACGAGATAAACATAAACCCTGTAAGTAAAATGTGAGACATCACTCACCAGCAACTTAAAAGATTTACTTGATCTAACTCAACATAAAATCCTGGTAGATGTGCAGCTGTTGATTAGATAACAACATAATTTATTGAACAGAATAAAAACCTTTAAGTATGTCTCCCTCAGCAGTGCTTCTGAAATTCAAAGACACTGAACAACACAGAGATCTTCTGTACTCCCAAACAGACTTTTAATCTCACAGTCTGCGTGCTTTCATTTCACGGACGTAATAGACGCTGCAGAAATATTTCAGCTGCTGTTACCCCTCACACACTTGAAACTGAATCCTCATTTCAACTAAAAAAAAAAGGTCACCAGATTCTCAAACAGGCCTGTGCAACTTTTTTACCTCCCCATGTAAATGTTTATGTCTGCATAGCGATGTGAGTCAGCATGCGGCTGTGCAATTGTGTGTGTGATCTTGTGTGTGTTTGTGGGACAGCAGCAGCGTACTGTGTCTGATTGGAGTCTGGTTGTGAGGAGTGGCGAGCTGTGTGAACTCTGGTGCTCCCTGACTGCCGCATTTTCATGGAAAGCATCTCTTTGGGGGCCTGTAGGTTTTCAATGCGCTCATTTACACATCAAAACAGCACAGGAAAGGGATAGTGCTCAAGGGGGGAGAGGGACTGCAGGAGGGGAGGGGGTGGCAGCGTAATGAAGGATGCTTTATTTTCTCTCTTTTTCCCCTCAGGGGTGGGCAGAGGTTTAGGTCTATGAGGGAGGCGCATTGATGCCATAATGATCGCCTTTAATCAGACCCATGACCAGATGGAGGGATTTCTCCTCAGCAGACAAAAACAGAGAGTCAGCAGCTAAAGCGGGATAACCTCTGAGGTGTTTTTACACCTTTTCATAGAAAACAAAGTGTGCAAATCCTGGGTAAACAGAGCCGCTCTGTGTTGAACTTAAGTCAATAAATACAATTTTAGGCTTACGGTATGCACAATGAAATATTGCTGAGAAGCCTATAAGAAGAAGTGTTGCCTTTTGAGGGAGTAGTCTCACTTTTGGCTCAGACAAAGTCGGTGCGACTTACTCTGACACTATTTAACCTTCTGAGCCAGAGAAGAAAAACAGCGTGGAGACTCAGCCAAGCTAAATCTTTCAGGCAAGGCCCGAGCTTACTAACTCCTGAAACTGCACATTACTGGAAGATGGGGTGGGGTCTTCTTCATTACAAGCTCAGTGTCCATTGGCTGCTCCTGCAGACCTCAGGTGTGAGTGTGTGAGTGTGTCTGTCTGTGTGAAGCGAAGGTGTTCCCGGCAGCCACGTCTCTGGCGCCAAAGGAACCACAGCTCAAACAAACTGAGTTTTCTGGAATGAGTCTCTTTCTTGCCTCTATATCTGACGCTGTGTGTGATTCCTTTCCTCTGCAAAAAGAGAGGAGCTAAAAATAGCTTTCAGTGACCTGGAAATGTAGCGATAGAATTCATACTTTGGAAAAAAGAAGCAGAGTAAAAGACGCCCTGTTGCAGCTATAATAAGTCATTCCTGTACACCTTTGGTAATTTCTTTAAGCCTGTCCTAGTCATACTCAGCAATACATGGAAAAAGTAGAAAGAGGAATGCAAGACGGGCAAGAAAATGGAAAAAGAAATGCTGAGAAGGGAAACAGAAGTTTAAACAAAGCCTTGCCCTCTGTACTACCTCCATGTTTTTAACCCTCTGCTGCTCCCTCCTTACTATCTAATCAGTGCAGGTGGGACAGGCTGGTTTGTGTCTCACAGCAAGTGTTGGGCCTCTCTGGGTCGTGTCACTGGAGTGTAAACTGGGGAGGAAGCACGCGCCCCTGTTCAGGCGCCCATGAACTGGAACATGTGGCTAAAACACCAGCAGCCAGTGCGCTCCAAGTAAAACAGCACTATTTAATAGTTAAATGTGATCCACAGTGTCAGAGTCCAGGAGTCGCTGCGCTCGCCTGCCAAGCCACAGACAGCGTCTACAATGGCTGCGAAATGAAAACAAAAAGGGGGAGGATGTTGGTAGTTAACACACATCTTGTTCTGCAGGAGGAAGGAATCAGTAATTGGAGTTAACTGAGGCGTTACGCAGATCCACACAACACTTTAGGGAGTGGAAATGTGGTTAATCCACTACAAGTTTGATTACGGCTGTTATGTTTTCAGTAAATGAACACCAGAATCATGTGAAACAAGTTGTAGAACAACATGAATCTCAACACAACTCCAGCTGGACTTACAAGTAGAGGAAAAATGAAAACCAAACAACTTTTAACCTCTGGAGATGTCAGCGAGCACACGCCTGCCTCACACTGCCGAGGCTCCAGTCATGTAATGAAAACAAGCTTCTGGTCATCACATTTTTTCCATGCTATCACTCCCATGTGCGCCTACTGCTGCTGCTGCTGGAGGTGACACAGCACACAATTACACAAGCAGACATAATAATCAATCCCACTGCTGTCAAACACAGTCATTTCCAGCATGTTTTGCTGCAATTTGTGTTGGCACTTAGATTGTTAAAGTCCCGTAATGTAAAAGCTATTTATTTTCACTTTTATATGGGCGGCTTGAGAACACAAGCTCTCTTTTGTATCATAAAATAGACTTTATTACTGAATAGCAGTTGCATAATTCTAAAACAAGGTATTTATTTAAGGACGATACTATTAAGCCCACTTTTTAGAATCAAAATCAGATTATTTTGATAGTGGTAGACACGCAAGAGATCTTTTAGTGCAACTAATCTATGCTTAGTAAAATGCCTTAATTTTGTGACAGAAATGCACTATCCTAAAGCAGAAAACAAAATTTAGATATTAGGATAATAACCCTTCTGCTCAATTAACCACCACAGTATTGAGAGGCTGTGCTTAACTTCAATCTGCCGGTGAAGCCATGCAATAAGGCTGAAATCCACTTCAGATTTGTCCTCTCAGATCAAAGTGCTGAGTGTTTGCACAGGGATCAAATGGAGCAGCGAGAGAGGGCAACAAAAGTGAATCTGCAGAGGGATTAAAACAGCCATTAATTAAATATATTCCTCCGCAAACTGCTCCTGCATTTTTAAGACGATGATGCAAACATTAACGCTTGCTGGGATTGTCACTCTATTCATCAGTGATTCTCTTTGAGGATTATTGTCGGGGATGCCTCTGGGATCTGCTGCATGCTCTTGGAAGACAACACGTTTGTTGAGGGGGAGTCCCGTCGTATGATTTAGACAGGGAGAGAGAAAAAAAAGCTCTGAATCCTGGGAGAAGCATGACAGAAAAAATCCAGATAACAAGGCAGGAATGGGGAATCATTTGTGACTCTTAAATTTGAAACTGTTTAGGGTTAAATATTCATCATGAGCTTTTGTGAGATAGCACGAAAATGACAACAACACAAGGCGGCTGAACGTGTATTCCACAAATTTATTTTCCTCCAAAAAAGGCCAAAACCAGAGTTCTTATAAAAGGCACTTAATTTCCCTTTACCTTCCTTAAATGCATCTAAACAACAGATCTGTTAAGGTGAACCTTAAATTAAATATATTTACATTAAATAAAACATTTATACAGATTTATACAGATATCATGCCACTTTCAAGGAGGACAAAAGACAAATATTTTCCATGGTTCCTCCTAAAACGGTCTCAATTTTTTGCTTCAAAACACTGGGCATGTCTACTGCACAGAGCACTATGAACAGAAAATATAGGTAACAATACTGAACATATCCCTTTATGCGATGAATACTGTTTATAGATAGTTTCTCCTAGTGATGCCTGTGTGTCCCTTGACAGCAGCAGAGCAGTACCTGACAGTTCAGTTCTTCTCTCAAAGTCTTTAGCAGCTCCTTATTTCGGGCATGTGTGTGTTTTTATGTGAGGGATAGAGAGTGTGTCTGCATATGACAGCGTCTTTGTGTGTGCGTGTGTGTGTCATGATCTGTCTCAGACGTGTGTGGGGTTGTCTGAGTGCGGGTCAGTCTTGGCCATGTGCAGAACCACAGCAGGGGATTTGTAGTGGCAGTGCGTGCTGCCGCAGCTGACTCCGCTGCACGGCTTCCTGTTTCTAGTCCTGTCTGCCAGTTTCCTGCTGCACAAGCCCTGCCAGGTCTGCAAGGTCTTAGAGCTCCACACCCACACCCCACTGGTGATGCCCACCACCAGCGACATGAAGATCTTCAGCATGAACACGGCTACAGTGGGCACAGACATCTGCAGAGAACAGTCGCCACTGTGGCTGTTGAAGGAGCCGCACTTCATCTGCAGCCCCCTCAGCTTCCAGTAATCCATGTTCAGTCTTTCATAGAAGTAGCAGACGATGACGCAGGTGGCAGGCACCGTGTAGAGGATGGAGTAAATGCCAATTTTCACCATGAGCTTCTCCAGCTTCTCTGTGTTGGTACCCTCCGTCTTCATCACTTTACGGATGTGGAAGAGAGCTACAAAGCCGGTGAGGATGAAGGAGGTGCCGATGATAAGGTAGCAGGACAGAGGGATGAGGACGAAGCCGGTGAGAGCTCCAGAGTCCATGCTGCCCACATAGCACAGCCCCGTCAGCTCATCCCCGGCCACCTTCCTCATTGTGAGGATGACGATAGTCTTCAGAGCGGGGATACCCCAAGCTGCCATGTGAAAATAGTTACTGTGAGCTTCTATAGCCTCATGGCCCCACTTCTTACCCGCAGCCAGGAACCAGGTGAGGGTGAGGATGACCCACCAGATAGAAGAGGCCATCCCAAAGTAGTAAAGGATGAGGAACACAATAGTGCAGCCTGTAGACTCCAGTCCTTCCTGGATGATGTAAAGCTCCCCGTGCTCCCGGTCACAGGCGATGTTCTCAGCTCCAGCCACAGAGCGGATGATGAAGGCCACTGAGTACACATTGTAGCACATAGAGAGGAAGATGATGGGGCGTTCAGGATACTGGAAGCGATGAGGCTCTAGGAGGAAAGTCAGGACTGTGAAGGCAGTGGAGATAAAGCAGAGGATGGACCACACAGTCATCCAAATGAAGGCAAAGTCCTTATCCTGCCTGGACCAGAACACGTCTACAGCAGGGGAGCAGCGGGGAGCACAAGACTGGCTCTTCTCCACAAACTGGAACTTGTCAGGGTTCTCACAGGAGACCACGCTGCCAGGGGAGCGCCCACTGCCTGTGCCTGGCTGCCTGGGTCGAGGGGGGACAGGGAGCATGCCCTCACCTTTCTTCCCTTCAGTCCTGGTTTCGTTCTCAGGGGCTTCCATGCACAGAGCGTTGGGGTCATTTCTTGTGGGCAGCTTGGAGCAGTCGAGTGAGTCCGGCCAGGTGTAGCTGAACTTCTTCATGATGGGGGCGCACCTCTCCCTGGCCTGCTCACACATGGGTCTGCATGCGGGGATGGAGGTGGACACTTTGTCCGTGCACATGGGGGCGTAGAGGGAGCACAGGAAGAAACGGAGGTGCACATCACAGCCGTAAGCCACCAGAGGAGCAAACTCGTTCAGTTTAATGGCAGCCTCCTTCTGGTCGTCGTGGTCCATGAAGTTGGGCATCCGGGTCAGGTTGTAGCCGATCCCCTGGCACATGGGGATCACGATGGGCTCGCACTTGGCTGGTCTGCCACGCTCCAGGTCGTACGAGCCGATTTCAAAGCTGGAGCCAGAAATCACCAGCATACACCACAAAAAAATCGCTACCTTCAGCGGACAACCATCCATGCTCATATTTTAAGTCAAAAACTCGACTCTGTCCTCTGAAATAGAGCATGAAAGAGTCAAAAATACAGGGGTCGACTTCAGAGAGAGCCCCGCTATTTCCCCATTGCGAAAGCAGGTCTGAATGTTGCCGTTAGCTGTCCGTCACAGAAAAACACTCCTAAAAAAAGAGAGCTAAGTGCTGAATTGTGCTTCTAAGTCCCGAATCAAAACGAATAATCCCACAGAAGGACAACACTAAGGTCCGTGACTAAGACGTGATAGTCGAAAACTTCGACAAACAATGGAGGAAAAATCATCAAAATCACACACCGAGAGATGAACGTTAATCCTCCGGGCGACCGTTAGCAGCTGTGAATTAACGCAGATATCAAAGTGACAGTTTCTGGAACGCCGTTTAACTGAAGCTCATGGCTGTCTGTCGTCTCCTGCTCTTCTTTCCCCGCGTACAGGCTCGACACTGAAGTTTGAGAGCCGCTCAGTGGGACTCCAGTCAGGGGGAGACAGAGAGGGGGAGGAGGGGGTGGACTCTCGGTGACGCTCACGTTTCAACCGGCAACACCACACAAGGAAAATGATCAGACAGATGCTGGAGGAGCGTCAAATAACGCAGAAAATTCTGCCTCGAAGGGTCTCAGGGCTTTAGACTGGAGCGAATCCACACAGTTTACGACTACACGGGTAAAGATGATACATTTTAAAATATTTAAGTCACTTATAAAGTCAAATAACACCGCAGTAGGTTTTTTATTGCATAAAACTAAGTTAGAAACAAGTGGGCATGTAAAAAAAAAAAATCTTCTTTTGTAGAGGGACTGAATTCATGATTACCCAGACAGGGCTAGATTAATCTGCTGTAGAGCACAGAGGCAAAAACAGACTGCCTTTCCTTGGTGTTTGTTGTAGCGACAGTACTCGGATCTGGTGATCCTATCAGACAGCATCAGAATAATATGACCTATGACCTTTGATGATGCTTTCTTTTTAGTCAAACAGATACACTTTTGAAAACACTCTACAAAGCTACATAATTCAAAGATTAGTTAAGAAAAATCAGAAGTCACCTAACATATTCTTTTCTGTTTACTTAATACAGCATATTGAGCTAGACCTTAAGCCCATTAACAGTCATTAACAATCATAAGCCTATATGCAGCAGGGTGGCTCCTATTCATACCCCAGTTAAAAGAAACATGCATTTACATTAATGCAGTAATCAGAAAATTGTAGTTTGGATTTAAAAAAGAAACAAACAAAAGATACTATTGAACTTCAAATTCATATTAATGGAGCTTTCAATATGAAACATATCAGCAAAGTAATGCAGAAGTCACAGAAATGTCTGAACCAAAAAAATTATAATTGTTTATACTAGTCTATACTCTTTAGTCACCTTTCTCTGCTTGTAGATTACGGTTCACTCAGTAATTAGTGTAAAAGAAAAACACAAAATGAAAGTATTATAAGTCTTAAAATTATGAGAACTGCTGAAGAAAATTAAACTGATCCCCCCTGAATTCTTTTTTAAAAAGCATCCTCCACTGCTGTGAGTGAAACACTGAATGGTTTATTTTAGCAATCATAGTGTAAGAAAAAAGCTTGCTTCTCTTGTAAAACGATAGTCCCTGTGGCGTTTTACTGTTGCTGACTCATAATTACCCCGTCACCATTTCTGCTAATGTTTTCCCGCAGTACAATGTGAAACTTTATTGAGCCCTGCAGGTCAGCCTTCTGCTGTAAAACAGAGATGTTGGGTTTTTTGCTAGTTAAGGTCACTTCAGCAGAGAAAGGCACTTTAGAGATGATGTATGCTACAAAACAAGGACACAAATATTTAGAAACCAAAAGTCTGTATGGTTGTGATGAAAAAAGTCAATCAGAATGAAGTATAATATGATGAAAATGGGTGCATCAGTGAGTATGTGGAGGAGAGGACTATTGTGTCCATCTAGTGGCTGAATGGGGAGAGCCTGTAGCTCCACAGCTGTTACACTGAGCATTTGATCTTTTCTCAAACAGGGGAGGAACTCAAGGATTTTGGCCCCTCGCCCTGAAGGACTGAACTGGCTGTCAACTGCATGCTATCTCTATTATCCCCTGTGATAAAACGCTGCTGAAGGCAGTTTTGCACTTGTCTGGTTTGAGAATATCTTGGAGTTTTTCAACATCTAAATCACTGCTGACTGAGATTTGAGCACATAAGTAAAAAAACAAACAAACAAACAAACAAACTAGAAAGCCACTATAAAAAAGGCCAACAATTGTGGGAGAATTTCAGGTCTTTCCAAAGATGGTGAAATCCAACTACCAACACAGCTAACAGTAGCTACCAAATTGTATAAGAATTGTTAATTTCCTAAAAAATAAACTTTTAGACATGTGGATTAGTTAAACGAGGACTCCCTGGCTGTTAAATCTCTTACTTTATTTAATGGATAAGTATCACAGTGGTATCAGTGTACTCATTCATTTCTCCCCGGGCAAGCTTTAAGCATTTCCCCCCAAATGGCTATCCCAAAGGAATCTTGTTATACTTTGATCTTGTCAAATGGGGTAAGAAAATGTTGTCACTTATATACTGTACTTTGTGTTATCAGGTTATTCATTTACCTCTGCCCTGTGAAAGGAAATCTTTCTTACTCTTTCTTGATGACAAATTGAGCCAGATGAAGGCGGAGTATACTGCAGCACTTATCAGATTTGGCTTCAGGTAGAAAAAAAATCCTCTAGCTTCAAATTAAGCCTGATCGAGCGGGGGAGGAAATGCATTCCAGACTCTCAGATGATATCTTATTGTACGTCAAGCTCTTGGTGAATCAAATAGAAATGCTTTGACTGAAGTTCCATTACTGCTCGGCAGCTTTTCCACTCCGTTTTTAAGTTCTCACTTCAAAGACCAGGGGTCATCAGAGAGAGTTTGGAGGAGCTAGCGTGTGCCCTTAGAAGGCCTCAGATTAAAACCAGAGAGAAATCTTTCTTCAAGGTAAGCAGCACATATCAGAAGACATTAGTATCTTAATCACAAAGCATCCTAAGGTGGGAGTGCTGGATCAAGGTTTGATCCTGAAGCAGTTTGGATAATTGAACTTGATCCTTAATCAGTGAAAGTTGGAGTATGAACCTCTTATGAACAAATACAAATGAGCAGGCAACACAAATGGCTGGGACTTGAAAACAGTAGCCAAAGCTGCAAAATTTCACCCACTTTTAAGTATGATTCTCTACACATACAATGTGGTGAGCACTTCTTTGCTGAAGCCTTCAATGAAATGAACTCATGTTATGGGAGTGATCTGAGTTTCCTTATCCCACTTTCTGCTACAAGTCAGATAACCATAAATAAAATGAGAGTTAAAGCAGTTTCATAAAGAAATGTAGATAGAAGGGTGCTTTTCACCTTTGTCTAATTGTTTAAAGATAGCAACATCCTGTTGAAAGAATAACTGGGCATTGCCCTGTTGGCTATGGCTGCCTTTTGCGGCAGCTCTTTCTTTTTTGGCCGTTTCTTGTATTTTTTTGTCTCTTTTTGTAATCTTTGTATTTGGAGTGGATCATTACTTTGTATGGCTCATTTGTTGGTTGTGGACTCCAATCTTTTTGTGGCTTCAGCTATAGTTTTACTACTTTTTCTCCTGTGTTTGCCTGTGGATCCTACATGTAACCATGGCTGCATTATTTACATGTGAACTCAGCTGTTAGCAGCCTGTAGCATGTCAATGCTAACTGGTGTAAGGCCTGATGTCTTCCCACAAAGTGAGGAGAAGGAGGTGAGGACAACGTGCTGGTTCTCAGGTATGAGCTAAGAAGTGAAGACATGGACCTGTCATTTTGTCCATCGTTATTGAAGATCTATCTCCAGTAATGATGGACGAGCTAGCCGTGCTTACCCAGCAACAAAGGGAATACCAGAGGGTAGAGTAGCATCATGCTATTCACAGACATGGTTAATGGAGCTAACATCAGACACCAACGCCACATTGGAAGAGCTTCACCTGCTGTGAGCAGACAGGATCCAGGAGACAGAGATGGAGCATGACTGAAGAAGCTCAGTCCTGGACCCTGTGGAGGTGGAGGCTGGCTGAACTGGAGAATGATGGACAAGCTGTCAGCATCTATTTTCTTATGGACCTTTTTGCACTTTCTATACATTTTCTTTCTTTTGTTTTCTCGATTGCTGCTGTGACTTCAATTTCGTTGTACTTGTTTAAATGACAATAAAGCTCCATTCTATTCTATTCTATTCTATTCTATTCTATTCTATTCTATTCTATTCTATTCTAATCTATACCACTCAGGATGTAATTTTACGGGAGCGACCATGCAAGGTCAAGACTGTACGTCTCATTAAAGAACTTTTAAAAGTAGAATAGTTTACCAAATGCCAAGAACTGTTTGGCTCAGGTTTCAAGCTCCATAAGCCTGGAGAGGAACAACCAGGTACACTGAATTTGTAGATATTGATTTCTCTGATCAGTTAAGGAGACATATGGCCTGACCACACCACTACTCTTTGTCCTGGGCCCTTTGTTAGGTAACCGTTGTGCTTTCTTTGTGTGTTTTTAGTTCCTCTAATGGTGTTATTTCTTGATGACCTTGATGGGGAAATAATAGGAATTTGTTTAACTGCGTAGTTAGATTTATAAAATGAGTTGGCTTGCAGAGATTTGTTTTAAGAGAGTCAATGGTATTGACTTTGCTATTTGGTGGAGGAAATGGATATATGGTAATTATATTCCCCCCCTGCTAACTTTCTCCTGCATAGCACTGCTGTATGACAAACCTCAGCGTGTCTTTGTAATAACTAGCCCCCGCAAAGAACTCCCCATCTTTTATTTCACACATTCATCAGGAGATCTGGCGGAGTGTGGGCCTTGTAATTACTACCTCTTTCTTATTGGTTATCATATATCAGGCAAAAAGCTATAAACATCCCATAGAGAACAATGGAGGAGCCTTGCCACAGCCCGGCATGACATTACTATCCTGTCTGAGATTGTTATGGGTGTAATAAGAGACACCTCACTCTCAAAGCAGTACATCTGGACTTGTGTGTTGCCTTTGACAGGGAGTATAATGCCAAGCTGTTGAGGCTTGGATCATGTAATTATCTTTTTTGTTCATATTGTGTAGTAGTTTATGCTGGAGGAATGAGCAGACACCGGAGACGAGTGAAAGTTTACAGCAGTTGGACTTGTAGTTTTTCCTTGTTTTCTAATCATAACTTCAGAGGTATGATGTCTCTTTAAGTGACACTATTCATTCTCCAAACCCACAATTTAAAGTTGTTATATCCTGTAATGAGAGGACAGTGTGCACAAAATGTCTCAATTTCACTGTTATGCAATTTTATGTAGTGCTATTAAGTGACTGAGTGAATGGGTCTGATTCATCACCTTTATACATCTGTGTTCCTCATCCTCACTGTTTTGAAACCAGATAATGTCCTTTACAGCCTGAGGCAGGTAAAGAGAATAACACCACTGTCATGTCCTAAGCGTCTCTACTTATCCGGATCCGACAATTAATAATAAAGTCAATTTAGTTGAATTCATCATCAGTTATAGTTTCATAGGAGTTTTAGGCTTCTGAGTACAAAGTAGGATACTATAGTCACTTGACTTTTATGCTTGTGCTGCAAATGGTCTCAGAGTGTGGTATAAGGCATAAATAAGTGAGCTATACTAGCAGCAGAACAGAGAAATTAAGTAAAAAATTCCAAAATATGTGACTTGAAGCAGATCTTTTCTTTGTGAGAAAACATCAGTTTAGTGTTCCTGCAGTGCCAAACAGTGCTGTGTGAACCTACGGTGAGTATATACAGTGCATGTTTTATAGCATAAACATGTGTTAGAGAAGGAGAGCACCATCACTGCTGTTTCCTGCAGCTGTGTGAACTTAACATCTTTGCTGTAGTATATTTATAAAACCAACCATTAACACGTCAGTGTGGAATATATATAAAGTGTAAACCAAAATGTATGGTGGAGGAGATTACCTGTCTTTTCAAACAGATGGTAAAGGCACATTTTGGGTTGTATTGGCTACTGTTTGCTAAAAGTGGCTAATATAGTATATGACATGATGTGTTAACTTCCATCATTTGTTTAAAACATTGGCATTTTAAGTTTTTAATACTAACTTTTTCATGCATGCAATCCTGGAAATTTCTAAGTTGCAGGTTAGCCTGCACCTTCAATATGTCAAACTAGTTTTTTTCACAGCCCACATAAACTGAAGTGTTTTTGGCATTTAATGCTTTAAAGAAATACGAGATAATGGGAAGAGGTGCTTGACCAAGTGGTTAAATGGAAAGCCCAATCCACAGAGGCCACAGTCCTTGAAGCAGGACCAACCAGCGGCTCCATATGCCGTATCTTTCCCCATTCCCTCTCCCTGTTTCCTGCTCTGTCAACAGTCTTTTCCTCTCAATGAAGGCATTAAGGCGCAGGAGAGAAAAAAAAAATTAAAATTGTGACAAATGATTTTTTGGGGGGGCATTTCTGTCATTGCCACATATAAACAAAAGTATTCACAGCATGAACAACAGAGAGGAAAGAAAAGAGGAAAGAGGTCACACTCAATGCATAGTAAAAACATGAGCACCTTAACCCTCTGTGGTGAAATTTTCTGACTTGATGAACTTTCTGGAATTTAGTTTGTGTACGTGTGTGAGTGTGTGTGTGTGAGTGTGTGTGTGTGTGTGTGTGTGTGTGTGTGTGTGTGTGTGTGTGTGTGTGTGAGTGTGTGTGTGTGTGTGTGTGTGTGTGTGTGTGTGTGTGTGTGTGTGTGCTTCATATAATGAATGGCCAATAGTAGGCCTTTACATGGCAGGTAATCAGACTTTCAGAGACTGAGGGTCAGCTCTTCCAAGAAAGTGTTACTTTAACTATTTTGAACGTAGAAGTTTCTCTGTATCTTCTTGTATTGCAGGTTTGGCTTGTTAAAAAAACAGAATTGGACCAATCTAGTAAACTTATAAACAGGTTAGTCTCTTCAGAGATAAAAGTCTATTATGAGATAATTATAACAGTTTGTGCAGAACTGGTGGCTCAACAGTTGGTACACAACAGCTGGCCTTGCTCTGAACTATCCCACCCCAACTGTGACATAAGTTCAAAATTGCTCTTGTGGGAAAGAGGTCTGCAGGGTTTCAGGCCTGCAGCTGAATCATCAACTAAAAACAAACAGAGAAATACTAAAATAGAGTTACAGATGTTTACGCTGAATTGTCCTCAATGGCAAGAAGAAAGACCGATTTTATGACAGCGTTTTCTCACAGTCCCTCAGACCAACATGAAGTATCATATTTAATTTTTAGAGTCTGACTCTGTCAACTTCAGGATGTTTATTCATACTTTTCATTAAGTCAACACACTGTGTGGTTCTGCTGCACACCCAGTGACTGTAAGTATGTCCTGAATGTGAGGTACCAGCAAGAGGAAACATTTTTCAAGGATTTCTCTGATACATTGTTCCTGTAAGAGGGATTTATCAAGTATCAACAGTGGGCGAAGAGTTTGTATAAAAAGATAACTCTGTGGAAAACAAAGAGGTCAAACCAAAGAGTTCAGCAAATATGAAATATTTTGAAGAACATTAGATTCTTAAGACCTTCAAGCATGCAAAAGAAAATGAAACAAACTTATGATGTGTGTCTGTTTATGTATGTCTTGCGTGCAATATGCGGGTGTTTGCACTGGAAGAGGCGACGCTAAATGGCTCTGCTTGGAACAGTAAAATGTCTCTGCTTTGTTTTTAAAGGCTGAAGTTTCTGGGCACGCTCAGGTCCACTCTTGGGTGTCCTTGGGGAGCAATGCAATTGAAAGCAATACTACAGCGGGGTCATACAGCCCAAGAGGAGAGGGGTGGGGTGTTTTGAATGGCTGAGGCTTTGCACTGAGGGAAAGTGGGGTCAGAGGATTTAGAAATATTCAGAGATAACGTTTTTGGGGGAGGGATGCCCAAACAATGATATTTTATCATATGAATGGTTTGAATTTTTGGGGTAGGATTAAAGAATACTCAGTACCTGTTTGCCAAGGTTGTATAACTTCACATGATTTTATATTCTTTTTTTCCATGAACATGAGTCCTCCGTGTTTTGTGCTGGTAAGTGCTGGCAATGATAGTATTTAATTTTGTCTCAGAGGGCAGCTAGTGAACGACTTCAGAGTGTCAGCCAGGCTGGAGTGGAAAGACTAAAAATGGACTGAGGGGGGTAGCGGAGTGAGCAAGGTTAAAGGAACAAGTAGCATATCTGACTTGAAATAACACTTGCAGTTGCCGTTTATTTTGCCAAGAGCTGTCAATCAGTTTTTGAGGCTGCACAAGCAGAATGGAAAAACATGCAAAGGTTTATTTCTATGTCAAATGTGCTCAGGAAAAGATCTGCATTCTTGGTGTTTGAAGTCATGGTGAGAAAAGAGGGTATGGTATTTGGACTTTGTGATTGAATTTAACAGTTCCACATTTTTGTGAGATTTAGTCTTCTCTAATGTCTGAAGACTGAGGCTTCAGACAACAGCCTGGCAGTTTAGCTTAGCTTAAAACTTGAACCCCAGAGGCATTCTTTCATTTAATACATGTGTTTATTCTACAAACTGCAAATTTTTACATTGGTTGCAAAAATTATTCCACCTATTTATGTATAGAGCATATGTATGGAAGAGGGGAATGTTTCCTGCCTGATATTAGGCTAAGCTAGTAGATAAATTGCTAACCTTTACTTTACAGAGCTGTTTATAAAATATTTTGAATAAACATGTCAGTAACAGAGCATTAGAGGTGCTGGTAGGTTTAAGTTAACTTTGAAAGGAACTAGAGAGTATCGTTTTTGCGTTAGTGAAGCTAACTAGCTGTTATCTAGTTACATCTTCTAACTTTAACCCTCAGAAAGGTATGATTCTTTTTTTATCTGTTAGAGATTTTTCACAATGTTTTACCCTTGCTTTTATATTTTCCCACCCTTGAATGCATGGCACAGCGTAAACAGGTGCTGGTAGGTGTCTTTAGCTGTCAGTGTTACTCGTTCACCACTGTGAAAAACCTTTAAAGGTGCATAGGTTCAAGTCCCAGCTTTACTTCCAAGCCCTCACATTTCTCTCTCCTCTCTTACCCTTCTCCTCTCCTTCGCCTCCGTTGACGGAAAAACTAATAAAATACTGAAGGAGGGCAGATTGCCTGCACTTCTTTGAAAAAAAAATGACGGGAGAGGATTACTCCTCACAGCTGTGCAGTCCTGAAGCCATATCTGAGGAGCCGCCACCAGAGAGGTCAACCCTGTCGCAGTCTCACACTGGCCTTTAAATCAATCACATGTCAAGGCTGTGAATAGCAGACCAATAAGCTCAATTAACACCAAAATACTCTGAATCCGTGCCCTTCTGCCGCCCGTCACCACCTCCTGGGAGAGGCCTCTCAGATCTCAGGACATAAGAAGACACCGACAGCCCGACCCATCATAGCTGCCCGCCCAGTGCCGGCCTCGCAGCCATGAACAGCCCTATCAAGCTATAGTCACATAACTTGAGCCTGCACTCACACAAACAGCTCTGTGCCTATTTATACATCACATCCTGGCAACGCATATGGGAAAACAAGACCCCTGCACTATCAGTGTATCCAGTGTTGTCTGCCTCTCACTGTTCTGTCGCGGCCTGATGGCGGAGAGGACAGAGACACAAGATAGCTGCTTAGGATAGCTGAAAGATGGCTGCTCTAGATACCTGGAGATACCAAAACAACTTGATTATGCATTTGGCAGCAGAGAGCGGTTGTTGATATTCCAGACGTTGTGTTCCCTTCTGACATTCCTTTGCGTGTAATTGTCTGCAGTGTCGTGTTATCAGGTCATTATCAACATGAGTTAGCTGCAATAGAACAGCAGGATGGCATGATTTAACTCTGCCTGCGGTGCTTTGTAGTGCGCTGTTAAATAAAGAGACACCAATAACTTTTCCACCACAGCTTTTTATTTGGATCCCGATTCAACTGATGCTTTGATCAGAAAAAGACGACGCAAATAGACGAGCACCGTAATGTGATAAGGGTGACTTTTGCAGTATTAGTGACAGTTATGTAACAAGCATAGACTTAGAATTCTTAATAAGAGAAATTTAACCATTTACCCTTTAACACGACTCATCATAATGCCTCTCCTGATGTGCAGGGTAATATAGTACCATAGAAATGTAAGCTATTCAGCACTATTAAGTGCTCCTAACAGTCGCTAAAACAGAGAACACAGCAGTAAGACTTGAGTTATGTGCTCTAATCTGAGTGTGATGTCAAAAAAAGATAAATTGGTCTTGGTAAATTGATCTCTTAGGTTTAAGTTCTTCCTTTGTAATGTGCTTTCCCCTCTGAAATGATAAAGAAATTCTGTCAAACAACATCACTCTTAAGGTCATCCAATCTGCAAATACTGTACCATCATGCATTTCCTCTCCTAGGTTTGGTTTTTATTTTGGATCTCCTACCCTGAAATGCCCCTCCTCACTCACATTTTTCCACCAACTGTAAACATTATTCTCCAGAAAAATCAAGTGGCACTGGAAAGGTGACCCTCTTTAGCAAAGGTTGAAATAACTCAAACTAAGTAGGTAAATAAATCACACTTGTGTCTTAACTTGGCTGATAGAGGTTGGTTGACCTAATCTTTACTATACAGTTTTTTTTAAGTTATCTTTTGGGCTTTTATGCCTTTGATTGGACAGAAAAGAGGACAGTGGGTAGAGTGGGAAACAGGACGAGAGTGGGGAGTGACACACGGGAAAGAGGCCACATGCTGAATTCAAACCCACATGAGGGCGAACCTCAAGGAGCGCGACCTAAACCACCAGGCCATCTGCACTCTAACTAAACAGTTTTAGGACAACAGTTAAAATAAAGTCAAAAAATTTTCACTTTCTGGCCTTAAAGGCAGGATTGGCAGTCCTGAAAAACTAGCATGAATTTGAATGTAGCATCTCGTCAGGACTTCGCCTAGCCCCTCCTCCCCCTCCTCTTGGAGCTCCTCCATAGCAACACCCTCGCTCACATGCACAAGCGCCACTGATTCGTGACTATGATTGTAAATGACTGAAAGACGGACTCAGCACATCATTTTATGATTTGCACTACATCGAGTCATGTGTCATTTAGAGGTAAGGAAACACCAAAATGTTAAAACATAAAGCTAAAAGACAAATAAACAAACATGACTTTTGTTAGTACTCACTTTTCTTTTCAGAGCCCCTGTGGTGAGAGTTTATTAGACTCTGACCCAGACTACAGCTAAACACACCTAAAGTCCACCGCTAAACTCGGGAACATGCACTGAGTCCGGGACAGTGCGCCCCGGTGAAATGTGCGCGCAGGAGGAGGGCAAAACGGCAGGACAGGATTTGATTGGTTTAACAGATTCGATCCTAATCAATGTGATTGGCTGATGTTTTCCTGGGTTTTCTCCTGCTGTAGATAGCAGATATTATTCGCTCTCATTTGAGAACACATCATGTAATGCTTGCCATTGGGTCATATAGATAATTTTAACCAGTATAACAAAAAGTGTATCTAAATCAAACTGCCAATTATACCTTTAAGTAAGTTGAGATGCTTGTATTACGCTCAGTTAGCTTTGCATAGACAAACGACCTGAAACAGGAGACAGCGCTTCACTTCCTCAGAAGAATCAATTGATCAGCATGTCTACAGCCCATTCAACATATAACGACCACTTTAGCCAAAACTCAAAATGTATTTCTACACTTCATACAAACACAATGTTGTGTTGGGTTTGTAGATCTGAATGATGCCATGTGACCAACCCAGAGTTATCAGTGTGTTGTGTTAACTCTCAGGACTGACAGTTGGTGATCAAACCCAGGCCCACAGCCCAGCATGGTTCCTCTTGTCTTATCTTGATTACTGTTTTTGTTTCTGTTGTTTTGTTTTTTATCTATTTTTTTATGAGAGGAAGCCTCCAACATGGCACCAGGAAACTGTATCCTCCAGGCTTGTTTGGTTCAAAAGGTGGATCAGCAGCGATCACACAACATGAGCCAATAACTACACTGGCTGTCTTAAGATGGGGTTTAAAATCAATTTGTTGTTCTCTGTTCACTCAGACTCTGCGTTTAATCTGGTTGATCTTCTTTGATCTTGTTAATCTGTGTATCCCGTTTCTCAGGGACTCTCTGTTGGGAAATATGACATGTGCAGGCCAAAGAATCATAATTCATCCATTAACACATGATGACCTGTTCTATCCTGCAGCCAAGCGTAAAGAAAAGTCAGAGGGGGAGAAAAAGTCGGGGTCTGTAATAATTATGATGATGAAGCACAAATATCTCCATTTGCCATGTGTCAGAGCAGTTCTGTTACGAGCTGTCAACCAAGCTCCAGCTGAAGAGACGGTAGAGAGGGAGAGAGGGAGAGAGGGAGAGAGGGAGACTCTGCAATGATGATGATGAAGCACAAATACCTCTTACCATTTGTCATGTTTTCATGTGTTTGACCATTTCAATTACATGCTGTCAGCTGGAGGGGGAGAGATAAAGAGAGGCTGGGTGAGCACATGAGAGCTGGAGCGCATGCCGGAGAGAGTGCGAGTGACACATGTTGCACCGAGTGAGTGAGGGGGGACACATGGTTGGCTGACACAGAGACAGAGGCAAAGAAAGAAAGAAAGAAAGAAAGAAAGAAAGGAGGAGGAAAGGAAGAAAGGGAGAAATGGCAGAACTGCATGTGAGTGAAAATTGGCAGCAAAAGGACAGAGGGGGTTATAGAGACAGAGATCAGTTAGAGGACAAGCACAGGGATATCAACTATCTTTGACCCTCTATCGCCTCCTGAAAAACCTGCCCCGCCCCCATTGGCCCACCCTGTGAGTCTCAGTGCTGGTGCGTCAAACGAGTCCTATTTTTAACCTGTGGATGGATGAGGGAATCAGATGGACTCTTCTCCTGAACAGACAACATCACAAGAGTGGGTGTATTTGTGCTAACATGAAGATTTTTGTCAAGGTGACACGCGTGCATTAGTGCCAGTAAATGTGCATGAGGATACGAATGGAGCCTTTTCACCAAGCAGCCACCTCTGGTCTAAAAATGTGAGGCAATGCAGAAGAGTTAAAATCTGCAGTTCATCTAGTGTCCGCTTGAGGCTGGCTCTGGAAGTTCCACAAACCACTTCGCACCAAGTCAAAAAAAAGAGGGAACGGGTTTATGTTCCCACAGCTCTAAGTTGGTTTTGTGTGTCTTACTCAAAGATGCTCTGAGGAGGATCTGTTTTATTTGCACTCCTTTGCCACCTTGTGGCCTGGAGTCTCTGCACACTGTCATAAATTACTTTTAGAGCGGTGTGTGTTTGTTTTGGAGTTAAATGGAGATCAAACTGAAACAAATTTTCTTTGTTCAAGACAACTATTTACTGGCTACAATGTGCTGAGGTAAGGGACTTATCAGTATTTACGTAGCACTATGCCTTGAAACGTGACATCAAGCAAACATCGTAAAAGCTAAAATATCTAAAATATATATAAAATAATATAAGCATCGTAAAATATGTTAGCAACATCGTCAGCCCAGTGCTCCTGCGTATTTTTAGACTTATGTGACAACAAGTAAACACTGTCAGTTTGTATGTAGTTTAGTAGCTGTCAATATTTAGCGTAACTGGCAGCCCGGCGCTCTTAGACATGTCTGTTATGTCCATTACGTTAAATTAGTAAATCCTGGTTAGCTGTGCCCTACCAGTCATCTACCAAGCAGAGCTGACGTAACCTCACGCTTCATTTTATTGATAGACTCTCATGTTTGAACAGACCACTACAGAATAAGTGGTGAATGTGGGTTGGAATGAACATTAGCACAAACAGTTTAGCCCCTGTGTTATAGAATGATACAGCCCAAGCTAAAGGCTAATTAGCCCCTGTTTAGCTTTCTTCTGCTCTTCTGTCGTTTTTCTGTCTGACAGTTACGCTCCTGTGTCCACCATCACTACAGAATTAGTCATAGGAAAAAAATTTTAGCAGAGAAAAACACAGATGTCTGTGCTTTATCTCTTCACACAACTTAACTTCTTCAGCCGGCGTGGAGTTGCCGTAGAGAAATCATTCTGGTCCTGGCCAACCCGATCTGGAAGCTAAGAAGTAGCAATTCAAAACAACCTGTAACCAGCAACATTGGTGCTGACAATCTCATTTTAAAGTTTGGATTACGATCAGGCGTATATCTAGAAGAGAGACTTTTTCAGGATCACTTTCTAACTTCTCACAGCCCCTTTAAGGAAATAAAAACAAGGGTCCGGCATCTATAATCTGTGCTTCAGCCAAACCCTTTTTGATCAGACTATTTTATTTTTTTCAAGGGATGATTGTGATTGTGACAATTTGTGGGTTGTTGGAACATGGGTCTTGTTGTCTATAAAAAAAAGTCTTAGAAATTTGGAAACATTGAACATTGAAACGAGCCTGGCTGAGAGGGCTTTCACACCTGCATGGCTCTGTGATGATTCGGGTTCCCAAACCTAATTTTGAACCGGGGGTGTGCTCAGACCAGAAAAAAAGGTATTTAACCTAAAAGGTTGGTTGATGGCAGGAACCAAAAAAAGTTTGTTCCACCTCCCAAACCATGACATTATGGCTGAGTGTATCATCTGGGGATAAAATTAGCAGGGAGTTGAGGAATTTGAGGAGAATGGAGAAGAAGAACATGCAGTGGTTGAGTGGGGGGACAAAATGTTTGATAGCAATATGGGCATCACCAGAATTATGTTAGCAACACAAATCAGGGGTAAAACTTAACATTTACAATGAAGTCCATTTATACATTTGAGTGCAATTTTATGTTCATAGAAACATATTGATTTATAGTCATGCTTATTTTATTACTGTGTCTTTGTAAACATCTTATACTAAGAAAGATATGATACTTTTCTGTTCCAAAGCAGAAGTTTGTCTGTTTTTATTTTCAATTGTATTGAGAAAAGGCATTGAAAAAAGCACATTTTGACCTAGTGTTGTTTATTTCTGCTTGAGTTATGCAGAATAATGCCCTTCCACGTTGTTCTGCTTGAGCTCGTATTAACGTGGGCTGGTTCGCTAGTTCTGAGAATCCAGAACAGAAACATTTTCAGAACCAAAAGTTATAAGTTTCATCTATTTTTGTTGGCAGGTATAATTAAAAACTATCATGCATTTCCTTACAATTCTCCTTAAGAAGTACAAGTAAATTGGGTTAGGACGCCAAGTTTGGTGTTCAGAGAGAAGACCTCAAAGTCCTTCTAGTAGGCTTCAGATAAACGAAATTGAGTATGTAAATAAAAAATAATAGGCAGATAGATAAAGTACAGATAGTTTGTACCAAGACAGTAAGTTGTTAAAACCAGTGATAAATGAAATAGGCTTAAGCTAAAACAAGCAGTTTGCAGATTTTATGGCAACCATTCCTGATTCATTGGTAGCTTATGAATTGATATCTGTTACTTCTTGGTGTTTAAATATATTCATTCATTTTTCATGTCTCTTTAGTTTCCATAATTGTCAGCATGCATGCGTGTGTGTCAAGGGGCCAAGGTGTAAGGCTAACGCAGCTCTAACACTAGACGGCTAATAGGCTCATCCATCATGCAGGAAATGAGACAGGCTCTGCCCTGCTCAGCCTCTCTGCTCAGCCTCCCTCAGCCAACTCTTCAGTCCAGACATACTCACACACTAACTGGTAAAATTACTGCAAAGTTCTCCACCAGGGTATCCTTTCTTTATTATTCTAATGGAACAAGGGGGCCCTTCACAGTCAACGTCATTTATCCAGTGTCTCATTTCGGATAAAAAAGCTCAAAAATGAAGCAATAAGAGCGCGGAGGTCGCTGTGGTTAGAAACCTTCAAACCTCAGGCCTTCCCGAGCGTCCTGAACGTGGAACAGAGGCCAGAGGGTCATGAGAGGGCCCATTCAGCTCTGGCTTTATTTTGACATGGGTGAAAGCATAGATCCATCAATGAGACCATTTACAAACCCTTACATTCTTACACTTTGTTGAGTTTTGCTCCACTCTTAATGATTTGCTGGCTTGTATGTCATGAGTATTTCCTGGTGTTGTCAAAGAGATTTCTGAATTTTAATTTTAGAGTTGTATGATGTAGTAATAACTTAAAAAAAACTAAAAATCATGCAATCTTTAATATTGTGGGGACATAATTTAATGATGTTGGTAGATTTTTTTTGTTCAGAGGCCAGATGTCCTCCAAACCCTGCCCATAGCAGCACATAGCTGCCTAGTTGGGTTTGTGCCAACTACAATTCACTGTAGGTAATGTTGCATATCCAGCTAAATCAGTGGCTCACTCTTAACTGATGCGGTTCACAAAGACTCCCTTTCTTCATCTTTGAGCATACTCTGAATATTGCATTGATAAGTTTGTTTTGAGATGTCTGTATGTGACTGTTGATACAAACATTGTTACAGTGCTCTAAATCATGTCATGAACATGGAAACAGTGTCTAATAATACAAAATTGATGATTAAAACTTAAGCTATTTAGAAAAATTCAGTCAATTAAAGTAATTCAATGTTTGAATCAAATGATGATCAGACTGCTGGTGATTCAGAAGGAGATAAAACTGAGTTGAAGTTACACAGAGACAGAATAAGTGGTGGTATTCGCAGACTAGACTAAACACTGTTCTTGATGATACACCAAACCTTGAATCTAAGTTGAGTTTTAAGTCCAAGTGTCCATGAACAGGTCGAGTCTGAGTCACGAAAGATGATTCTGAGCTGAGGCCACATTATCTGAGGATTTACACTCAGTTTTGCCGTTTCACTCCAAACCTTTTACCTTATGAACCTGGACTGACTGTAAGAATCTTTGGATATGTAGAAGACACAGGAACACAGGAATAATCCTGTTCAATCATCACTTTTGGGCTTCTGTGCGTGTCTGTCAATGTCTGCCTCAAGCCCTCTCCTCAGCCTGTATGATGATGTTTCAGCTGTATCAGGACGTTTCTGGATGGAGAGTAAGCGTGGTTACATCAGCCAATCACAGTGTGACCCGTGTGCAAGCAACTCTGTGTGTTGTTTAGCGAGTGGAAGAAGCTATCTGGAGCAACTACAATAGTGGACGTAGCATTGATAAAGAGAACACAACCAAAGTGAAACAAAACGCCAGAGAGATAAATCTTTATACTAAATGAAGGTGAAGTATGGCTGGACTTTCACTCGCTTTCGGGAACTTGGAGAGCAGCATGGTACAAAGAGCGACCTGAATATTGTCTTTCTGCTGAGCAGGTGTAAATACCTGTGATCAGCTTGTGCTATGCTGCAGCTGGTTGCTGGGTCAGCGAATGTGTTGGCGTAGTTGGGTTAGAGGCTGTGGGTGTGTGCTGGTGCTGGCACTGAGCCAAGGAGGAGGAGCCCAGTTTGAATTTGTGTTTACTAACAAGTAATGAATATTCCTTCAGACCCTACCTTTAAGGGGGAGACAAAATTATTAATTAATGCTCCTGTGGAATTACTGGATGTGTTCAATGAATTCAAAATTGCATGAAACATAGCTGCTACCAACCAGAATTATAACTTACCAAACATATCTATATCATGGTTTCATCATTTTCCGTAAAATCTTCAAATAATAGGCTGTCGCAATAACTGGTAGAGTCAATAACCACCCTTTAAAACAAATCAAGTATAGATATTATGCTAAAAATTAGCATACAATAATACAGTGTAAGTAACTGGTTCATAGCAGGGGGCAGTAATGATTCTTTATGCTGGAGGCTTCTAAGAAGATGAACAAAGAAGAAGCAGCTGGAGCAAAAGAAGAGTAAGTCTTGATTGTTAGACTGTACAGTTTATGGTTGTCAGCATGTACAGTTAGCCTGTACAGGGATTTGTAGCTCTGACTGCAGTGCATGTCATGATGGAGGGGCTGACAGAAGAAATGGATTTAAGATTTCTTAAAAAAAAAAAGATGGGGTGTTTGTTGACACTTAGGTCTTCAGGAAATGCATAAGTACAGTGAGTGCAAAAATGAAAAATGAAAAATGGATGGTGTAGAAACTACAGACATGATCTGTGGTCATAAAGCCAAAGATATCAGAGTGGTGAGCTATCTGTGGTCTCTGTCCCTGCAGCAGCTAGTTAACCCTTTTGTTTAGTTAGCATATTGGGTGACAGATGTTGGGCCTTGTGGATGTTTTGCTATCATGTAGCATGTTGCTTTTAAGCTCTTCATTACTATTGTATTTGTGTAGATCAGAGTATTTCGCCACAGAAAGATTAACAGTATAGTAGTCCATTGATCAGACACCCCCCCCCCAACAAAAAAACAAACAAACAAACTAAAAAAACAAACTGTAAATCTTGCTATATTCAAGTAGAGCAAGAGCAGTTTGAAAACAAAACTAGCATTTTGTGGTCTCTCTCGGCAACAACACTGGTTAAACAAGGTGACATTTGAATAAACCTGCAGGTGAAAACATGCTAGCCATTGCTCGAAACTAAACTCCACAGAGATTTGTTGAACTGTTTTGTTCAGTAGATACATTTATTTACCATTGCCAACACATGTTGAAAATACGGCTAGCAAATAGGCTGAGATGCAGAAAATCTCTCAGTCGCTCACATTTTGAATCACACACACTTAAACACACCTTTGGATGGTAAAAGAAGTCTTTGATTTAGTCCCAAGTGCTGTACCCAGAAGTCTGTATGTTTTCCCAAAAGCAGGAAAATCATAAAAAGCCTGGGTTCCTAAATTACTGTCACTCAAAGACTTTCTTTCTCCTCCCTCTCTCTCTCCTCCCGTCTCCGTTCACCTCTCCTCCTCCTCCACCTCCTCCTTGCCAGCCCCGTAGTCTCCGACCCTTTCCTGCTTCCACCAGCAGCAATGGGGGCTTTCTCTTGTTTCCTGGTGCTGGCGCTGCTGGATAAACACACAGCCTCCCCCTCATATAAAGGCTCAATTCTTCTCCGTCATGTTTAAATATGGATACAAAGAGAAACTTGTATGATAATTTTTGGCATATGGTGGTGATGGGTTCAGTGGTGGTGCTGGGGTGTGTGTGTGTGTGTGTGTGTGTGTGTATAAGTCGGGTGGGGGCGGTGGCAGGCTAGACAGAGTTATGCCTTGTTCTGATACTTGTCTAAGATTTCGAGGTTTTTTGTTTTATGCAAGACCAGACCGATGCCATCTGACGGAGTGGGTGAGTCTGTGTTGGAGCGTGTCTGAAAATGTGAGCTTTAACAAACGGCTGGCTCCCTCCAGTCCAGCATGCTGATATGATAAGTGTCGGTGGGGTGTGTTGCAGCATAAAGCAGCACTGTTATGGAATTTGGGTGGCATGTGGAAACACACAGAGAGGCCACAGATTAAACAAAGGCTTAATTGCAGCAGCTTAAATGAAGGAGCTCTCCTCCTCCTCCTCCTCCTCTTCCATGGTGGGCTGTCTGGTCCCCTGAGTGTGCAGCGATCTTTCATCTTTGATTTTGTGATGCAGTAATGGAAATGGAGACAGAATCTGGCTCCCGGGTTGGAACATGCCGGAGATGACACAGATACCCTGGATGATACTGATGGCCTGCTGATAGCCTGTAGATCACCTTACTGCCCTGCTGCCAGCAGCAGCAGTGCAGCCGGTTAATACAGGCCCCTGGAGAGCTGGATGTTACCCACTGTGGATGCTTCAGAGGCCACAGCAGCTTCAAGTAATGCAGCAATGTAGCTTCAAAACACACAAGAGATGTTGGTTAAAAGCATTTCTGACTACAACATACCAGCAGCCAAAGATATAACCAGCCACATTTTGTGGCTTTGAGCCTCCAAGTTGTGAAATTACTTTAATGTTTCCTCGTCTTTTGCTATGATTTTAAGGAAACTCACACCAATTTAACAAAACAAAACAAAACAAAACAAAACAAAACAAAACAAAACAACAACAACAACAACAAAAGAAAAAAAAGAGAAAGAAAAAAAAATTCATTACTAATTGCATACATGCATTCATCTTCTAATGTATACATCAATCATTGAGAGTAGTTTTTAAAGGTCCCATATTATGCAAAAATCACTTTATTAAGTCTTTTAGTGAAATTTGTGGGTCTTTGGCTTTCCTCCCAGCCCACAAAATGTGATATTTAATGACAAAACCTGTATTTAGTAGTGGTTGTGAATGTAAAATCCTGACCTAGAACGAGCTGTTTGGATTTTGGGGATTTGCCAACGTCAGCGATTCCTTTTTTTGACCAATCAGGAGGAATCGCTCCAGCAGCATCACTGCTCTGTTTTTGGCTGTAAACAACCACATATTTCCATGCACAAGCTTCCCATCTTGGGAGAAGACAAGACTCAGTGGCTAGAGTTCATTTATCAAGGAAATGTGCCAGCTACACTCAGTAAAACTGTGCATGTGTGTGCTAATCACTTCACAGCCGACTGCTTTCCCAACTTTGGACAGTACAACAGAGGGCTAGAGAATAGACTGGTCCTGAATCCAGGTGCATTACCAACCATCTGTCAACAAATCCAGACCCTGGAAATGTGAGTATTTTAAATGCTGTGTGCTGTGGAGCAGATGTAAGAGCTTTTCCTCAGTGTCCCCCTTGTCTCTGTGTTAGCTTCAGGATGCTAACTTTAGCGGCAGTTAGCCTGTTGTTTTAGCCTGTAATGTTGCGGTAAAAGAGCTTCGCTGTTTTCTAAACATTGTGGCGCTGCTCTCAGTGACGCTGAAGAGCAGGGCAGTATCAGCGGTGGCTCATTTACATATGAAGGCCACGCCCACTAAATCAGAGCGTTCTGAACAGAGGGGCTATGAGAGCCTGGAAACAATGCTGCTGTGCTTGATTTATTGGCTTTTTGGACCAAAACATGTTACTACCATTTCATGAAGACATCAGTGATCCATATTAAACTGCAGAAAAGGAGCATAATATGGGATCTTTAATGTTTGTTGTATCATACACCCTTCAATCTCTTACTACTATTTTAGTCTTGGAGGCCAATCTAGGGACAAGGGCAGGAAATTAGGCACAGCAAAACACCTGAACCACTACACCAGCTACTTCTCATACTGTATGAGACAATGTTTCATGAATGTGTCTGCAAATAAACAAGTAAATAAAAAATTAAGACTATCCATATATTTTAGTCATTCATGAACTAAAACTTTAAGAAATACTTTTACAACTACTTTTACAGCTTGTTGCTGATTTTGTATTGCATTTGTCGGCCATGTGTTCTTACAAAAAATATTCCTCCTTTCCTATTACTTTCAAATGTAACACACTGTGAACATTTAAATCAACAATTTTGAACCCAATTCTGGACTGACTTTGCCTGACATTTACCCCGCTGCAGTGATTATAAACATTACCAAATGTAATCAAGATTACAGAGTTTTGTTCCTGAAGGACTGGTTTGCCTTTTTTGCTCATAAAAAGGCATCGTCATCAGTTTGAGTCTGTTTCATAACCAGACAAAAAAATCCTCACAGAAGCTTTGACTCTAATTAAAAGACCAACAAAAGCCATCTGCATGGAAGCAGAAACATCTCTTTAAACACAAAGCAAAACTGTTGGGAAGTATAACAAAGATTTTGACTTGCAGATCAGGGACAGTCAGTGTCTGGAAAAATACAATCAGTGATCAGTCAGCTCCAACTTTAAACTTTGCAAAACCTAAAATCAGTCCTGTAAGAAGGACCATTACCTCTGTAAAAGGGAAGTCTGCTCCACTAACTGAGCTAAAAAACATGGCTCCAGAAAATGTACTTTTAAGCTGACTTCATGAGCAAACATGGAGAGAAAAAAAGCCCTCACTTTTCTTTGAATGAAGTCATCACAGTATATCAGCAAATCTTTTCACTTCTGCCTAAATGAAGCCAAAGAGATATGACTGTTTTTTAGTGTAGTCCAAAAATGACCCAATCTACTGTGCTGTTAAGGTAGTATGAATGTAGTGTTTAATGCTTAACATTTGATGTAAATGTGATCGGACAGGCAACAACCGAGGCCCATCAGATAAAACGCAGCTCTAAATTCTTTCTGGTACAGCTCTGGTGATAAAAAGAGATCATCTGGATTTAGGAGTGTGACACTGAGAGTAGGTGGAGGGAGGCGATGGTTTTTAAATGATGGGTGAAAAGGTGGAAAAACAAAGTCCACTGTGTGCGTGTAGAGTCCCTTTTAATCATCACAGAGTCCCTTTATGAAGTGCACATAATTGTATTAGGGGGGAAATGAATATTTGTGCACATGGAACAGTTTATCTTCACAGGTTCGTGGTGTTTTTGCACTGGTGTGAGGGTTACCTGTGATGATTGGCAGAGCTGCACTGAGCTAATAAAGCAGCTCATTCTTCGGCCTGTCAGGACATAGAGAGCACATTCACCAGGAGCCAAGCGACACAGCTTAACTCCGGGCTACTGAGGAGGACATATAAAAGTTCTGTTTCTTTTGTAATCATCCCAAAAGCCAATTTGATATTTTAATCCAATCACACAGTACCCCCTGTCTCTTTCAATGGAAACTTCAAAGATATGGAAAAACTACATATTATTTTTTTTACATTTCGCTGCCCATTTGGACTTTTTCCAACTAAGAATGTATATATCTTTGAGGAACAAACAAAAAAATCAAAAAAAAAAAAAAAAGACATTTTGTCTTATTTGAAGAGCAACTGTTGGATTTTTGTAAAGATCTCCAACCAGATAAAACCTTGCCAACCTGAACTGAGCAGACATTTCCATCCTCTGACTGCACCATCTGGACTGTTGGTTTTAATACAAAAAGTTGAAATCTTTTGCTGCATTAATCCCCATGTTTGTGAAACTAACCTGATCATTAACTCCAAGCCCTCCTGTGGTGATCAGAGAAGAACAAGCAGATCTATGTCCTCATTTTGGGTGGGTGTTCGAGCAGTGACCATTTAATCTGGTGTAATGATGTCTGTACCATGCAGAGGACGGAGCTTTTTCTAACTTCCCTTTGTATGGTGGTGGTGTCTGTTTGTACGCTGGGTCACCTCATGCCCTCATCCGACACAAAGGCACGGGGGATTAACAGACGTACTGTAGGCAGGATGATGTGAGATAAAGCACCCCCATGCCAAACTGTACACCACAAACTGATCTCAGAGATAACAAAGATCTAAAACACTGATGGTCAGGTTTCAGTCAGTAACTCTAACTCACAACAATCTTCTTGCTGCAGCGGGCATGGAAGAAAAATTGAATGATTCTGACATAGGCAGGAGTGAGAGATACGGTCAGGAGGAAAAAAAAGTTTTTAAAAAGGCAGAAAGAAAACAGACAAGGCTCGCTGTGTTTCCAGTGAGACTCGTCAGGAATTCAGTGTTGCCTGTTTGGTGCAGAGGGTTGTGTACACAAATACAAACTCTTACACTTCCCCTTTTTCTTACCAGTGGTGATCACTTCAGATGGACAAAAATGTAATCAGAAGTCTCATTATTTTGATCAGTGAGCAATAAGCACAATAAGCTATTGTTTTCAGCACAAATCAGATTCTCTGTCTGACATTTCATCAAGATTCATTTTTAACTCTTTTGACGTTAAACCATAGACTGTTTGATACTGTTGGCATGTTGTTGGAAAAGGTCATATTGGAATTTCAGACTCAAGAGATAGGCTTTGAGCCTCTTCATGCATGTTTGCTTTTTGACTGGGTGTGTACGTGATTTCTGGTCTTTCTGCAGTTAGTCCCAAGAGGAATCTGGAAGAACTGTAATTTCAACCCTCTGCATTGGCTCCATTTATCACAGCTGGAGCTTGGGTTAAACAGGTTTAACAGAGCTTGATAACAACTACTGTAAATAATTGGTAAAGCAATTTTAGATGAAGAAAATGAAGTAAAACATGCAATTCTTAAAACGTTTGAAAATAATAGTAACAATAAAAAAAATCCTGAGCCATTCATAAAGGCTGTCAAAAACCAGCTGATGAGATGGAGTTGCAGCACCACATGTTTGGTTATGTGAGTGAAATATACTTAAAAAAAAAAGTAAAGTAAAAAATTGAAAGAGCTGAATGCAAAAACATGTATGAACACATTAAACTTAAATAAGATAAAATAAAAAACAAAAAGAATAGAAGGAAACCAGTATAGTAACTTCTGGAGAACTTGTGCTTTGAATGCTGAAGCAGCTTGCAATAAACTGCTGAAACTACAAAAACTAAAAGAAAGCTAGAATATGGCTGAATGTTTTAGAAGTTAAATGAAGTTGCTGGTTGAGTGTATGACTGAATCAGAAGGGTTCGAATGAAACCGAGGAAAGTTCTGAGATGTGAAAATTTTGACGATCACGCATTTACTTGAATGGGACCAAAACTGATAAAAAAAAGTGAAATATCTCTGAAAGTTTTGGTGGAACAGATGTGAAAAGTCATAGCACAAATGTCCTAAAAGCGCTGAACGTTTTGAAGTTCGAATGGTTTGAGTCAGTTAAAGTTTGTTGAAGAAGAAGCAAATAAAGCACTTGGGAAGAAGTAAGAGAAGAATTTATAGAAGAACATATAATGTGAATGCATTCTGTCTTTTTTTGTGATTTCCATGTGGCTCTTTGTTACAAAGTGCAATCAATCTTTGTTTCAGAGAAGGCTGTGTGCCACAAGGAGAAATTCAGCAACCCCTGTGCCACAGGAAATGATGATTCTTTCGACCAATCGACAGACTGTAGTGTTTCTAGCTCCGCCTTCTAAGGTTGGATTGGTGGATCTGGCACCCCAAAATGAAGGGTACCGAAGAGCGGGAAGGTAAGGGTCGGTAATTTGAGGACCTCTCCTGGTTTTAGTCAAAGGAAATGCTACAAAATGCGTGCCATACTGAGACAAACCGATCTGAACTGCTTTTGTCTCTGTTCCCAGAACAACAAAGGACTCTTGAACTGTGTGTTTGTCAACAGAAGAGAGCCGACCATCAGTAC
This sequence comes from Halichoeres trimaculatus, assembly GCF_033239565.1. NCBI lineage: Eukaryota > Metazoa > Chordata > Actinopteri > Labriformes > Labridae > Halichoeres > Halichoeres trimaculatus. The sequence continues at coordinate 20,237,338 of NW_027437188.1, forward strand.
TACTGTAGCCAAGCCATCTTCATATGCTTCAGTGGAGATGATGCACTAAACATTACTCATCAGTTAAAACTTGTGAAACAAAGTACCATCAAAAACAAGATATTGGTCTGCAAGTCTGATACCCCGGAGCTTGCTAGAAGGCTTCCCCAGTGTCCCACCCGATGAGTCACTCCATTTCTCATCATCCTACTCATCTATATTTAGAATAAATGTTAACGTAGCTATGCATTTTATTGATTTTCTGGCTTTTGGCTTTGAAAAAAAGTTAATGTTCAGTAAAACTTCACTAAAAGTGGGTTAACCCGAGTTTGCCTGGGCACTAAACTTTCTGCACTGAGATATTTTTATGAGCATGTGGCTGGATGTGTTCTGCTCTCTCCCTGCACATGTTGTCTCACAGCATGTTAGTGCAGTGATATGATTTTGGGAAAGCAGCCACTGTGCAGTGCATTAATCAGCCAGAGCTTAGCCTGTCAACATTCAATAATGTACTCTTCTGTGTTCCTGATCCCATAAAGCTGCAGCCAGTACTGCAAACTCTCCCAGCCTGAACCAGGATGAGCTGAAATATTGATTGCTCGCACTTCTCTGCATAAATCCTGTTAACAAGAATGCTTCATGTCTCACTGCTGTTGGAGAAATTTGTGTCTTCGAGACTGAGAAAAGCATTAATATTGCACATGAATCTCTAATAGATAGTCATGTACTCTGAAAGCATAATTTTTTACAGTGAGAGATGGGGGTCATGAAAGATGGAGTATGTGCATATAAGGTAATACAACTTCTCGGTTTGGCTGCAGATGTAAGTTAAAAGTCACGAGTGCTCACTCCCCTTCAAAACAAAGTGTGTTCCTCTCCGAGTAGCAGATGTGAGCTATGATGCATGTTCATCGACAGGAGAGTTTGAGCTTCCTTGGGTGTCATTGCTCTGCACTATTGATTTACAGCACGTGTCTGAACAATTTCCTGCGGCCTAAAACAGCACAGGACATAGTTTGGTGGAGCTTTTAGCCAATCAGGAGCGGAGCAGTCCAGGTCATACTGGGCGATGTAAGTCTACGGGGAGACATACTGAAGTCCAATAAAGCTCCAATGTGTCTGAGAGCAGAGAGGCCTCAATCCATAGGGGGGACTCAATCTGTCATGACCTATCAGTGAAGCTTCAAAGCACAGCGATGACTCTATTCCTACAAGTGTTTGTTACTGAGCAGGTCTGAGCTGCTGCTACCTCTTCTGCTGTCACAAACACTGCATGCATGTAATGAGCCAGCACGCCTGCTCGGACAAGGCTGACATGGCTTAGCGCTAAACCAAAAGAGACACAAGGTGTTGACTGACAAGCAGTGGGCTTTACAGTTTATACAGTTCACTTCACTTTACCTTTGCAAGAGCACAGCTGGATAGGAAGAGCATTTCTGTGAATGAAGTGAAATCTATGTTAAAAAAAAAAAGGGGGGGTTTATTTTGTGCAAATGATTCTTTTTCTCAGACTAAATACATGAAAAATGACAAATGTGTGATCATTTTAATTTTGCTGCTGATCCTTGCGTGAGGTGATAGAATATTCCATTTTCTTCCCTGCTCTTCTTCCTTTTCCTCAAAGTGTTAAAAAGTAACATAACTGCTCAAGCAACCAGTTATTGTGTCCCATTTAAGAAGTTTACAGAGGAAAGGAGACTCACAACCCACTGGTTATTGTCTGATTAGGGTATAGCTGCTGTATTGTGTAGCCATAGGACATAGCATGCAGATGTCTTTTATGATGATTAATAAGAATTGATGTAACAGTTTATTAGTGCAAGATTGCGTTGTGTGGCTCCTGCATTCTGCCTTGATTGATCAGCACAATGAATGCTTTCTTTAATGTAGTCAAATACCTGCAGAACACTGGAAACTGTTTACAGAGGAAAAAAAATATTGAAAGCAGGACTGTGATTTCCTTTGCTGTTTCATCCCTTAATGAGCCTTGACGACAGTGACTGATTAAAGAGCTACACAGGGGCTTCAGTTCGGGTATGTGGGAGTTTCTCTGCCTCACATCAGGTTTTCTTGGGTCATTGCTACAGACCTGAGTTAGAAAGGCATTATGGTGCTTCTGAAAGGGATTACTTCACATTTAGTGGCATGTTGTCAGGGTCAGGGCTAACCATGGAGGACAGACGCAGACTGCTTTCTCCCCAGCAGGATGTTTTGAACCTCCAGGAGCTGACAGGTAGAGCTTGTGCTCCAGCCGCTCACTAGAGCCAATTTAAACCGAGTGGATTTGCCACAGTATCACAGGAGCCAACAGAAACAGAGGGCAGGGAGGTGAGTCAGAGTTTCTGTGGATTAAAACTAGGTATCTGTTACATTTATCTTTTTTATTTTCATTGAAATGATCTAAATGTGGTTTTAATTTCCATCAAGCTCTGGTTATGAATATCAACTTTGGCTGAAGTATCTGAAAATAATACAGGTTAGCTTCCAGCAGCACTACACTAATTGTTTAGCTGAGTGTTTGTTGTACATGCATGCAGTATGTTTACAGACTGGTCTGGTAAACAGAAACACAATCAGGAGATGTGATAAGGGACCAGTTCTTAAATTCAGGCTAAAACTTGTGACTTTGGAGTTTGCCAACTTCATGCTAAGTACACACTGGTTCCTGGACAGCCCCTGAGCGTAGTAATTTGCACACATCTCCCAGCTGTTAATCTCGCTTCACTGGCTTCCTGTAGCAGCTCGAATCAAATTCAGAGTTCTTCTTCTGGCTTACAAAACATTGACAAAAATGGCTCCTGCCTACCTGGGGTCCCTTATCCAGGTTTACACTCCCTCCAGCCCACTACGCTCTGCTTGTGAAAGACGCCTGGTGCTCCCAGCCCAGCACAGCTCCAAATCACTAGCCAGACTCTTCTCGTCTGTTGTGCCTAAATGGTGGAATGAATTACCTAACTCTATACGCAATCCGCGATCCGCAGAGTCCGTTTGTACTTTTAAGAGATGTCTGAAAACTCATCTGTTCAGGGAACACTTGGGCACTATATCTGACCCTTCTCTTCTTTGCCCTCAGGGGTAGATGAGTCCGTAGGTCTAAGACTCAGCTCATGATTTTTTAGAACTACTACTGAATTTTGTTTAAGATTGAGGTATACTGATGCAGTTTTTGCAGCTATTGCTTTAATTGTGGTTTGTTGGCTTGATGATTATTGTAAACCCCCCCCAAAAAAAAAACAAAACAAAAACAAAACTTGCGCTTAATGGCAGCATATGCAGCTGAATAACTTGTAGCACTGTTGTTGCACTAACTAGGTTTTCCTTCTGTCTAAAAAAAGGCATCTGCTAAATGAAAATGTAAACTGTTCACAATCTCTCTGTATGTATTACCTCACACCTGTTTAGCACTCCTCTTCATCAAGTTTGTAAACAAATTTTTATATAATCTTTAAGTACTTTAAGCGCTCCCATTTTACTGACACTTCAGGACCAGTTTTTACACTTCTTCTGCTGACATCCAGCTGATTTTTAATGCAGAAAGCACAGATAAAACTTCAAGCCCTGAAACTACTTGCACAGGTTTTGTGTACGTGAGAAGACAGCTTTTGTAAATTTTTGGGGCTTTGTAAAAAATTCTTTTGAAATTGTTGCTCAGTTTGAATCAAAGCATTACAAAATATTTTGTCTTCTGAATAGGGTTACAAAGGGGTGGAAAATTTCCAGCAATATTAGAAAATTTCAGGTTATTGATGCTCTCAGCATAGATTAATTTTTCACAAACATTCCTGAGGAACGTTGGGTGGGAAATTTTGGAAAATATCAGTTTTGTTGTTGTTCAGATTATTAATGACTACTTCACTCACCTACAGCATTTCCATTGAGACCACATCTGTGGAATTGGAGTCTCGAAGTTCTGTTAGGGTAAATTTTGATGACTGTACTGTGGTAAATATATATATATTTGATGGCATGGTTAACTTTGAGTTATGGACATGTCACAGTGAAGCAAACAAATGCTCATCAAAATGTTTCATTTTTAGAGGCTTGCAAAAAATATTTATGCCCATATCCATTACAGTTGGACTTAAGAAAAAATCCCCAAAATTCATTCATAACGTCATTTAAAAATATTGCATTAGGTGTGTTTTAATGCATGTCTGCTTATAACCAAAACAAAAACCAAATGACCAGGTAAAGCCAGATAATACAAATTCCAGAAAATGTCTGTTATTTCCTGTGAATTCCCATTTATTCCCAGTAATTTCTGAAAACTCCCATGGAAAGTTTCCAACTTTGAAAATGCACAGAATTTTGCAACCCTACATCTGACATAAAGCAGTGCAAAAAGTCACATTAGACCAGTTTATCAGGAACTGGATTAGAAATATTAAAAAAATACCACCAATCTGAAAGCAAAGTGTCAACCAAACTTCAGTGAAGGTTTGTCTCCCCCGTCATTTGAGACTGAAACTTAAGTGACTCTGAAGAATGCTGTTTTCATTTTTATGTGAATCTGATACCGAGCCAACTGACACACCCTCACTCTCTGCAGCTCACCCTGCCACTCAGTTCTGTCCACTACGTTTCGATGTACCGAGGAATGCTAGCTCAACTTACCTGAATCTCACAGAGGTCTTTCCCTCTGGTCGTAGAGGACACTTCATACAGCGGTAAATGTGTGACCCAGCCTGTGGAAATGTCAAACCCGTGCAGCTTGTGGCCTCTTAAGTGGACACACACCTCTCTGTTACACACTTTCACCCACAGATGCCAGTCTGGGATGACTGGGCCTCTCTAATACATGCTAATGCATTCAGAGTGGAACATGTGCTGCCAACCACACATTTCTCTGGAGCTCCTTTCATATTCCACATTGATGTTAATTCTTTAAATATTTGGCCAAAGAGACCTGATATCAGTTCAAACTAAAATTAAGTGTGGCATGACTTGTTTCTATTGGTTTAATGACAAGAACTGGGCAGCGGATGCCATCATCAAGCGAAGGATTACCTCAATGATCCGCGATAAAGTGCTCAACTGTTTTCCACACACTGCTCTTATGGCCACAAGGGCATCAGAGATGGAGCGACAGAAATAGTCAGAGAGCAAGACAGACACAGAGACACTGAGAAGGGGAAACAGAGGAAGACAGACGGCCAAGCGGAGAGAGAAACGAGTGGTGTCAGAAGCGACAGACTGTGAGTGTGAGATGGCAGAGAGGGAGAGAGGGAGAAAGGGGGGAACAAAGAGCATATTGTCAGTGCTGGGCGCTAATCGTCCCCTCTTTGGCTGCCAGAGACAACAGGTGAGAGCAGTTTGACTCCCTGCAGGCTCCACCAGGCTTTCAGGGCTGTGTGTGTGTGTGTGTGTGTGTGTGTGTGTGTGTGTGTGTGTGTGTGTGTGTGTGTGTGTGTGTGTGTGTGTGTGTGTGTGTGTGTGTGTGTGTGTGTGTGTGTGTGTGTGCGCACAGGGGCCAGAGGACTTCGGGAGAACTCTGCCAATGCCAACTAAAATGGTAAATGAAGAGTGAGAGCCTATATATATATATTTATATATGTATATATGTATATACGTATATATAAAAGCATGTGTTTATTTACATGTGTACACTTTTTCCCGAGAAATTCTTTATATCCTGCCCCATAAGGCCTACATCACAGGGGAGGATGTACTCAACATTGAAAAGAAAAGAGTCTTTGATGTTTACAAGAGTGTGTGGGCTCATTATGTGTTAACAATCTGACAAAACATGTGATCCATCGCAGCTGTTAGCGCAACCCTCACCTGTAGGGCAAGGAAGTGGCTCAAGGGTTTCCAGTAGGAGAGATAAATAAAGAAACTCTGGGACAGTTGTCCTTATAAAGGACTGAATAGCAAAATGTATAAATGAAAAGATGTTTCAGCGTAGTCCTTCTGTTTTACTTCTTTACTTCTGTGCTCAGGTACTCTGCCATAATGCTTGAAACATGCGCTTCCTTGCCTGAGTCTGTTGGTGGAGATCTGGAGGTCACTGTGACAAGGGGACAACTACTGTAGATGATTCATTGTCAGAAGCAAATCATCACAAATACAGAGTTTTAACAACAGCAGTAAAGGAATTTCTTTTCTTCATTTCTTTTCTTTTTTTGAGCAGTTATTAAAATGTCAAAGTTAAATGAGCCAATCTTCCATTAATAAACCTATAAGACCTTGTAAAGCTATAAATATAGAATTTAAGAGCTTCAATTGCAAATCTTTAAACAGTGATATTTACGAGAGTGAGGGATCTGACTGCAATCCTTCACACCTGTCACCCCCTCACACATGTGATCCCACCCCTGTTAACCAATCATACAATTGTTCAAACCTTGTGGATGTCATGTAAGTCGGACTGTCACCTGTGCACCTGTTCTTATCACCATATAATTTAATCTTTCTCAGAGAAATAGTTAAGACAAGAGCCACTAGCCTTCCACCTGTCCACTTGCTTCAATAAGCAAGGAACCCCACACTTTCACAAAGCTTTGTTAGAAGTAAACTCTCATTCCCGGTAGCATCATGAAGCGCTTCATTTAAAAGCACTATTAGGACACAAGCCATGGCAGGTCAGATAACACACCCATGGAAACATGAGTTGGTTTGCCAGCATTTCTAACTAGTGATCAGTCCTACATGCACAATGCACAATGAATACTGAAGCAAATTTTGGTACCTGTGACTTCAGTGCCATAAATGTGCATGTCTACCAGTAACACAGTAGTTTCATTAAAGAACAGAAAAAAGCAGTGTTTAAAAATTTCAAAGTACTTTTATATATATTTTTATTGTGTGTCTGCGGTGGGTCTGAGGCCTTATGGACAAAAAGGAAAAGAGCTCCAGTGGAAAAGCCTGCAGAGCTCTGTTATGCAGGGCATGGAGAGTTAACTATGCATGCAGGGATAAACAAATGTACCGGAGTCACAGCAGACCATGTCAAGAAACATCTGGGGGTAGCGTTTGTGTGTGTGTGTGTGTGTGTGTGTGTGTGTGTGTGTGTGTGTGAGTGTGTGTGTGTGTTTACACTGCCTCGTCCTCATGATCATCACAAGATTAAGCCCATTAATCCACCAGGCTGTACATGTGAGTATAAAAAGTCATTCAGCAAAGATAAAAATAAAAGTGATAAGGTTACAGTGTGGAGTTTTTAGATTTGAGGCGTGTTACCACTGAAAGTATTCTCAACAGAGGTTAAGGGGACCAGGATTGGACAGGCAACTTGAGATTGGTGAAGTTTCAAATTCCAAGAGATGGCCTGCAGCAGGAGAGAGCCTTGAGTAGTCCTCTGTATCAAAACAAGAAGAACCTCAGAGTGAGACAAAGCGTCCTCAGTCAATCTTTAAACTGTTTTTCCATCTTGGAATTACATTTAAATAACACCTTTTCATTTTGAACCACAAAGTGATTATTTTTTATTTTTTCCTTTAGAACAACAAGATACAACATATTTTTGAGCGTATAATGTTTGTCGACTGTTTACATTTAGCTGTTGTACCACCATGTGTCAGAATCAGAATCAGAATCACTTTTATTGGCCAAGTATTTTCAAGAATACAAGGAACTTGACTCTGGTTTAAACTGCACTCTCTCAGTACAAACGTGGGTAGAATTACAAGAGTAGAAAAATAGTTTAAGTAGTAGAAAAAGAATAATAATTATTACAATATTAAATAAAGAACTCTGCACAGAGTAAATACAAAATATATACACAATTTAAGTTAGTTAGATTAATTGATCAACTCCACGGAGAGGTTACATCTACACCAGGGCAGTTTTTACAGTGGGGAAAATAAATATTGAATGCGTCAACTTTTTCTCATCACAAAGTTTACCATGAGATGAGAAACAACCGCATACAATGATTCTTCCACCTCCAAACTTCACTGTTGGTTTAGTGTTTTTTTGGGTGATGAACAGTGCCATTTCTCCTCCAAACATGGTATGTAGTATGATAGCCGAAAAGTTTAATTTTGGTCTCATCTGACCAGACAACATTCTCCCAGTAATCTACAGGCTTGTTAAGATGCTGTTTGGCAAACTTTAAACGAGCTTCCATTCATTCAGGAATGGAGTCTTTCGGTCTGAGCGTCCATAGAGGCCATGGCAGTGGAGTGCATTGCCTATTGTTTTCTCTGTAACAATTGTACCTGCTGCCTCCAAGTCTTTCTGGAGCACTTTCAGGGTGGTCCTTGGCTCATTGAGCACTCTTCTGACTCCCTGGTCAGAAACCTTGCAAAGACCTCCTGTGCGTGGCCTGTTTATGGTAAGGTGGTGCTTCTTCTACTTGCGAAAAATGGCCCCAATGGTGCTGACTGGAACATTCAGGTGCTTTGATATAAGTCTGTAACCAGTTCCATTCTGATGCTAAGCAACAACGAGGTTGCGAATGTCTTCACAGAGCTCTTTGCCTTTACCCATCATGAGGTGTGTTGTATTTAACAGCTTGGTGAAAAACTACCTTTTTTATAGGACCATCAATTTGCTCTAGCCCAGCTGATGTTGGTTTGCACTAATTGGAAGTTGAAGTAATAATTACTGACAGATTTCAGGTGGTATGGTGCATTTCCTTGCCCAAGTATACAGCCTTTCCATGGTGTGTTCAATGCTTTTTTCCTGTGTTATCGTACTTAATTCCAAATAATCATTATTTATGGACCTGAACGTTGTGATTTCTTTTCATGTGTGGATTATTTGAGTTAATACCAATGTCTGTTAGAAATTTCGTTTGAATTGCAGCTTTGGAAACAAATGTGATGAGAAAAAAGTTGATGCGTTCAGTACTTATTTTTCCCACTGTGAGCTTTCTGCCATGGTTACACAGTGCCTGCATCATTTTCTCTACCTGAGGTAAAGGTACATAGTGGTGAGTTGTCGTCCTCTGGAGATGTAGTAGAAGAAACCTTGTCCACAGTCAAGACCATTCTAATCTCACAAAGCACCTGGCCAAACAGTTCACCTTTACTGCGCCTATCACTAGAGAGCCCAGCTCTGCAAACACCAGTGACCAAGGTGCAACTCATGTTAGCTCTGCAAGGAGTAAATCCAGACAGAAAAGGTCTACAGCTCCACAACCTGTAACCAGGCAGGACTGAAGAGACATTTTGCATAGTATGTTTACATACAGTATGCGTCACATCCCAGCTGTTGAGTCTGAAGCTTTTCAAGAGCTGATTGGTCAAATATGAGTGAGAAGAAAGACAAAGTACACACAATAGAAGTAAAAAGAAGTACTGCTGAAATTACTCTCCAAAGTGGATGATTACTTATATAATGCTGTAACTCATTTAGTATTTAGTTACTTTTTTAATAACAGGAACTAATGATTGTAACTTCTTCAACACAAGTTTTTCAACTCTTGTTTTAAATTGTGTGTTTGTGAATTTTTGCTTTTATTTGATAGGAGCTACAATGAGAAAGACAGAAAAAATATTGAAGTGAGTGAAGAGCAAGACACACGGGAGAGTGCAACAAGGAGTCATCCAGCAACAAAGATCACAGCCTCTGCACGTAAACTGATGCTGTAAACCAAAAGATGCAACACTTCTAATTCATCCACCAAGACACTGTACCTCAAATATTCCACCCAATGCAGCTGCTTCCCTCACCTGGAGCTTTTTGCAAACTAGTAAACATTACATCATCTGCAAACAGCCGAGACGCCAGGCTGCTGTCACTACAGAAGACACTTTTCATTTCTTTGCAGGAACAGACATCCTGTCTGATTACATTCGGTGAAAAAGGAACAAGTTGCATCCTTATAAGAGGCTAAATGTTTTGCTTAAAGCTCACCTCTTCCTCTTCCTCTTCATCCGGCAGGGACCAACTGAGTCATGAGACCAGAGTTACCTTTAGGGAAATATGATGTAGTTTAGTCACTGTAGACAGAGGAGTTAAGCTGTCTCTGACAGTCTTTTAAGGACCTGAACTTTGTCTCTCAACAAAAAACAGCAGGTTCACAGACATCACACAGAAAATGATCCATTAACATCTGTGTATCAACACACCCCAGATGTCCGAGGATAAAGTGATAGAAGTGAAAGAAGTCTCTCTCTCTCTCTCTCTCTCTCTCTCTCACACACACACACACACACACACACACACACACACACACACACACACACACACACACACACACACGCAGTGACATTAAGAGTTTGAAACACAGCCACAGACCAGCAGAGGCAAGTTGCAGGCTGTGGGATCACACACTTACAGCAGAGATGGACTTGGATTCAGTCCAGGGTGCCTGGCGTGCCAACTGTCAGTCATATTACACCGCTAACAAAGAATGCAATAAGTACCAGCTAATTAAATCAAACTGGACACTCTCTCAGAAAGCAATACCTCCTCACAGCTTAGATTTCTGTTTTTGTGTCACCCACTGCCAACACTGGGGAATCAATTGCTTTTCTACCTGCTTCTGAGCACTTCACTCAGCACACACACACACACACACACACACACACACACACACACACACACACACACACACACACACACACACACACACACACACACACACACACACACACACATACACACACACACAGTCACCCCCCAGAAAGCGACTGGGCTCGGTCAGTGACCCCTGAGGCAGCATGTTGTACTGTAATTAAAGTACATTAACACATGCACCACTGCGTTTTTCCCCCCTCACAGTTCAGGATGAGGGGCCGTAAAGTGTTTCCCTGATACAGTATTCTGTATCATCATATCCCTCTGCCTTCGTTTGATGTCCTGATCTTCAATCAGCCTGCAGTGAAGGGCTGAGGAACATCAGAAAGCTTTCCACTGAAGCCGACTAAAGTTTCAGGATGCTGTAACTTTTTGAACTTTGAGCTGTTTCTGTGGGACTTAACACTTTATTCCCGGTGACAGGTGACCGGAGAGATGTGGCAGAGAGCTGATCTTGAGGAGGGTAAGCTGTGAAAGTTGAGAGGAAAGATAGCATTTTGGTGTAGTCCCAGACTGATAATCAGATTGAGTTGCAACCATCCAGACATCCGGAGACATGCTAGCCCGGGCTCAATGTCTGTAAAGTCGCAGGTGGTTGATGTGAGAGTTAGTGAGAGACTTCACAAATGCAAAGAATGGGAATTGAAATCATGACTTCAGTTAAAGGTTACCCACATTATGAGTCAGCTCAGAGGCATTGTAGTGTACAGTCAGCCTGAAGTAAAGACTACATAGCTTTAAAAAAATTGTCCAAAGCATCAGTGGCAAAAAAGACAGCAATGGAAAGTTAAAACCCTAAAACAGCCAAAACTCTATGCAACAAAACTTTATTTAGAAACATGAGTCAAAATGTAAGAGACTTGACATGACGTAATTAAGGTCCTGAATTGAGTTTTGATGCAGGCCCAAAGGGCCAAAAGATTAAGAATTAAATGAAGCATTTTAGTCAATGTTGTGCTAACCTTTCTCTTTCTCTGCAAATCTGCAATAAATCAAGTTATCTATCTTTTAAATAGTATGTGATCCAATTCCTGGCCGCTGGGACCTTCATCATTGTGAGGCCCTGGGAATGAAGCACTGTTTGTCCATTAATTTGTTAGCTACATCAGCAACTTGAACTGCTTTCAGGATAATCTATGAAATCTCTTGATGTCAAGCGCTGCCATTGTTTCATGTCGTTGTTTTAAACAGAGACAAACGTGTATGCTGTGAAAACATGCAATTATTTGAAAAGTTGTGGTTAACCTTGATACTTTCTTCAATCAAAAAAAAGAGATTATAATGTTTTTACAAGGAACCTAAAGGGCTATTCAGTAGTTTTTTTTGTACCAAAAAGAAAAGCAAACACGAAGTCTGAAGTTTGAATGATGCTGGCTGAAGATTTTTACAGAAACCAAACATGGTGCAGAGATAGTACAAGAGCTCAGACTGCTGGACTTTGTAGTGTGTGTGTGTGTGTGTGTGTGTGTGTGTGTGCGTGTGTGTGCGTGTGTGTGTGTGTGTGTGTGTGTGTGTGTGTGTGTGTGTGTGTGTGTGTGTGTGTGTGTGTGTGTGTGTGTGTGTTGTGTGTGTGTGTGTATGGATATATGTATGTGTGATCAGGCTCTATCCATGACGATCTCCAGCCCCCTGGCAGTGGAAGGGGTCTGAGGTCTGGGCGCCATGGAAACTGCCCATTGGGCCTCAGTGGGGAGGAACATCATGCACACACATGCTCTGTTTCTGTTGGACCGCCCAGCAGGAATTCACTTATTTGTGGAAATGTGAAGAATTCAAGCAATGAAGCCGAAAAAATTGAACACTGACCAAAAACCAAACACTTCCCCAGTGATGGTGGGATCACTCTGGAAGCTCGGTATGATGACACTTTAGGTCCTAAACTGGTTCTAAAGTCAGATTGATTATTTTTGAAATAGCACACAGGATTGTCCAAAGAAAACCATTCCAACCATTAAAACAAACATTAATCCTTCAAAATAAAAGCCTCTGACTAACTGCTCTTTGAGACAACACATCTTACTCCTCCAGTCTCCCACATGTCTGCTCTCACTTTCACTCAGCAGACAATGGCCTCTCTGTCTCCTCCGTTTAACCACTTTCTCACCTATTCCAAACGCTCACACACACAGTCCCCCAGACACACCCCTATGCACACAAAAGAGCATATATAGACACAAATTAGCATTTTGTTTTATGTTGAAACCCATGGAAACAAACACAGACACATGCACACTCACACAATTGCAGAAACTGGCAGCCAAAGAAGGAAAAAAAGCAGGAATATCTCTGGTGTGATACCATCCTGAGGATGCCGGCCGAGCTGAAGTGTGGCACATGCCTTTGATGTGAATCCAGAGCATGGGCATGTAACAAACGCAGATACCAAATTACACCCTGTCCTGCTTTGATCTCTAAAACCCCATGCCTGCTTCTACAGGGGTAATAAGATTGTGTGTCTGAGTATGTGTGTGTGTGTGGAAGTATGCACATGAATGTGTTTATCAAAAAAAGTGTTTGGGGTTTGTACAGCTCCCCCAGCATGATCATTGAAAAAACACAAGTCTGTAAATTTTAGTTAATGTGTTTGCATGTGTGTTTGTCTGGATGCACGAGTGTAAAGTGTGCAGTTATATCTGCAGAGTGTGTATTTGTGATGGACTGGATGCAGTGAGGGCAGCAGTTGCAGCGTCGGGTCACGAGGGAACTAAACCCTGGCAGAGTCTTGTAGGCGCCTGGTAAAAACATGTTCCTGGAGACCTTGTCTTGTCAACACGTCGTCCACAGTGGACTCCCCACTCTGCTTTCGCAGCCGAGGATGATCGAGTTGCGTCTTAGATTTCCATCTGAACCAGCCTCTAATCTCATGACAGTCGAGCGTGAACGGAACCACTTCTGAGCCCTCTGAGGTCAGCCCCTCGCAGGAATTAGCACAACACATGTTTATGTGTCCCTCATTACCCAAATGTGTCTGAGGTTTTGGAGCGAGGATGATACACTCTGAATCAAATATTGAGGTTACATAATGTTATAATGACAAATGCACTGTGGTTACTGTACAATGTTAGGAGTCAAGCTCCTTCTGGCTTCTTGGATATCATGTGATCGATCCCTATGTCACTTGTAACCTTTGACTTCAGATGTTTTTATGAATTATTTTACACAAACCATCACAGCCATGAAGTGTATGTAACAGCTTTTAAGTTTAATTGTGAACACATAAGGATAAGGTTAAAAAAAAAGTATACGAAAGAAAAAAGCTACTAAGAGTCCAAAATATCCTGAAAGTAGAAAACTGTAGCAAGAAACGTTAAACAATCTTGAGTCATCATTACAAAATTCCTTCTGATTGACACAAAAATATTACTGGCACAGACAGTGCAGATTTTTATCTTTACTAAAAAATGTCACAGTGCATGGCTCGAAAAACTGAGAAGTGATTAAGTAATGCATATTTCACCCATTCTCTATGTAGAGGCATGTCCAGACCAAGGGGCAACATCTAGTTTAGAAAAATGAAGTCTACGCGGAAGTGCTAAAAGTTGTTGTTCATTGAGAATCCGCATGAGGCTGCTGCAGAAAGACTGGAAACCATGAACACACCAAGCATAGAAAACAGACTTTTACGGCATTAAAAAGTAGGGACATCCCAATCCAATCACGTCATTTTTTACTGATCAGAGATCAGGGGAGGGGGAATTGTAAAAAGCGTGAGGCCTTAGTTCTTGTTTTTAATTAAAATGTGCATAATAGCACATCATCATTCATTTTAGAATAGAACTTTATTTGTCATTATAACAAGTACAACGAAACTGCAACCTTATTGTCACACACATATAAGGTAATCTTGTGGTGCTCCATTGAGAAGCTTTATTTTTATTTTGTTGATCCAATACTGCACTAAGTGGAGAAAAAAAGCTATATCCATGTTGGATAGAATGTAACCTTCATTTAAGTAAGTAAGTAAAAAAAAAACCTCAAAGGACAACTAAAAGGAGTTTTTTTACTTTTCTTTTTTTCTAAATGCATTGCTGAAAGATTGGCAGATACCCAAAATAAAAAAATCGGAATTGGATCTGGAGCAAAAAAAAACGTGATCGGGACATCCCTATTGAAAAGCGTCTTCACAGCCTGGTTCAAAAAGCAGCTTGGGTCTGAAACACTAATTTCGCTATTGGCAAACACTGTAAGGTGGGTGAATTTTTTTTATAACTTGGTGGTTTCAGAAGATATGAGGATAATCAGATTGTCCAATTAGAGACACAGCTCAGCTCACGTGACTGAAGGGTGCCCTAAAGCTGTTAGAAAGAATGCTCAAAGCCTGTGTCATATCTAATATGGCCGTGTCCAACACTTGTATCAGGAACAGACAGGTGATGATGCGTAGACTGTTGCCATATTTTATACAGCCTATTGTCCAAACTCTCTTTTTTTTGTGCAATGGCAAAACTGGGGGCGCTGACAGAGGCAGAGGTGGTAACTGTGTATGCAAACACAAGTTAATAGCATTTACCCACTCTGTCATCACGCATGCATGACACTGATGAACCATACAGCTGTTATTAGGGTGTGTAACTGTTTGATTTTAAGAGTCAAACATAAAAGATTTTTGTGTGCTGCACTGTTTTTTCCTCAAGGGTTTCAATATATAACAGTCTTCGAAGAAGTACCATCTGTAGCACTAACAAAAGAAATGTGTTTAATATAAACACATAGACGGCTTCTGCCAAGGCCAACACAGCTCAGGGTTTTGGGGTGGCTACTGGAGTGGTCTGTCTGATTTACAGTGGGCTCAGTTCCAACCAAGGCTACCCCTCTGGACATGCCCTTGCCTCAGATTCCCGCTCTTTTTTCCTCATTAAAAAGTGACAAAATACATACATTAATATAAAAACATCAAGAAAAAAAGAATCTCTTTGGTTTTTCAAGAACAAGTGTGCCTGTGATTGCAGTCATCTGCTGATGAGTAGAGTATTTTCATTAACGGCTTAAGAACATGGATTCCCTACAACCAGAATGTTCCATCCATTGGTGCTCAAAAAACATAACCATGTGTGAGAGAAAACAGACATAAGAGTTGTTTTTGTTGCTATGTTGTACAAAGTTAACATGTCTGAGGTTGCATATGGCTTGTAAACACAGGGTGATTTGGGGGGTAATAAAGAGGGTCAGTATTGCATTGTTAAAAACAAAAAGTCAATGTTGACTGTTTTGTTTTGAGTGGGAAAACTACGTGTCTACGACAATTTGTCTCCCTGCATCCCCTTGTTAAAGCTGAACGAGCCATCCAGTGCTTGTAAATACCAGAAGAGCTGCACAGCCGGGGATAATGAGGAGGACAAGCTCTGCGGGAAGTTTAATGCACTTCATGGGTGTCTGGCGGCACTTAGTGGTGAACGTCTGCCACTGAGGGAGTTCAGTGAGCAGCACAGAGGTCACATGAGCAGAAGGCAGAGTCATAGCATTTCTGCAAGAGTCTAATCTGTCACGATTAATGTGGCACATAACTGCAAATATTGATAGTAATTCTGCTGCTTTTCAAAGACATACAGCCATTAAAGAGCTTGTTCACAAACACATGTAAACAATTTTGCCTGCCAAAATGGCGGAGTGATGTAATGGAAACTATGAATGCACTGGGATCTGCTGTCTCACCAGGAACAGAGTGCAGAGTATAAAGCTGCACTTGCAGAATATTGTCAGTGTGTTTGCGTCCAGGCATGATACGGAAACAAAACTGTGTTTTTGATTTAACACTGAGGTAGATGTTCTGTTAAGTTTGGCTGTAGCACCATAAACAGAAATGTCATGTTATTTTTTCAGAGGCAAACACAGATGATTCTGGTTTGGTCACACAATAAAGTCAGAAGGCTGTAAAAAAAGTTACTAGAGGCACTTAGTTTAGTATTAGAGGCACTCAGGAAAGCATTGTAAAAAAAACCTAACAAACCTAACTGGATTTTAAGTAGATATAAAATGATTACAAAATAATGCACACTTTGGAACGCCAGTCACTGTCATAACCGTGACCGTTCAGTTCTTGGTTGTTCAGCTCATCAAACACGCCGCTGTCAATCATCTCCTTCTGCCACTGGATGGAGACTGCTCCTGTGCTGAACTCTTTGAAGAATTTCACATCTTTGGACTCAAATCTCATGTCTTCAACCTCAGACGTCTCTCTGAGCTTGTGTGCATCCTTGGCATAGACAATGTTGGGATTTGGCAGCCAGGGGGCCTCCACTAGCCCCGCCTCCAGACGGTGGAGGTTGATGCCCTTGAAAAATGAGTGGTTCCGTGGATCATCTCCACTTCTGAAAAGATAAACAGATGAGTAAGGATTTGATTTCACTTAGTGGTGACAGAAATTATTTTAAAGGTTGTTTGAATGGCTAACTGGTTTCAAGATTGAAACAATAACTGGAATTAAATGGCTCCATTCAACAGTACGTATTTCAACAGAGAAAAGGGGCCAAACATAAACCAAAATAAGGGACAGAATAGCAAACATGTTATTTAATATCACACAGCCTTGAACAGCCCAAAGCAACAGAAACCAACAGCCTTTAGCATGGCCCCATATTGCCACCCTTCAATTCAAATTCAATTCATTTGGTCCTTTCAAAGGAAAAACAACTGAATACCAACATGGACCAATCCACACACTGGGTGTCATTACACCCTCAAAGCTAACAGTGAGGAAATCTCCAAACATTTTAGGTTAAAGTGTTTCTTTGTGAAACAAAGCAGCACAGAAAAAACTGCTGATACAACACCTTGCTGAACAGGTTATTTATGCCTCATCATTACAACACTGAGAACAGATGACTCACAAAACTTGACTATAAATAGTTGTGTGTTACATCACTAATAGAACCTCTGTATTGTTTGTTGATTTATCAAGTGACACCTTTAAGTGTCCCTACATTTACTCCCACTGTTGGCATTTGAAAAAATCTCATTTGTTCATGTTTTTTTTTTTTTTTTTACAGATATACAAAGATGTTGAAAATGTCCAAGCAGCTTTTTGAATTATTCCTCCTGATTAAACCAGCTTTTTTAATTTATTGATTTATTTTTTTAATTATTGTTCTATGCTACCTTTGATTGGTTTGATTATTAGTTTGTCAAACCTTTTTGCTGAGTGACAACATTCACCCGTAGAAGGTAAACTAGTAATCTATAATACAGTGAATTCAACCTCAACTTATTTCTCAGTAAACAGAGAGGTGATGTTCCTCATATCAGCATTGCTATTATTTGGTCATTGGCTCAAGGCTACAGGCTGAGTTCTGATCTCACTACAAAAGCACACCCTTGTCTGTGCTGTTATAAAAAGTTATTAACTTACCATGTAACCTTTGTTACATTTGTGTGATTCATTTCTGAAGGCAAAACTTATAGGCCGCTATTCTTTCGTAACAGTATTCACAATATTCAAAGAAAAGTAATGAGTACAGTTACAAGTCCAAGTATTAACATCAGGCCTTACTGAAAGCTCTTTGTCTAATCAAATACTGGGACAAAGCTATTTGAAATAACTAATAAAATGAGGACAACCCTGACTTGGTAACAACAGTTAAATGCATAGCATAGCATGGTATGGTATGGTATGGTATGGTATGGTATGGTATGGTATGGTATGGTATGGTATAGTATGGTATGGTACATTTTACTTTGGGGCTTTAATTGATACGTAGATTAGGTCACATTGGCAAAAACAGTTAAGGTGACAATAGTCTTTTTTTTTTCTTTTTACCTTTTACACTAACTTAAAGTTCTGTTTAAGAGTGAATATTTGTCACATACCGGCATCCTAGGCGATGTGCCACCTTCTTCTTTAGAAAGCGGCTGATAATATCTTTGGCAGGATCATCAAAGCGTCTGTTTTCAAACTTGCAGTCATCCTCCAAGGTACGGCGAGTCACCTCCTCTTTCTGGACCTTTTCTCTGAAGTCTTTGAAAGGCAAACGAGCAGCCACCATCTCATAGATGCTGCAGCCCAGAGCCCACCAGTCCACAGACATGCGATAATTCTCCTGCCTCAAGATCTCAGGAGCCATGTAGCCTGTTGTACCAGCCTTTTTGAAGGGAATCAGAAAAAGGAGTGAGGGACACGTGAAAAAAAAAACAAAAAACAAAAAACAAAAAACGGTTCTCTGTAATTTGGAATATAACTTGCAAAATTTGCACAATTTAATCATATATAGTCAAAAGAAAGGAAAAAACCCTTAGGTATTCCTTTTGCCCTGTTATGTCCCAAACATCCAATCCCAAAGGACTTTGGCTCTTCCAGGTTTCCTCATCATGTAAATTTGCAGTAACAGGGTAATATCTGAACATGTTCCAGTTGCCCACCAGGGGGCTGCTGCCATACTTGGGAAGAAAAGAAATAAAATGGAGAAACTTGTCTTGGCTCTGTGTTTCCAAACTTTCTGAATTTCCACTTCATAACAGAGACAAGTCTTACACTTCCTTTTATGCACCCTGCCAATTAAAGCACCTTTGTGGAACTAGATCTGTATAATCTTTGAGCTAACACTTAAACACTAACCGAAACTCAACTCCAAGGAAGAAAATGTGTAAAAAAAGTACAGATGTAAGATCTGCTCTCAAAGCCAAAACAGAATCATCTTGTCTGGAAAATATTTGTACGTTCATAAGTTAATTTCACTTATCTGCAGCAGTCTTACCAACTTCCACATGACAGAAGGCAAAATCACATGATAAAACATGAAACCCAAAATAGAGACACAAGAGCGACAGAACAATAGAGCCCTGTTAGAGCAAATAGTCCATTAGCTGTTCTTCATCAGGCCCATCAGCTGACAAATGAGACCTGATTTTAGACTTTGTACCCCTTCTCCTGTGTATGGACAATGGCTGTGAGCCTCCTGACTCATCTCTTGGACAGACACGTGGGAGTCATATCTAGTATTAGAATAGCAAAGATTATCTGGCTAATGCTAGCATGCTGGTCTGCTCCCAGTCATTTCATAGCTGTTGCAGCATCCAACCAGAGAAGAGGTCAGGCACCTTTTAATGAGATCCATTCAGGTCCCACAGGTTTTGGTCGGACCATACATCTATTCCTGGTAAGCTTCTTGTGGTGGTGGTGGTCAAAGACAAGGACTCAAAGAGATGACCAATGTGTGGGGGGAGGCCGTACAAATGTCTGACAGTGATCATTGTAGGCTAATCTAAGGTCACGGTCACAGCACTAACCTTCTGGCAGATCGTCTTGCTCTTTGGCAGCTCCACAGCCAATCCCAGATCTGACAGCCGACACTGTCCATTAGCATCCAGGAGCACGTTCTCAGGCTTCATATCGCGGTACACGATGTTCATCGAGTGCAGGTGGAGAATCCCGGTGGTTATCTGGGCTGAATAGTGAATGACCCGCTCCATGCGGATACCCCGTTCGCCAAGCTCGTAGATATGAAACTTGAGGTCCCCTCCATTCATGAGGTCCATGATCAGGCACAGGTGGTTCTTGCTGTCATAAGCGTAGGCCAAGTTTACGATGAAAAGGCTGTTGACCTTCTCCAGGATGTGCTTTTCCAGAAGAGCGAACCGTTCTCCGCCTTTCTTCTTCAGGCGCCGTTTGTCCAGCTTCTTGCAGGCATACATCTTCCCTGTGAGTTTCACCTGCACTGCACACACCTGCAAAGCAGAGCTACATTACTTTAGAATTTCTAGCTGTTTCACTTATAAATTGTCTCTATTTTAAATCATTTAATAGATTATCACAATCAGTGCAATGTCTATTCTGTTGTTTTAGAGGGCTCAAGTTCTAACTTCAGCCCCTGTAAACTACTATACTGTTTTAACTGAGACTGTAGCCGCAAAACCCTGTAACTATATAAATCTTTTCAAAGATGCTTTGAGTGCTCATGAATTTAGCAATTTCATTTGTCAGGGTAGCACTGAATAAGTCCTACCATCAACCCTGACTTTAAATTTCAAATTAAAAGTGAGATTTTTGGGTACATACCTCGCCAAAGCCTCCTCTCCCTAAAGTCCGAAACTCATAGAAGTATTTATCACTGATCCTCTGCTTTTCATGCTCCTTCCACTGCAAGAACCTATAAAAATAAGGGCTCTTCAGATACTCAGAGAAAGGTCTTCCTTTCAAAAAGTCCCTTGTGGCTTCTTTCAACTGGCCCATCACCACCTCGTTGAAAGTCTTCTCTGATAACTTCTTGTTCTTTTCAGCTGCCTCTCCTGTCAGGTAGGAGAGAAAACTCATGGACTCAGGATGACAGAACTTGGCCAGGATACTTCGTTTGACCTTCTCTTTGGTTTCATCCTCAGCAAAACTCCAGATGTGCAGTTCCTCCAGGAACTGGGCAGCAACTGTGTACTGCAGGTTAGAGGCCAGGAGAAACTGCCGGAACAACTTCCTCCCAATCGGCTGTTGCTCACACAGAGACTCATAATTCCTCCCTACTTCTGCCCGCAGAGCAGAGGTCCACTTCGGCTTTGGCAGGGTCACAGAAAGTCTCAGCTTCCTCAGCTCGTTGTGGTCTATTTGCTGAGCATTCAGATAAGCTGTGTTGGCCACAAGGTCTTCTAGTCCCATCAGGTCATCCACATTGGATGAATCCGGTGAAACAGCCAACATGTAGGCAGCCATCTTTGCTTCTGACCACCTACAGCACCAGAACCTAGAACATCTTCTACCTTTTACATCGCATCTCTCCGAGCATTACAAGTCCCTCCGTCCTCAGGGATTTGTGGTTAACTAAGAGTCTGTGCATGCTTATTCGTAGACGGCAGTAAGGGAAAGCAACTTATGTGGTTTGAACTTAAGAGGCTTTAGGCTCATCTATTTTTAGGAGATACAAAGTGCCTGTGTGCAGTAACTATGCTGCCAGCACTAACTGATGAGGTGGCAGATCCTGACCTTTGCAAGGTATGGTTGATTGCAGCTTGTTATGAGATAAAGAAGCCATCGAGAAGGGTTTGTATTTAAAATATGCGCAGAATGCAAAGAAGAAAACCTGCATCCTTTCTCAGCAAAGCAGAAAGAGTGTTTCACCAGATTGGACATTTTGGTTTCAGTAGAAAACCCAGGAAATTCACTGTCCCAAGTTGTGCAAACTGGTATTTGTAGCTGTTTAAAACTGTGGCTGCACCATATTTTAAACATCATTACAGGCACCCAACACAGAAAAATTGCATCCCCCTCATCCTTTTGGCCATATTTCTTGTCTCTCTACAGCAGTTCTATCTAACAGATAAAGTTGGCTGGTGTATAGTGAGCAGGTTGTTACTGTAGAGTCCAAACAAAGAGGGCCGACAGGTCTTGCTCACCTTGAAGGGGAAAACCTGCTCACAATGATTATCATGCTTACAGTCACATTACATAACCTTGATTTTACAATTATTATGACATAGCAGCAGAGTGCTGTAAGGAAAAACAGTCTACATGGAGTGCTGACTGATCAGAATTGAGTATGTAATGTGACAAGACCAGTTAAAGCTACAGCAGTCAGTGGGTTTATTGTGTGACCTGTCTTGAGAATATTTATTTGTGTACAAAAAATTTGCTGATATTATTTATAGCAGCAGCACTGGTAAATGAGATTAACACACTTTCCATTGTTGTTTTAAATCAGTTGTCTAGGCTCAAAGTGCCATCATTTCATGAAATGTCTGTTAAAAGGATCAAGAGACTATCTCACATTTGGTTTGATGACATTGCTTCTCTTTGCTTTTGAAACTAGAAGTGGATTTTTGATGCTAAGTGTAATCAGGATAGTTTAATGACAGTACAATAGTAATCATTTGAACTGATTAAGCAAAAAGTAATCCCAAAATATGAGTGCTGGTGATGCTATGAATTGGGACATTGTTTTAAGTGTTTTTGTTGACAGGGTAACTTGCTCTAAGAAATGTATTGTTTCATATGCATTTAAAAAATAATTACTTCCATCATTTACATTACTTGTGTACGCCTTGGTGCACAAATTTTTTACCCATTGTTTGTAAATGTTCTGTGCATGTGGGGCTCAGTGACAGACAGAGACTGCTTCTCGTTCACTTCCTCTCCATGGTCAAGTGGTTCGAGGTAGTGACCTTCCAGCCCTTAGCCTCATGACTAAGTGAATTATCCCGATCAGTCTTTACCACTTACAATATTCCTCAGCAGGCTGCATGTACAGTCAGGACACGGAGCAGTACTGTGTGGTTGTGAGGATTTTCTGAATATTTTAACCACATTATAAAGCCCTAAAAGTTCTGATTCATTAACATCAGTAGATTAATTTCCCTTTTAGATTACAGTCCATATTTCATTCATTGATCAAGTGTTTGTGGCACTATCTATTCCTAAACGTGGTTTTGGTTAAGTTGAACTGCTTACTGGAACAGTGCCAGGCTAACAACGCGTGTTTAACAAGTGCAATTGGTACAGCGGATAGCATGGCCGTCTGCCAGGCAGTTTACTTTGACTGCCCAAGTACTTATGGCGGAAAGGAGACTAAAGGATTTGACTTCATCTATTAACTGAACACTTGAGACTTCTCTCTTTTACAGAGGGATCAGTAAGGCCATCTAAACTGTATTGATTGGGACACATCCGGGACAGTATGGTGTTTGGCATACATACTAAAATGAAATAAAATGCATTTTTACAGCGATACACAATTCTTTATTTCATAAAAAGACAGTCACATTTTCAAGATGTGCTTGGCAGCACCACAGGTGATATTGTAAAGCTAACGTGGCCAAACACTGCAGGGTTCATCCTTGTTTTGTGACTTTTGATCCCTTTCAAGCCACATCACAAATCTGCCACAACTGGTCTTCGTTGTTTTAATGTTTGTCCATCAACCTCCATTGACAACCAGAACTACTGGAACATGCAATCATAAGTAGGAGGACAGCTGTCGAAGGACAAGTGGCTCTGCACTGATCACCATCAAGTCCGTCACCACTTTAGGGTGCATAAAGGTGCAGTTTGAAAACCAGATCACCAGGAGTGACGTTTATTTGCCAATTCTCTGAACCACCCAGTCCTGCTGGCAGAGAGGACAACGGTTGTTCTGCTTCACCCAGAGGGACATGCAGCAGTTGTGGAAGGAGTGGTTGCATTCTCCCCAAACAACTGAGAGAAAATGATAAAGAAACACAAAGAGAGACAAATGATGAATGTCAACAAGTATGAGCTACATTAATAAAGATTATTCATCACTATGATTTATTTTTATCAGAGGGGATATGATTTTTTTATTTAATTTGTCAGTTTGAAAATTTATTAGATGTGTTATCCTCTGAATCTTTCATGCTTTTTTTCAGTCAAACATTGAATCCATTCGTTTTACAGCCATAATAAATGAGCCGGTTAAAACAAAGACGATAGGAAACTATCGTCTGAAATGTGTGTTGATGTGAGCTATTTATATTAACTGGATATAAAACCATTCACCATGTACATGTGGTTAAAAATGTTTGTGGTACAGGTATTCTCTATACTCTATTCAATTCACCAGTACAACATGATAGCACAGAAATGGTTTCATGATTCATGTCATCAATTTCACTTTGAGTAAACGAAAAAGAATAATTTAAACCCCCCTCCCGAAAGCTCCGCTCGCTTGGGTGGTGTTTGACAGGTCCGACAAACGTACCAACTAATATTAGCCTGTAGTGTATGGTGGAAGACTCATGACTGCGGCATATTTTAAACTGTTATGTGCATTTTTCTTACCAACACAGTCCTCCTGTTTGTTTTCGGCCTGACATCGTAAGCAAGCATCTGCAAGTCAAGAGTAAGACTTCAGCAAGTGATGGTATTATGAGCCATGTTAGCCACATTAGCCGAGGGTGTCTTAGCTTGGCTAGCCGTTTAACGCCGTTGGTTGTTCGGACTTACCCATGACTTGTACCCGGCAAATGGCACAAGTGTCACACTCAACGTCCCAGCTCCACATAGCCACAGCGTTCCACTTCTTCAAAGAAAACATCTTGTCTCCGCCTGACTTTGAGCCTGATGAAGTGTTGTGAGAGAGGACTAAACCCGGCTCGTCACCGTCATCCATCTCTGCTGTACAGAGCTACTGTTAGCCAGGGTGGCTAAGCTAAACAAGATGGACGAAAAGTGAAGGTATGCTAATGCTAACTGTTTCACCAGTTGTACTGTGTGCAAGGCGACAAAAGATGGCACTGTGTCCCAACTTTGAGCTCTGTTTAACATAGACCCTAAATTCAGACTAATACAAATAAAGATCTCGAATTCTAATATGATAATGTAATAAATAACGGTGAGAAGTTAACATGGTGCCTAACCATAGATACACTATTAGCACCAAATGAACTCTTTGTCATAATGTGATACTTCAGTCTTTGGACCACATATGAAGCTAAAATCGAGACTAATTGTTCCACTACCATTTAATACAGGCAATGTTTCTGATACAATTAACAAGTACATTCATTTTGATAATTGCAGTCCAACTGAGTAAAGTCACTGGGTTATTGCATCTCTGATGATGTGATTTAACTTGAGATTTAACCATGTCCTGCCCCACTGCTACAGCTAAGCTCTAACTTATGATGCAGAGTTAGCCTATTTGTTCTTTTTTAAGGTGCTGCCCTCATGTCAAATCCACAATCAGATAGCAGTGAGGGCTCTGTGTTTTAAGTGCATGTTTCATCATTGCAGACTTATGAAACTTCAAGATAAACACTAAACTCGAGTATAGATGATTCAAAAGAGAGCTACAGGTTGTGAAAATCCCTTTTCACAAATAGGTTTACATCTTTTTAACTTTAAATGTTATCCTCTTTCTTACTTAAAATGTTTGGCTTTCATGTCAGCTGAATACGATACTATCCCTGTTAAATAACAGGGTGTAACAGGGCAGCACTCCCAGTATCTCAGTATCTAGCACATCATCCTATCAACCTGTCCATGTGATGTGGTCAATTTTCTCAGGATACTGATAACATTTCATGATGTCTTCCAGCTGACTTTTGAGATATAATAACAGTAGCAGGTGACATTCACATGTATATATAAAGGCTTTATGTATATAAACCTGTTAGTATAAACTTGAGCGGTTTCTGAAGGACAGAAAATATCAAAGCAGTAAGAAATAAAAGCTGGGACTCTTTGGAAAAAGAAGACACAATGAATTCTTTATCCATGTACTTGTGAGGAATCCTCTCAGCTCGTGACCACCTCAGTGTTTTGTGTTTCTCTCATGGGAGTTCACTTACTCTCCCATCATTGCAGATCTCCCCTCTTGACTGTATTGCAAACTCGGTCTCTTAATACTCTGTGACGCAGATCTCATTCCTCTTAAAAAGAAAAATGTTTGAACTAGGCTACTGATCTCCTGATAAGGATAAAGCAACACTGGAGACTCATCTGTCAAGCCAAATGATAAATGAATGCCCATTTTACACATTGAATATCCTCTCGCTTTTTGCCTGGAGTGCACAAAGAAACCACCTTCCTTCATCTATCCATTACACCATCAGTAAGATTTAACCATCTGTCATCTTCCTCTTCCCTGTCCCCTTGTCTGGCTCATATCATCAGCCCAGCCATAGAGTTTTGCACTGTTATTACTCTTCTGCCCAGCCTGTGTTTAATCCAATCGTCTGGGTTTCCCATAAAAAAGTCAGATTCCAGATTGTAAATGATTTTCTATTTAGCCGTCTGTCTGCCTTCCCAGTAAAGTAAACTTGACTGCATACTTGCTTTCTCAGTTTCTGCCAGTTTATCAATAAGACTACAGTAGGTTTTTTTTCCGCTTAGAAACCCTGCCAGGGACTGAGACGGTAATTCAATTCAAAATTTGTATACAACAACAGCCAACAAGATTGTAGCCTTTAACTCTGATGATGCTTTAGCCCTTAAAGTTTGACTCTGTGCTGGAGATAGTTCTCTTATTTAAATGTACATGCTGTAAATGCATTAAAAAAAGGCCTGCAAGCACATGATTGTGAGTAATGGTTCGTTTAATTTCTCAGATGTTCACGTACTCACTTACTTATTGCATTACTTCGTTTGAATGGAGTGTTTTCACAGCGGTTGACGCTCAGCTTTCCGACTGTCATTGAACGCAGCACAGCACTGTTGCGCTCCTTACTGAAGCAGCGCACTAAACACAGTAGGTAGGATTAGGAACCTGCGATACTGGGGACCAGCCTAACACCGAGGAAAGCTTTAGGAGCCTGAACAAAAATCAGGATCCAAATCGTCATACTTTAAAGTTGTTGGAAGAAAACTCGTCTTTTGTTTATTTCTTATCATGACGGCAAGGACTAACAGGGCGGCAGACAAGCCAGGACCAACGAACCGAGTAACAGGTAGCAGGGATGGAAATGTTGTGATGGGGTCTTTCTAGGAGACAGATGCAAAAACCATTCATAGACTAAGTGTACAATTTGGATCGAATTTATTTGTTTTATTGGTCTTTTAGCTTTATTATTACAATGTCTATTACTATTTTTTTCTGATAAATTGATGGAAATGATTGGTTTTGTTTTCAGGCAGCAGCAGTGGGATGATGAATCGTTGAACCCACATGTTGATACAGTGTTGTGAAAATTCTCTTGTGAAAGATGTTGCTGTGTGCTCACAGTCAGATTAGGCTTTTTTTTTTTTTTTTTTTTTTTTTTTTTTTTTTTAATAAGATTAGCATGTTTTGTGTTTGCCAGGAAATACCGTCTGAGAGTTGATTACTTTGAATTACTGTTGTCATTAACTATTTGTAGTGATTCATTGTGCCAGGTGAGGGATGACTGTTAGTGTTTACTCTGGTGAGACTGTGTGTTCATCTGCAGGACTCTGGTCTTACTTCAAGGTTATAGAAAAGATAAACACGTTGTAAGTGTTAAATAAGTGTCAGTAACCTCTGGTTTCCTTGCTGAAATTTGAATATATGATGTAGGGAACAAAATCAATTAAATTGAACAAGAAAGATAACTATCCGGATAATTGAATTTGGAATTGTGCTGTAAGTCAAATGTAGTTAGATTAGTCTAAATCAGGTTACTTTTTTTAGCTGCCAAGGCACTTGATCTGACAAGCATGAGATTTTGTGTTTTCTTTTTATTTCTTCTCATCTAAGGGATTTTCTGTCCTTCTTTTGCAGCAGGGATGACAGCAAAGGTCAGAAGAGCTCTGTGGCTGGTTGTAGGCATGCTCACTCTATCCCTGCTGCTGGTGGTGCTGGGAGTCTACACAACTACTCGAACAGAGAGCCTTAATGTTACGGGCTACATCTCTGGAGTTATTGTAAGTATTTTATCTGCAGCTCAATAATTTCCCAGCGCTTGTTTATTGGAGCGGATGCAGCAAAATGACAGATTGGAGGTGATCAGATAACAAAGCTTGCAAGTATCAGTAAATTTCCTGGAAGTTTCTAGCAAGTCTAAACATCCCCCAGCATGTGATATCCATTATGAAGATGTTCTCCTTTAGTCATGTCAGTCTAGCCAAAAGTTTTGCTCCTTCCATCTGTTGGCTTTAACGCTTTTTCCTGACACAAGTGTTGTTTAAGGTGTGGGCTGTAAGTTTTAGATTTACAGTACTTCTCCACAGCCAAAAGCATGTCCTACAACAAGAACATAGAAACTGGAATTTTGAATATACTGACAGGTCTCCTGCAAGTTTCTGGATGCATCTACAGTCAGAGCTGGGTCATGCATTCAGGATTAATTTGATCTCCTCTGACCACATTTTCCAAAACAATGTAACACAAGACAAAAAGTTTGCTTTTATATTGTCCCCAGAGAGATCTTCTGAAAGGCCTTAAAAATAATGACATATAATCATTTTATAAGAGATCTGTGATACTCTGTTATGATTTAGTTTGTTTCCAAAAGAGGAAAAGGTAATGTCAAAACTGAATTGTTAACTATGTCATGATGCTCTCTGCAGCTGACCCTTGGCTCATTCCTGGGACTCCTGGGACTCCACCTGGAAGAGAACCGCAAGCAGCTGGTATGCTCTTTCACTCTCCATGATCATGATACTTTCATAAGTTTTCGCTGTGGCTACCCAGCTCCTGCATCGTAAAGATACCATGATGTTAAGAAATCAGCTTGACGAGGGGAAATAAATATTGTTTTATATTAGGGCCTGTGTCAACTATTGCCTTTTTTCCTGTCTTCTTCTTTTTTTTTTAAATGGACAAAAAAAAATATCTACACAGAAGCAATATCACAAAGCGTTCTCTGCGTTCACTGTCCTGAGCTTCAAACAGCTCTTTTTGCCTCACTGAATTCACAGTGCTCTCTTATGAAATAGTTTAACTTCTGTAAGATCCCTGCACAATCAATACCTTTCTGAATCCAGAACACTAGAGGTTCAGTGTAAGGATTAGGTTAAACATTGTTCTTGTCTGCAATATTATAAGCAGGAATTTGGCACTGACAGAAGAAACCCTCCTGATTAGTAATGCACGTCACAGTTGTTGAAGCTGTGTACTAGCAAGTGTATTGGGGTTGTTCTTGTTTTGTAGGTATTGAAGACAGCACTGATGATGAAAGGCTCGTGTCAGTCTTAGTTTGCAGTTTTTGGCTCATGCAGGGCTGAGGTAAAGCAGATGTTAGAGGAGTTAGGGAGATCACAAGCCCAGCTAGTTAGTACCAACCTCAACACTGTATTTTTGGCATGCCAAGCTAGTTGCTGTGAATGCAGCAATGCATTCACAGCATATGTTCTTCTGTGACAAAAAAAATTCTTCTTCTTCTTCTTCTTCTTCTTCTTCTTCTTCTTCTTCTTCTTTTTCTTCATTCTGCCGGCCGCTTTTTTGGACCGCTAAAACTCTGACAAACTTCAACCGATTTTCACTGTTCAAACTTCAAAGCGTGTGTTTCAGTGGGGACAAGGGGGCTATGACTCTTCAGAAATTTTTCACAAATACTTTCGGAGATATTCAACGAATTACAAAATTTCGGTCCCATAGAGATGAATGCGAAATTTTAAAAATTTCCTCTCTTCAGGACATTTTTTCAGCCTGCTTCAAACCCTCCTCATTCAGTCATACATTCAGCTACAAACTCCATTCAAACATCAAAATATTCAGCTATCTTTTGGCTTCATTCAGTGGGTTTCAAATGTTTCCTAGCATTTATAGTTTCTTCACAATGACCCTTCAAAGGTCATGATGCATTTCAGCTCTTCGAGCCGTTTAACATTGGTGTGTATTGGACGGAATGTTTCGGCTTAGAGTGGGGAGAGGGGGAAACAAAACCTGGAAAATTTCTGGGTAAACTGCTCTTTTGGTCACAATTTTTGCTCCACATAGGCATATTATATGTAAAAATGGAGGAAGGCTTGTCCTGCTTCTGACAAAGTGGTTTTTAAAGCAAAAGGATGGAGCACTTTTTCACAAAATGGCCAACTGTCATGAGAAGTTAAAAAAACAAACAAACATATACCTCCATGTTAATTCCTGAGGGGTTTTCTCAGAGATCAGTAAAAATTTCCCTCATCTATCTATCCCTCTCATGGGTCCATTTCTTGACCTTCTGGGTCTCAGGATTCCTACGGTGTGTTCATTTTTATTCTAGCCCTCACGGTTTTGGCAAGGTGACAGGAGATTCGGACTCTTGCTTTGCCACAAAATCTTCAGAAGATTACAGTAACAAGGGCAAAGTTCTGCACCTGCACCTGCACCCTTAATGAGCTGGTCACCGTGGAAACCTTTGATCTCATGCAGCTGTTTATAGTAACTCATCAAAACATTCAGGAACAATGACAAGCATGTGTGTGTTAATTTATCAGTGATCACCAAAATGCAAAATCTGGCTTCAGAAAAGCCTCAGCAGACAGGTTTACATGATTGAACACACACACACACACACACACACACACACACACACACACACACACACACACACACACACACACACACACACACACACACACACACACACACATTTGACTTCCATTTCTCTGAGTCAGCTCCTTATTTTCCTAGATTTTTTTCTTTAAATTTAAATTCCTTCCTTTAATTCTTGAATTGATTCAGCCATTCAAACTTTTAAATCCAATTTTAGATTACACTGATTCATGCTTCATCATCATTCTTTTTGTCAGAATTGCAAGCACCTTTACACCCTGATTTCAAAGGGAATGTGTTGGGAATCAACAGACTCCACCAGCTCTCTGATGGCAGTTGGTAAACAATGATCACCATGGCAACATCTGGCTTCAGATGGGCCTCAGCCTACAGGCATACATGGTTAAAAAACTCACACACAGGACACACATTTTAACATTTTAACAGGGTTTAAGATAGCCGACTTACATTTTCCCTCAGTCAGGTCATTATTTCCATAAATGTTCTGTAAAATTTAATTTATTCCTTTAATTTTTGAATAGACGCAACCATTTCAACTTTAAATTCATTCATCCATTCCATTTATTTGTCCATTCATTTCCTTTCATCCAAGAGTTCATGGCAGGCTAATTCAGCATTCTGCACTAGCAGTTGAGCGCAAGCTTTTACAGGAGTTCTTAAAACAATTTTCAGACATATCCTCAGTCATTCATGTTCAGCATTCTACATTAGCAGTTGAGCACAAGCTTTTCAAGACTTCATTCAACCATTTTAAGACAAATCTTCAGTCATTCATGTTCAGTACTCTGCATTAGCATTTCAGTGCAAGCCTTGCATGACTTCATTCAACCTTTTTCAGACACATCTTCAGTCATTCATGTTCAGCTTCTGCTTTAGCATTTTAGCGCAAGTTATTTAAGACTCCATTCGGCCATTTTCTGATATATTTTCAGTCATCCACGTTCAGCATTCTGCATTAGCAGTTCAGCGCAAGCTGCTTCAGCATTCATTCACAGCGCAATTTCTTCAGAAATTGCTTTTCTAGTTTAACTGTGTAATTCTGAAACCACAGCCTGTACTGGAGGGTCAGGACAGCTTAAGGATGGGAATTGATATTGAGATTTTGACAATACTGATGCACCTATCGATTCTGCTTATAGATCTGATTCTTTATCGATTACCCTATCAATTCCTGTTGTGAATTTTGGTACAGGTTTTCTGTGTCAACAACATTTAATTGAGTTTAAACTGTAAGTGAATAAAATGTAATTGGTCCCTGAGTATGGATATTTCTGGGCATAATTAAAAAGAAACAGGTAAAAATTTCACACAATGTGACGCTGATGTATTGTGTTGTAATATATTAATAATTCAAATAGGCCATCTAGTGTCTCAAAGTGGTTATAGCAATGGTTTAAGTTGTTTGGAAGCTTTCTGTAGTTATGAAGTCAGCCATGAGCCTTTTAATTGCCTGTTAGCTTTTGATATTTGAAATTCTCAGTATTTTTTACAAAGAGTTGATGTGATATGTTTCTGTGATGAAAGTTGAAATTCTATTCTGAAGCTTAAGTTGTGCTGATGTATGCTAACTGCTAGCATATCAATGCAGTTTCCCATAAACATTAGCATCAAGCTTGCGCTATTTTGTTATTTTGGTAAATAAGGTGATTTATACCATTTTGAATGTACTGAAATGAATCTCCTGATAGAGAGTAATGTACATTTCTTTATGAAGTCAGTTCTTCAGTACAACTTCAAGCTGAAAATCCTGAATCAGAGTTTTCATGAGAAACGTTCTCTAACTGCTAAGCTAAGATAGCTGCAGCAGACTAGTCGACGTAAGGCATGGCAGTGATACGGGAATCGTTAAACACAGAGGCTAACAATATCGATGGATTGAAACATTTTTTATCGATTCTCAACAGGAACCAACTTTCAATTTCCATCCCTAGGACAGCTTTACAAATACCAAAGCAGAACAAGTAATAATTCTACACACACAGATAACAGGAGATCAGCAACCTTAACGGCCTTCCAACTTCAAGATAGTGTTGTTTTAAAAAAGTCTGTGCTCACAAGTGCTGGACATAAATATGAACTATTCCATTGTTTTCTATAGTCTGCATTTACTGTGTTATATAGAAAAACTTCTATATGATGCAGATTTTCTGTGTAAGTATCCTTATTTCCTTTTTTTTTCCTCCAGATGACAGCTGCAATTATTTTCCTCAGCTTCGGGATCATCACCTCTTTTCTGTGTGTGGTGATAGATGGCGTCTGTATTGCCTTAAACATGGTGAGTTAGCGTCACAAGTTTATGTTAAAACAGGAGACCACGGTGCTGGATGATTAAAGAGCACAGATAAAGAAACATAGCCTTTGATTGACTGGTCTTATACGACAGCCTCTTATGGTACTGTTTGTGCCAGCATCAATTTCCACGGATCATTGGTGTATTTTTATATAATTGAAATTAAAAATTAAATTGCTTTATTTAAAAAAAAAAAATAGAAAAAGACTTGGGCACAGTCAGTGTTGAGGTGTTGAAGTGAATCCTGTTATCTTTGGCGCTTAAAGTCCAGACATAATTCACCTGACAGTCTTTGAAAAACAGAGTGAGCTGCCTCCCTGAAACCATATCCCAGGTTCAAGAGCTGAGATAAGTCCCTGTTTCCAGTCTGTGAACTCTCACTGAGGATCACAACTTATACAAGTCTCATAGACGTCAAAAACAAAATCTGTGACCTGTGCTGTTTACAGCTACTTTTAAGTGAGTATTTTTACTGTTATGATTGGACAACAAAAGCTGGGACACTGTTAATAAGCCACTGTAATTAAATTTACTAAATTATCTCTATTACAAAATGTGCTCCCTCTTTGATAATTTGACATTAGTTCTCCTCTTCAATTAGATTCTAAACTGTATTGATCTGATTCACTGTTTTTATTTTGAAGTGGTTCAGGATTTTGTCGTCATAGCGAGGTTCCCAGGCACCAAATGGACACTTAAAAAAGTCTAATATAAACACATCTGTTAATAATTGTGTTCAACAGACTGTTTCTTTCCAGACATAAAATACAAAAAATATTCCCTTTTTCTAAAAACCTAAAAATGCGTTGATCAGAATTTTCTTTTCCTTTAAAACAGTTACTGGCACTTTGATCAGACAGAGCTTAGTTTTAGGAGTTCTGTTCCTGGACTCTGTTGGACTTCCTTGTGCACATGTGGCTGAGGCAAATACTTTGATGTATGTGAGAGGGAGTAAAATGAACAACAGAGCATTGTTTATCTATCATTAGAATCAGAAATACCTTATTGATCCCCTTGGGGAAATGCTTTTTTGTTACAACTCCCATTCAAAAAGTGTTGAAACTATGGAAAGTACAAAATATAAGCACAAGTTTCATGTTAAATTGAATAGAAGAATAAAATTATAAGTATGTACATCTAATTAGAATATATAGTATAAAAATAACATCTTGAACATTTTGAGCCTTTGTAATGATGGCATAATGGGCGAAAGCAGAATGTGAAACAGGTTTGGAAATATGTGCTTTAAAAGGCATCACCTCCCTCCTCATATACAATGATATAATGTGTTCTGATATGACCTCTGTACTTGCTGTCAATAGGCCTCACAACAACAAACCATTCCTTAACGATGCTGCTATAGTTATATACTGCTGTCACTGTGCTCAAGCCCTTCATTCTCACACAGAGTTCATTCACTGGCATCGTAAATGTTAATAGTCAAGATAAGGATGCATACATCTGTTTTCAAATGACCATGATACACTTTTTTATTACAAACCATCATTCAAAATTGTGGTATTTGTGAAGAGTTGGCTGTTCAGAGGATACTCCACTCATTTTGATTACGGCCCCAAGACACAGAACTGTCACTGACAATAACATTGGAAACTTGATTTCTCTAAAATTTACGAGACAAACATTTCCAGGAAGTTAAATCTCATTTTGACCAATTTTTAAAAAGCTTTTAAAAAAGAGGTGATTTTCATGATTTATTGCAAACAGACCCCAAACTCGACACTGTTTACTCACTTCAGTGTATTTTACAGGCCCTCTGCACCCACAAGGCCATCTGTGTTATCTGAAGCAGTAAATTCAGTTGGTTTTGTCATTTTAAAGTCTCTGCTTGTAATAATGATTGATTTTTGGTTTTGGTAATGAAACAGCGTGATGTTCCTCCATGTTTTTACTTTGTGCAGGACATGCGACCTCTAGCAGCAGGAAGGTGCCAGTACTACAGCAGCGGCAGCAGCTACATCTATGAGAGTTTCTTTGCCTCAGTAAGTGAGGGTGTGCTGATATGAACAGGAAGGCTTCTTTTCTTTGTGTTGTATTTGCAAGTGATGTCATTCTAATTTTTCAGGTTTCCTGTTGGAATGTAGAGGAGACTTGTAGCATGTCAGTTCGGAGTGGGACCTGCTACTGCTGTGACCTGTATAACTGTGCAAAGTGAGACTAGAATCAAATATTATCTCCATATTTCACAAGCTTTTTCACCTATTTATGAGTAACTGTCGCTGTTGTGTTCTGCAGTGGAGGCTACCTCAGCAACTACTATGAGTTTGTTGGAGTTCAAAGCTGCGAGGAGGTTTTCACTTTGCACATCTTGATTTGGACCCTGGCTGGACTGAACCTCGTGGCCTTCTTCTCAGGAATTCTCACCACAGCGGTGCTAGGCAGCATCAAGGATGTGGTAAGACACTCTGGCACGGAAATGTGCAAAGATAAATATCTTAAAGGTTATTTTTTCTGGCATGATTGGTCCTTACGCAGTTTGAAGACAGGTGGAAAGCAGGGGCTCTTTGTGTACAGACTCAACCAGTGAGGGTTACCATTAATCCCTCACACAACCATGACTGGTTTTTAATAATAAAAGTGAAAAAAGGAGCTTGGAGTTTGTTTCTCTTACTATATTTAGCTGTTAACCTGTCTCAGCAAGCCTGTAAGTGTGGATGAGTTGAGGTATAACATGCAATAGTTAAACGCTGACAAAGAAAACATTGCACTAAATTAGAATGACTGTAATAGATACAGGGGTAGGTTTACACGTGCTTTAATTTCCTGTTTTTAGCTGCTGTAAAACTGACGAATTACACGAGTGATTTTCACACATCCTTTGAGATTTATAAACCCAACCATTCGGAAATAATTGCAAAAAGCTATTTAAGTCAAAGGATTTTTAGGCATTTACACTTTAGCTTGAGTCCATCAGAGAGGACAAAGTATTCCTTCAATCTTCTGCTTGTAAAACCATCAGGGACCCTGGGTTAAAAACACTTTAACTCAAACTGCCATAAAGCCTTCAAAACAATCCTATTTGATCTATTTTTAAGATATGGTAATATGCACAACAATGCTGCAAGAATTTTCCGGTTAAAAGGTTAAATGCTTCACTCCACACTAATATGACACTAATATGAGGGTTTATGGAGAATTATGCTGCCAGACGTCAAACTGGTCTGGTCTGAGCGAGCCAACAGATCACACAGCTGCTCTGTATCATCCTGCATACTGCCAGGACAACTCCTTTTTTAATATATCATAGAGAAACTCTCCTTTATTTAGATCATTTGAAACATTTAAGAGAGTTGACTTCCTGGTATACCATACTTCTATTTAAATCAGTATGTCTATATCATTAAATTTGATGGCAGATTTTATTAAAATTTGAAAATGCCATGCAGCCGGCAGACCATTCTAACTGAGACCAAATCAGGACTCAGACTGATCTTGTGATGCGTCCTTTTTATGATTAAATGACACAGAGGCTGCCAAAACAACAAAAAAGACACATCTTTTCATGAAAAATCATTGTATGGTTTTTAATTTTGGAAGTTTTACTGTTGTAGCTCATGGGAGCAGATTCTGTTTCACACAGATGTGGATTATTAGAAACATCACTCTATTTTTCTAAAAAGAGAAAAATGCAAATTTGATGGGACTCTTTCTTCTTTTTGCCTAACTGCCCCAGAGCTTGTCCCACTGCATACCCACACTGTCAGTAACAAATAATCCAAGCACATGTTTGTGCTCAAAGAAGTAATAGTAGATGCAGTGTGGTAAATTTGATCCTTAACAGATGCATGAACAGTATTTGACTCCTCTCCTCATGTAGACTATTGAGGACAATGGAAAAAAAACTAAAACATTTGTTTCTTAATCATCAAGCTATAGTTTTATCTAAAAATGACCTTAAACAAATATTACATATCTGTATCATATCTGTAGGTTTAACAAACAAGATTCTGACCTCCTGTTAGTGTCAAACAATACCAGCTTAAGTTTCAGGGTCAGAGCTGCTTATTAAACACATTTTAAAGACAATACAAAACCAAGTTTTTATAGTTTACAGAGTTATAATTTTTCCCACAGGTTTACTGTCCTGATTGTTAAAGCTCTTCAAAACACCTTTGTTTAGATATGCTCGTGTCATGGATGTGTGGTCATTCTCAGCATATAACAGGCTTGGTCCAATTTTTGGAGGAGAGATATTTAAATTATGGAGTAGAGATTTTCTAACGGTTATTTGCATGTGTGTGTGTGTGTGTGTGTGTGTGTGTGTGTGTGTGTGTGTGTGTGTGTGTGTGTGTGTGTGTGTGTGTGTGTGTGTGTGTGTGTGTGTGTGTGTGTGTGTGTGTGTGTGTGTGTGTGTGTGTGTGTGTGTGTGTGTGTGCACATCAGAGGAGCAGCAGTCCTGTGACAGAGTCCTCTGAGAGCAAACCATCTCCTACAGCTCCTCTGCTGACCGATGGCAACACACATGTAGCCTGCCAGCTCCACCCTGTCAGTGTAAGAACTCACACACACACACACACACACACACACACACACACACACACACACACACACACACACACACACACACACACACACACACACACACACACACACTAACAAACATCTGGTTTCTTTCTGCCTTCATCTCTGATTATGAGTCATACTAACATCAACAAATAATCTCCACCAAACATTCAAGGATCCATGAGCCACAGATCTTTGGTGATTGATGAAAACCTCTGTCAACACATACTTCAAAGTATAAGTCTGAAGGAGGAGAGACAATTTAAGGATAATCGGGATACTCCAAACGTTTCTGGGTCCATGAGGTTACTGCTTTGAAACAAATAACAGTCTCATCATTGAAGACTTAGGCTTCTGTACTCATTTTAACTAAAGAGTTCTGAAATTCCTTAAATGAGCTAAAATTTATTCATCCAGTTTGGTTTGACCATAACTCTGTCAGATTATTCGATAACAGGATTAAGGTTTTCATCAATGAAGCACACTCACCTGTTATGAAAGCAGATTCCTAAAGATGAGTATGTACAGTTCTCTGCAGCTATCAACCTCAAGTCCTCTTGTCTTTGAGTGTCGGTGCGCACGTAAGACATGTGACATCTGTCTATTCCAGGGAGCCATGACGTACTTCCCTCCAGCAGAAGTACCATCAACCCAACACAGCAGCCCTTCATCATCACCTCTTCATTCCCAGTCTTCTCCCTATGCCCCACTGATCAACCTGCTGCCTCACAGAGTCCAGGGCCTCTCTGTCTGAAGACCATCTTCAGTGTTGCACCTCAAAAACACCAAAACACCAAAACATATATACAGGAAGATGGAAAGGGATAAACGGATGCTTTGATAATGTGAAGACCCTGAATGTTTTTTAAGAAAGGGGGAATTAGAGTGTGTGCTGAAAGGAAGATATGCCGGTATGGGTATAGAACGCAGATTTTACAAAGATTTCTGAACGGACGAAACAAATCCAGAATTAGAAATCTTTTTAAAGGGGTTTCTTTCTTATTTCAGTTGTAGCAATGATAAAACGAATAATACTTTACTTAAAGTTTTTTGTCGTATAATGTTTGTTGACGAAATGGTCTGTCGTGTAAATGTGCGGACTGTGTATTAGAGGGGTGCATTAATGTAAACTTAACCTTTGACAAACATCAGATAAACATTACATAAGACAGAAAATACTCAGAAGCATAAATAAAACCGTGCTTCACAAAACATCTAACTTCATGTATGTTTATTTTCATTATGCTCCTTGTAGTGAACAAACACAGCTATTGTCACAGAAAACCTTTAGTGTGTCGTAAAATCGCATACTTCCATACTCAAATACTCAAAATTTTGAGTATACTGCGTCAAAATGAAAAACAGTATGCATAGTATGCGAAAAATGAGTATGCAAAAGTACCAGGATGATGTACTCAAATCTGCCCGGATTTTGAGTATACAGCTGTGGACACTCAACGCACTTCATTTCCTCCTCTGGCAGCAATGGCGGAAGAGAGCTGTGGCGGTTTGCTCAGCACGGTAAAAATACAAATAAACAATACATACCGGGACATCTTCAGCCAGTAGGAGGAGGAGGAGATGTTGTTAGCGCCGTTTACGGCGTAGCAAAGCGCGATTGAAATTCATTGTTATTACAATGAAAGATGGTAAGAGCTTGATATTTTGATTGTGTTATTAGCTGTGTTTAACATACTAATGAAAAGGCTTTCAAAATTTGCGGGCAAAAAGTGGCCGTATTTGGCAGAAATGCGCTGGAAGCCGGTCACAATTAGACGTAGAAGAAGAAGAGATCGACATCATGTCGTCATTTCCGGTAAATACGGCGCTCGGCAGTATGCGATTTGAGACAGCACTACACCCTCAAAATTCGCACACTAAGCAAGTGAGTATGTAGTATGCTTAGTACACTCAATTTGAAAAATTTTAAGTACACAGTATGGAAGTATGCGATTTGAGACACACTGCTTGTTACAGTAAAAGGATGGTTGTATTGATATTAAAGTGTAAGAAAACCAAGTGTGCTGCCTCAATTAAAGACGTAACTTTAACCTGATGTTGGTAACACACAGTTTATGTAAATTCAGAGAGACAATTTATTGAACAGGTTTGTTTAATAAACTTTACAATTAATCTCATTTGTCTGGATTTTGAGTTAGCACATACAGGAGTGATAGAATTAAATAATAAATTAACATTTTGCAAAGAAAAAAACCTTGACCATAAACCATGGTAATGACAAGGGATTGGTACCTTTCACGTTCTAAACAATTTGGTTCCAATACCTGGTACCTGGAAATCAGTACTCAATGGTAACAAGTTTAGATACTTTTTGTGTGTTTATATGGAAATAAACATCAATCAATTTTACATACTTATTCCTTAATATAAAAGATAACAACTTTCGTGTTATATAATTCTGATTAGGGGTACATCTGTTAGGGGTGACATTAATCAATCAATTGATCTTTAGCACCAAATAATAAACATGATCCTAAGACACTTTCTTAGGGTTAGGGTTGGTGTTAAGGGTTAGGTTAAGTGGTTAGGGTTAGGGTTACTGTTAGGGTTAGGGTTAGGGTCAGGTTTAGGGTTACATTTAGGGTTAGAGTTAGGGTTACATTTAGGGTTAGGGTTAGGTTTACTATAAGGGTTAGCGTTAGGGTTACTGTTATGGTTAGGGTTAGTGTTAGGGTTAGGGTTACTGTTAGGGTTAGGGTTACGGTTATGGTTGGGGTTACTGTTATGGTTAGGGTAAGGGATAGGGTTAAGGTTAGTAAGGGTTAGGGAAAGGGTTACTGTTCCGGTTAGGGTTAGGGTTACAGTTACTGTTAGGGTTAGGGTTAGGGTAAGGATTACTGTAAGGGATAGGGATAGGGTAAAATGAGGGTTGTGGTTATGGTTAAAGTTAGGGTTACTGTTATGGTTAGGGTAAGGGTTAGGGTTAAGGTTAGTTAGGGTGAGGGTTAGGGTTACTGTTAGGCTTAGGGTTAGGGTTACGGTTACTGTGAGGGTTAGGGTAGGGTTAGGGTTAGGGTTAGGATTACTGTTAGGGTTAGGGTTAGGGTTAGGGTTAGGGTTAAATGAGGGTTGTGGTTAGGGTTAGGGTTAAATTATGGTTGTGGTTAGGGTATAGGGTTGAGGTTAGGGTTAAATAAGGGTTGTGGTTAGGGATAGGGATGGTTGTGGTTAGGTTTAGGGTTAGGGTTACAGTTACTGTTAGGGTCAGGGCAGGGTTAGGGTTAGGGTTAGGATTACTGTAAGGGTAAGGGTTAGAGTTAAATGAGGGTTGTGGTTATGGTAAGGGTTAAATTAGGGTTGTGGTTAGGGTAAGGGTTAGGGTTGTGGATACAGTAAGGGTTTGGGTGAATTCAGGGTTGTAGTTAGGGTTAGGGCAGGGGTCAGGGTTAGGGTTGTGGATACGGTTAGGGTTAGGGTTAAATCAGGTTTGTGGTTAGGGTTAGGGTAAGGGTTAGGGTTAATTGATGGTTGTGGTTAGGGTTAGGGTTAGGGTTAGGGTTTGGATACAGTTAGGGTTAGGGTTAATTCAGGGTTGTGGTTAGGGTTAGGGTAAGGGTTAGGGAAAGTGTTGTTGATACTGTTAGGGTTAGGGTTAAATTGTGGTTGTGGTTAGGGTTAGGGTTAGGGTTGTGGATACAGTTAGGGTTAGGGTTGGGATAAGGGTTAGGGTTAGGATTAGGGTTGTGGATACATTTGGGGTTAGGGTCAAATAAGGGTTGTGGTAAGGGTAAGGGTTAAATTCAGGTTGTGGATAGGGTTAGGGTTAGGGTTGTGGATACATTTAGGGTTAGGGTTAAATTAGGGTTAATTCAGGGTTGTGGTTACAGTTGAAGTTAGGGTTGTTAATACAGTTAGGGTTAGGGTTAAATAAGGGTTGTGGTTAGGGTTAGGGTTAGGGTTTTGGTTAATTCAGGGTTTTGGTTAGGGTTAGGGTTAGGGTTGTGGATACAATTAGGGTTAGGTTTAATTCAGGGTTGTGGTTAGGCTTAGGCTGAAGGTCAGGTTTATGGTTGTGGGTACATTTAGGGTAAGGGTTAAATTAGGGTTAATTCAGGGTTGTGGTTAGGGCTAGGGTTGTGGATGCAGTTAGGGTTAGGGTTAGGGTTAAATTAGGGTAGTGGATACAGTCAGGGTTAGGGTTAGGGTTAAATCAGAGTTGTGGTTAGGGTTAGGGTTAATTAAGTGTTGTGGATACAGTTAGGATTATGGTTAGGGTTCATTTAGGGATGTTGATACAGTTAGGGTTAGGGTTAGGGTTCATTTAGGGTTGTGGATACAGTTAGGATAGGGTTAGGGTTACATAAGGGTTGTGGATACAGATAGGGTTAGGGTTAGGGTTAATTTAGGGTTATGGATACAGTTAGGGTGAGGGGCAAATTAGGGTTGTGGTAAGGATAAGGGTTAGGGTTAGATTAGGGTTGTGGATACAGTAAGGGTAAGGTTTAGGGTTACGGTTGTGGTAAGGGTTAGGGTAAGGGTTAATTTAGGGTTGTGGATACAGTTAGGTTCAGGGTTAGGGTAAAAGTAGGGTTGTAGATACAGTAAGGGTTAGGGTAAATTTAGGGTTGTGAATACAGTTAGGCTTAGGGTTAGGGTTAATTTAGGGTTGTGGATAGGATAAGGGTCTGGGTTAGATTAGGGTTGTGGACACAGTTAGGGTTAGGGTTAGGGTTAGGGTTGTGGTAAGGGTTAGGGTTAGGGTTAGATTAGGGTTGTGGATACAGTTAGGGGAAGGGTTCTGGTTAATTTACGGTTGTCGATACAGTTGTGGATGCAGTTGTGGTTAGGGTTAGGGTTAGAGTTGTGGTAACAGTTAGGGTTAGGGTTAAATGAGGGTTAGGGTTAATTCAGGGTTAGGGTTAGGGTTAGGGTTAATTCATGGTCATGGTTATGGTAAGGGTTAGGGTTAATTTTGGGTTGTGGATACACTAAGGGTTAGGGTATGGGTTAAATGAGGGTTGTGGATACAGTTAGGGTTAGGGTTAGGGTTATGGTTAGGGTAAGGGTTAGGGTTAAATTTGGGTTGTGGTTACAGTTAGGGTTAGAGTTAGTTTAGGGTTGTGGATACAATTTGGGTAAGGGTTAATTTAGGGGTGTGGATACAGTTAGGGTTAGGGTTAGGGTAAGGGTTGTGGATACAGTTAGGGATAGGGTTAATTTAGGGTTGTGGATACAGTTAGGATTAGGGTTAGGGTTAATTTAGGGTTGTGGATACAGTTAGGGTTAATGTAAGGGATAAATTAGGGTTGTGAATACAGTTTGTTTTAGGGTTAGGGTCAATTTAGGGTTGTGGATACAGTTAGGGTTAGGGTTAGGGTTCATTTAGGGTTGTGGATACAGTAAGGGTTAGGGTAAGGGTTAATTTAGGGTTGTGGATACAGTTAGGGTTAGGGTTAGGGTTATATTAGGGTTAGGGTTAATTTAGGTTTGTGGATACAGTTATGGTTAGGTTTAGGGTTCGGGTTGTGGTTAGGGTTAATTTTGGGTTGTGGATACAGTTAGGGTTAGGGTTAAATTAGGGTTGTGGATAGGGTTAGGGTTAGGGTTAGGGTTAATTTTGGGTTGTGGATACAGTTAGGGTTAGGGTTAGGGTTAATTGAGGGTTGTGGATACAGTTAGGGTTATAGTTAGGGTTTAATAAGTGTTGTGGAAACAGGGTTAGGGTTAATTTAGGGTTGTGGATACAGTTAGGGTTTAGGGTTAGGGTTAATTTAGGGTTGTGGATACAGGTAGGGTTAGGGTTAGGGTTATATTAGGGTTGTGGATACAGTTAGGGTTAGGGTTAATTAAGGGTTGTGGATACAGTTAGGGTAAGGGTGAGGGTTAAATTAGGGTTGTGGATACAGTTAGAGTTAGGGTTAGGGTACAAGTTGTGGTAAAGGTTAGGTTTAGGGTTAGGGTGAGGGTTAATTTAGGGTTGTGGTTAGGTTTAGGGTTAAATTAGGGTTGTGGATACAGTTAGGGTTAGGGTTAGGGTTAATTTAGGGTCGTGGATACAGTTAGGGTTAAGGTTAGGGTTAATTTGGGGTTGTGGATACAGTTAGGGTTAGGGTTAAATTAGGGTTATGGATACAGTTAGGGTTAGGGTAAATTTAGGGTTGTGGATACAGTAAGGGTTAGGGTTAGGGTTAGTTAAGGGTTGTGGATACAGTAAGGGTTAGGGCTAAAATAGGGTTGTTGTTAGGGTTAGGGTTAAATTAGGGTTGTGGATACAGTTAGGGTTAGGGTTAGGGTTCATTTAGGGTTGTGGATACAGTTAGGGTTAGGGTAAGGGTTAGGGTTGTGGTTAGGGTTAGGGTTGTGGATACAGTTACGGTTAGGGTTAGGGTAGTGGATACAGTTAGGGTTAGGGTAAGGGTTGTGGTATGGGTCAGGGTAAGGGTTAATTTAGGGTTGTGGATACAGTTAGGGTTAGGGTAAGGGTTAAATTAGGGTTCTGCATACAGTAAGGGTTAGGGTTAATTTAGGGTTGTGGATACAGTTAGGGTCAGGGTTAATTTAGGGTTGTGGATACAGTTAGGGTTAGGGTTGTGGGTTAAATAAGGGTTGTGGTAAGGGTTAGGGTTAGGGTTCATTTAGGGTTGTGGATACAGTTAGGGTTAGGGTTAGGGTTAAATTAGGCCTGTGGTTAGGGTTAGGGTTAATTTAGGGTTGTCGATCCAGTTAGGGTTAGGGTTAGGGTAAATTTAGGGTTATGGATACAGTTAGGGTTAGGGTTAGGGTTGAATTAGGGTTGTGGATACAGTTAGGGTTAGGGTTAGGGTTAAATTAGGGTTGTGGATACAGTTAGGATAAGGGTTGGGGTTAAATAAGGCTTGTGGTTAGGGTTTTGGTTAGGGTTAATTTAGGGTTGTGGATACAGTTAGGGTTAGGGTTGATTTAGGGTTGTGGATACAGTTAGGGTTAGGGTTAGGGTTAATTTAGGGTTGTGGATACAGTTAGGGTAAGGGTTAGGGTTGTGGTAAGGGTAATGGTGAGGGTTAGATTAGGGTTGTGGATACAGTTAGGGTTAGG
Organism: Halichoeres trimaculatus; assembly: GCF_033239565.1. Lineage (NCBI taxonomy): Eukaryota > Metazoa > Chordata > Actinopteri > Labriformes > Labridae > Halichoeres > Halichoeres trimaculatus. The sequence continues at coordinate 20,281,453 of NW_027437188.1, forward strand.
GTTAGGGTTAATTTAGGGTTCAGGATACAGTTAGGGTTAGGGTTAGGGTTAGGGTTAATTTAGGGTTGTGGATACAGTTAGGGTTAGGGTGAGGGTTCATTAAGGGATATGGATACAGTTAGGGTTAGAGTTAGGGTTAATTTAGGGTTGTGGATAAAGTTAGGGTTAGGGTTAGGGTTAGGGTTAAATTAGGGTTGTGGATACAGTTAGGGATGGGGTTAGGGTTAATTTAGGGTTGTGGATACAGTAAGGGTTTTTGTTAGGGTCAATTTAGGGCTGTGGATACAGTCAGGGTTATGGTTAGGGTTAAATTAGGGTTGTACATACAGTTAGGGTTAGGGTTAGGTGTTAATTGAGAGTTGTGGTTAGGGTTAGGGTTAGGGTTAATTTAGGGTTGTGGATACAGTTAGGGTTAGGGTAGGGTTAATTTAGGGTTGTGTATACAGTTAGGGTTAGGGTTAGGGTTTAATTAGGGTTGTAGATACAGTAAGGGTTAGGCTTAGTGTTAAATGAGAGTTGTGGTTAGGTTTAGGGTAAGGGTTAATTTAGGGTTGTGGATACAGTAAGGGTTAGGGTTAGGGTTAATTTAGGGTTATGGATACTGTAAGGGTTAGGGTTAGGGTTAATTTAGGGTTGTGGATACAGGTAGGGTTAGGGTTAGGGTTATATTAGGGTTGTGGATACAGTTAGGGTTAGGGTTCATTTAGGGTTGTGGATAAAGTTAGGGTTAGGGTGAGGGTTAAAATAGGGTTGTGGATACAGTTAGTGTTAGGGTTAGGGTAAGGGTTGTGGTTAAGGTTAGGTTTAGGGTTAGGGTGAGGGTTAATTTAGGGTTGTGGTTAGGTTTAGGGTTAGGGTTAGGGTTAAATTAGGGTTGTGGATACAGTTAGGGTTAGGGTTAGGGTTAATTTAGGGTCGTGGATACAGTTAGGGTTATATTAGGGTTAATTTGGGGTTGTGGATACAGTTAGGGTTAGGGTTAGGGTTAAATTAGGGTTATGGATACAGTTAGGGTTAGGGTTAAAATAGGGTTGTGGTTAGGGTTAGGGTTAAATTAGGGTTGTGGATACATTTAGGGTTTGGGTTAGGGTTCATTTAGGGTTGTGGATACAGTAAGGGTCAGATTAGGGTTGTGGATACAGTTAGGGTTAGGGTTAGGGTTGTGGTTAGGGCTAATTTAGGGTTGTGGATACAGTTAGGGTTAGGGTAAGGGTTAAATTAGGGTTGTGCATACAGTAAGGGTTAGGGTTAATTTAGGGTTGTGGATACAGTTAGGGTTAGGGTTAATTAAGGGTTGTGGATACAGTTAGGGTTAGGGTTGTGGGTTAAATAAGGGTTGTGGTAAGGGTTAGGGTTAGGGTTCATTTAGGGTTGTGGATACAGTTAGGGTTAGGGTTAGGGTTAATTTAGGGTTATGGATACAGTTAGGGTTAGGGTTAGGGTTGAATTAGGGTTGTGGATACAGTTAGGGTTAGGCTTAGGGTTAAATTAGGGTTGTGGATACAGTTAGGATAAGGGTTGGGGTTAAATTAGGCTTGTGGTTAGAGTTTTGGTTAGGGTTAATTTAGGGTTGTGGATACATTTAGGGTTAGGGTTAGGGTTAATTTAGGGTTTTGGATACAGTAAGGGTTAGGGTTAGGGTTTATTTAGGGTTGTGGATACAGTTAGGGTTAGAGTTAGGGTTAAATTAGGGTTGTGGATAAAGTTAGGGTAAGGGTTAGGGTTAGGGTTAAATTAGGGTTGTGGACACAGTTAGGGTTGGGGTTAGGGTAAATTAAGGGTTGTGGATACAGTAAGGGTTAGGGTTAGGGTCAATTTTGGGCTGTGGATACAGTAAGGGTTAGGGTTGTGGATACATTTAGGGTTAGGGTTAAATTTCGGTTAATTTAAGGTTGTGGTTAGGGTTAGGGTTGTTGATACAGTTAGGGTTAGGGTTAAGGTTAGATTAGGGTTTAAGATAAAGTTAGGGTTAGGGTTAGGGTTAAATCAGGGTTGTGGATACAGTTAGGGTTAGGGTTAGGGTTAAATGAGAGTTGTGGTTAGGTTAGGGTTATGGTTAATTTAGGGTTGTGACTACAGTTAGGGTTAGGATTAGGGTTCATTTAGGGATGTGGATACAGTAAGGGTTAGGGTTAGGGTTAATTTAGGGTTGTGGATACAGTTAAGATGGGTTAGGGTTAAATTAGGGTTGTGGATACAGTTAGGGTTAGGTTTAGGGTTAGGGTTGTGGTTAGGGTTAGGGTAAGGGTGAATTTAGGGTTGTGGATACAGTCAGGGTTAGGGTTAGGGTTAGGGTTGTGGATACAGCTACGGTAAGGGTTAGGGTAAAATTAGGGTGGTGGATACAGTTAGGGTTAGGGTTAGGGTTCATTTAGGGTTGTGGATAATGTAAGGGTTAGGGTGAGGGTTAATTTAGGGTTGTGGATACTGTTAGGGTTAGGGTAAGGGTTCAGGTTGTGGTTAGGGTTAGGGTTAGGTTTAATTTAGGGTTGTGGTGCAGTTAGGGTTAGGGTTAGGGTTCGGATTGTGGTTAGAGTTAGGGTTAGGGTTCATTTAGGGTTGTGGATACAGTTAGCGTTAGGGTTAGGCTTAAATTAGGGTTGTGGATACAGTTATGGTTAGGGTTAATTTAGGGTTGTGGATACAGTTAGGGTTAGGGTAAGGGTTGTGGTAAGGGTAAGGGTTAGGGTTAGATTAGGGTTGTGGATACAGTTAGGGTTAGGGTTAGGGTTAATTTAGGGTTGTGAATACAGTTAGGGTTAGGGTTGTGGGTTAAATAAGGGTTGTGGTAAGGGTTAGGGTTAGGGTTCATTTAGGGTTGTGGATACAGTTAGGGTAAGGGTAAGGGTTAAATTAGGCTTGTGGTTAGGGTTAGGGTTAGGGTTAGGGTTCAAATAGAAATATGGATACAGTAAGGTTTAGGGTTAGGGTTAAATGAGAGTTGTGGTTAGGGTAAGGGTTAGGGTTAATTTTGGGTTGTGTATACAGTTAGGGTTAGGGTTCAGGTTAAATTAGGGTTGTAGATACAGTTAGGGTTAGGGTTAGTGTAATTTTAGGGTTGTGTTTACGGTTAAGGTTAGGGTAAGGGTTAAATTCGGGTTGTGGTTAGGGTTAGGGTTAGGGTTCATTTAGGGTTGTGGATACAGTTAGGGTTAGGGTTTGGGTTAAATTAGGGTTGTGGATACAATTAGGGTTAGGGTTAATTTAGGGTTGTGGATACAGTTAGGGTTAGCGTTAGACGTAATTTAGGGTTGTGGATACAGTTAGGGTTAGGGTTAGGGTTAATTTAGGGTTGTGGAAACAGTTAGAGTTAAGGTTAGGGTTAAATTAGGGTTGTGGATACAATTAGGGTTAATTTAGGTTTGTGGATACAGTTAGGGTTAGGGTAAGGGTTAATTTAGGGTTGTGGATACAGCTACGGTTAGGGTTAGGGTAAAATTAGGGTTGTGGACACAGTTCGGGGTAGGGTTGATTTAGGGTTGTGGATACAGTTAGGGTTAGGGTTAGGGTTCATTTAGGGTTGTGGATACAGTTAGGGTTAGGGTAAGGGTTAGGGTTGTGGTTAGGGTTAGGGTTGTGGATACAGTTAGGGTTTCGGTTAAATAAGGGTTGTGGTTACGGTAAGGGTGAGGGTTATATCAGGGTTGTGGTTAGGGTTAGGACAAGGGTCAGTGTTAGGGTTGTGGATACATTTAGGTGAGGGTTATATTCAGGTTAATTTAGGGTTATGGTTAGGCTTAGGGTTGTGGATACATATAGGGTTAGGGTTAAATTAGGGTTGTTGATACAGTTAGGGTTAGGGTTTGGGTTAAATGAGAGTTGATAAATGAGGTTGTATACATTTAGGGTGAGGGTTAGGGTTAATTTAGGGTTGTTGTTAGGCTTAGGGTTGTGGATACAGATAGGGTTAGGGTTAGGGTTGTGGATACAGTTAGGGTTAGGGTTAGGGGTAATTTAGGGTTGTAGATATAGTTGGGTTAGGGTTTAATTAGGGTTGTGGTTAGGGTTAGGGTTAGGGTTAGGGTTGTTGATACATTTAGGGTTTGGGTTAAATTAGGGTTATGGTTAGGGTTAGTGTTAGGGTTGTGTATACAGTTAGGGTATGGGTTAAATTAGGGTTGTGGTTAGTGTAAGGGTTAGGATTTGGGTTAATATAGGGTTGTGGTTAGGGTAAGGGTTAAATTAGGGCTGTGGTTAGGGTTAGGGTTTAATTAGGGTTGTGGTTAGTGTTAGGGTTAGTGTTAGTGGTTAGGGTTAGGTTTAGGGGTTAGGGTTAGGGTTTATATTTAGGGTTAGGGTTACTGTTAGTGTTAGGGTTGGGGCTACTGTTAGACTAGGTTTAGGGTTAGGGTTAGGGTTAAGGTTAGGTTAGGGTAAGGGTTACTGTTAGCGTTAGGATTAGGGTTAGTGTTAAGGGTTAGGATTAGGGTTAAGGCTTGGGTTAGGGTTAGGAAGAGGGTTACTGTTAGGGTTAGGGTTAGGGTTACTGTTAGGGTTAGGGTTAGGGTTACTGTTAGAGTTAGGGTTAGTGTTAGGGTTAGTGTTTAGGGTTAGGATCAGGGTTAGGGTTTGGGTTAGTGTTTAGGGGTTAGTGGTTTGGGTTTGTGGTTAGGGTTTGTGTTTAGGGTTGTGTTAGGGTTATAAAACAGTCTTATTTCATTTTTAACCTTCATGAGTTCAGCATTCAGCAAGTCACGTGTGTGTGTGTGTGTGTGTGTGTGTGTGTGTGTGTGTGTGTGTGTGTGTGTGTGTGTGTGTGTGTGTGTGTGTGTGTGTGTGTGTGTGTGTGTGTGTGTGTGTGTGTGTGTGTGTGACGGACAGACAGACAGAGACAAACATGTAGTATGTAGTTTGGCATTTTAGATATTGACATGGTGAGATTGTTCCCAAACAGAACAAATCTGACTCCACTGAGTATTTTTGTTGCACTTTAACTTGTCTCTTCACTTTGTGGTAACCTTGATGTGGTGCTGGGTTAACTTACAGCGGAAACATTTATGACATAAGAAGACCAATAAAATTTATCTGGACATCTTTACTTAAATACATTTAGAAATTCTGCTCTCAGATGGCAACCTTTGTATTAGCTAATTGCACCAAAGTTCACTGTAATTCTATGTGGAAATGTGCAAAATATGGGACAGCTGATAGCAGGTGTAAGGGTAAGGGGTAGAACTGGGAACAAGGTATTAACAGAAGAGGCTGACAGTATGCCAGCTCAGTACAAATTGCAGGATATATTTCTTCTTCTGTAAAACACCAAAGTCCTGAACTCAAGCCAGAGATAAGCTGTCTAAACAGAGCAGGGACTGCTAATACCAATAGATAACACTCGTGTCCAGAAAATATGTTTTGCAAGAGCAATCAGTGCATAACACCAAAGGTGATCCACAAAACTCTAACACAAGAAATACAAGTGTGGAATTAATACAGTTAAATTAGAATACTGATTTAATGTTTTATCAAAGTGTCTTCTTTTGGGCTAGTTGGGTAAAACAGAAGCTAAAGAAGTTTAATCTTCTGAAACGATCTGAAATGGGGCGACTTTGAGCCTTATCACCAACATCCATTGGGTGCCCACCTGTCAATTGGATGAGCTGGTCAGGCAAACTTGTAGTCTTAATATCTTCTTAGAAAAAAAAAATCACCACATAGAGACCATGTTGTCAGAGAAATAAGATATTCAGGTTGGAGTCATTTTTTTTTTTTACCAGGCTGTTCACATGTTTATTTCTGCTGCTTTTTTGTTTTGTTGTGCATGTGGTTTCTGGTACTTCAGGGACCAGTTTCTGGCAAATACTCTTTAAACTGAAGTTTTAAGCACTCGAGCATTGCCTATTTTTAGACTGAAAGTTGCTGCTTGGTCTACAGAAGTAGCTCTACCTTAAACAAAGGTTATGAAGTCAGAATGCTAACAAGACATGCTAATGTTTAACAGTGTAACAGTAAGTTTCTTATGTATGAAGTAACTAAAGTGATTGGTGACCTGGTGTAATGGTTAAATTCTGCGGACTATCCCTATGGATATCCTTATTCAGTCATCAGTAAACTCTCTGTTTTTAACCTGTCATCTTGGGTCGCTAGCCCTAGCATTACCAAAATAAGCTAACTTATACATATGAACACTAAATCCACATGCAATGTTGTAAATAAAGCCAGCTCAAAGGTGCAAAAACCTGCAGATCCTACAGTGTCCACTTGAGGCTTGTAAAACAGAGGTACCTGTTTAGCCAATGTTAAAATGGCTAACTTTACTGCTAAATTAAACATGCTTACAGCCAAGCTAATAGCCTAGAATTATAATTGTGCTGACTTGGGCTCTAAATCTCTTTTTCAAAACCAGAGGGTGACTTCACAGAAAGAAAGAGGTTTTATACAGGTTATACTCTTAGCATGAAACAGCTGAAGAAATTGAGTCATCCCGGGACTGAGTGGGATACTTTTATGAGACACTAATGCTAAAAAAATTAAAGGCTAAACTGAAGCCCTAAATATTTTTCCTTGGGGTGTTGTTTAAATCAAATTTAAGGAAATTCGTTTTGTAGTTGTAGGGATGTAACATTTACAACATGATTGTCAAATTTTAGGGCACTAAGGGGCAAATTTTGGATCCACCAAGTATTAAGGACTCACATACACAACAAGCGACAGAAACCAGTAAGTGAATAAAAATCCACATTCTTCTCGCAGTGGGAATAAATTATGAGGAGGACAAGCCAGAGGACAACAACAACAAGGCCACAAGACAAAACATTTTTGACATGTGGCATTTAAATTGGAGTCTGTGGTCATAACTGGCCACAGAAAATAAGATTATCATGTTCATAACAGGCTCAACCAGCTGGTTTTTACTAGCCCCATCTCAAATGACACAAAGAAAAAAATAAAGATATAGAGGATGAGTTAGAACAGAGGAATCATGTGATCTCAGATAAGGAACAGTTTGGGTTGCCTTACTCTCCAGAGGGAGCCCCATGATGTTATAGGTTGAGAGTCAAAATATTTCTTTGGTTTGACTGTAAATATTAATGTGGTGTTTTAAGTATGCAATAAAAATGTCCAGAAATGATGATTAAAGGAGAGGGAAACACATTGAGGCCGTGTCTGCCACTTGCATGCATTGGAGAGATAAGACATTGAAATCATCACACAAGCTTGATAACGATAATCTTTTTTTCAGTCCCACCTCATATCAGAGATATTTTTTTGATGATTAATTACATTTTTATCTTAACAGGCACATAATTAAATCATTTATGTGTCATTTATAGAGAACAAAGCAGTTGGCAATGACAGAAAGGGAAGGGACTCTGCCACCAGTGGCTGGGCCCAGTGTGTAGTATTTAGGAAGAGATTGAAAATGAGGATAGACAGGCAGATTGACTGAAATCAATACTAATAATACAATCAGAAGAGACTAGTTCTTATGAGCCAGTAATTTATTTCACAAGATTCAGTCTTTGCTTTTTGGTGATTGCACCGGATCAGGACGTCTTTGTCTCCTCAGAGGGGTCATGAGGCCCACTGCAGGACAGAATAACCCCCTGTGGTGGTGGGGGTAGAGAAGGATTCTGGATGTGAACAGAGGTGGACATCTGAAGACACTAAACCAGGACATGGAAAAGAATGAGTGATAAGAAAAGTCTAACAATCACAGTAGTATTCATGAATGAAATTGATTTTAGTAGTTAGCAACAGTCCAAAGACACCTGTCAGACAAGGAAGCACAAAAACACTGGGAAGGAGTCAAAGTTCATTTTTATTGATGCAGAAAGTGAAGCAGATAGAAACTCAGAAAGTAAAAGGCCCTTACAGACAAAGACTAGCAGCATCATCAGGGTCTAGTCTGAGCCAAGTCTTACTCTGAGCCCAGATGATGATGAGAAAAAGACTGGATAATTGAAGGCCCAGCCTCCCAGACTACTTTTGGAGACGTGGAAAGAACCTAAGGCAGACGTGCATGATGGGAGTGCAATGTTTTAGGTGATGAGGCAGCTTTGGAAATTTATAAGGGGGTATTATACTTTCCAATATACCTAACATCATAAAGTAACAATGCAGAGTGTGTGCAAAAAATGCACACATTTTGACATTCATATTGAAATCCCTGAATCTGTTAACTGCTCTCAACAGCCTGCTCTGACAATACCACAAAATCATTCGTCGGATCCTCACGAGATCTTCATAAGATCATCTTGATAATGTGGTGTGATGGCAGCAATTATGAGATCAGCTTTTATCACTGGTGCAGCAGTTCTTAGGCTCCATTTAAATCCTGACTGTGAATTTGAGAACAGAGTAATCAGAAACATTTCTGGAGAAATTAGTCACTGTAGGTTTTTCAAATTTGAGCTCATATTTAAAGCTTAATATCTCCTATCCTGCTGACATAAATATTTTATGAACTACTTCCTGTTTCCTGTCGTTTTCTGCACAAGGCATGGTACATGGTGTTCATCTAAGCTGTAGAAGTTCACTCCTCTGTACACAGTAAGGACTCCATACAGGCCTTTGGTAATCGATCAGCATAGGGGGACTTGCATCCATCCAAACAGTCTTGAGAGTCTTACATCAAGCGTTGCAGTCTCAAAACAAATCGACATCTCATGTTGGTATGTTACTGACTCTCAGAACACAACTACTTCTCCACTACAGAGCCTTTCAAAACCATTTACCTTCCTAATAGAAGTGAAGATAGCTTTCTTAACCTGATGATTTACCAGGTTGTATTGATGCTGGCAGCGACAAATGGGAAAAAGCCGAGGACATATCAGTGTTTTCAATGAGCGATATTTCTTAACCTATGGATCTTCAAATGAAGGTTATACATGCTACCTGAGGCTGAAAAGGTTATGTAAAGGACTTTATTAATTTATGTCCAGAATTAAAATATGTTCCACTAAGCTGGGGTGCAGATTATTTTTCCTGTTTTGATACATCAAAGTGTTTTTTTTTATTTTTTTGCTTGGTTTAAAAAGGATGGCTGAGTTTTCATCCATGAATATGTAAGTTAAAGGCAAACTGCCCCTCAGTATCAGGTTCATTCACTAAAGCTGGGCTAAGTGACTGGTTATTGTAGCTTTATATTTAGTCATACACAAAAATCATCTGTTACATCAAAAACATCTGTTCCCTCTTGGTGTTTACCAGGATTATTCTTCCAAATCATCTTTTGAACACCTATGTCACTGTGATGTTCCTGTCTGAAAGACACAGTGAGCTGACATGATAATAACCCTCAATGCAGAGCAGGAATGTTTTGCTTCCCACAGAAGGTTTATGTGCAGGGTCAGCTGCTGGACAGCACCCTGCAGCTGCTGAAGACCCCGTCCTGTGCTGGATAAAAGATAGAACCAAGAATCTCTTTACGTGTGCTGCACATTTCAAACTGAAAGGAAACTTTAAGTCAACTGTGTTAGACAGATAAATGTACATCATTGACAATGAAGAAAAGTAAAAGATAATAAATCAAATAAATTCAGTAAGACACTTTGTTTTTGTAGAAGAATATATATATATATATATATGTGTGTGTATATATATATATATATATATATATATATACACACACACACATATATATATATATATATATATATATATATATATATATATATATATATATATATATGTGTGTGTGTGTGTATATATATATATATATATATATATATATATATATATATATATATATATATATATATATATATATATATATATATATATATATATATATTTCATTTCATCACATATTCATATGCAGTTTTTTTAAATGTTTTTTTTGTCTTTTTTTTTTACAATGATTTGTCCTGAGCATACAACATGTTAAGTGCCGTAATCTTTAGCTTCACATAATTCTGATTGCAACCAACCACATTTCGTATGACAGCTGCAATTTCGACACAACGACATCATGATCTATGTCGACCTGGAGGTTTGCACCTATTTTTAAACTATCCGTAAAACTGTACTGAGCTTCGAGGCTCTTCCCCTGTCTAACTACTGCAGGGGTGGCCTGTGGCTCATGAGTGTGGCTCTTCGATCCATTCATAAAAATATATATAAAGCTATGAGTAGCACTGTGCTGATCAATCTAAAATATTGATACACTGATGCCAATGTTGGGTTCAGTGTTGATCAATGTTTGGGTGTACAGGTTGATACTTAAGTTTCAGTTTCTCTTCTCTAGTGTGAAATTTAAACACACTAACAAACACAGTAAATCTCGAAAACTGGAGATGTTTTTATTTTCATTTTATGTTATTTAGTTTATGCGTGAGAGGAAGTGTGTTTGTAAGACCACGGGTGGCTCTTTGTAGTACCACGGTCATTTTTGTGGCTCTTGGTCTCTGACTGGTTGGCCACCCCTGAACTACTGGCTACATGTAAGAAAAGAGTTCCCCCTCTTGGCTGACAGAGCCTTCTCCCTTTCGCAACATGCAACTTGTATGATTCTGGCTTTTGTTTGTTAATAATTTCCTATCTTAAACAAGTGTAAGAATTATTGAAAGGTGAATTAAAGTTAAAAAATACATTCTTTAAGTTGAAATTTCTTTACATATTCTAAAACATTGCCTGTTGGTTTCCAAAGGGGGTCCACTGCCAGAAGCCAATTCTGTTTAGGGGGGCCTTGGTGTGGTAAAGTTTGGAAGCCCCTGTCACTGAGTCTCACAAGCTGCAGGAAACCAACCATACGTAAATCAAGCTGCATTACCAAAGGTTTTGTCCAAAATCAGCAAAATCTCACGCTCTCTCTAGCTGAATGTCACTCATTAACAAATTGTCAATTTGAGTGATGATTTAATAATAAAACCCAATAAAACCCATCTCTTTGATAAAATATAGATGTTTACCCGGGGATTTTTGTAGAAACAGCAAGTATCTTGTTTCTCACTATTGACATCAGAGTATTTTAACTTCTTGGTGACATGTTAGTTTTGACGCTCAAATCTTTTCTTATATAAATCATAATCTGTTGTTTGGTTATTTGTTGCTCTTTGTGACACTAATCTTTGTAACATCGAGTATAAATTTATGTATGTGTTCTCTGTATCTGGAGGTGTTCCCGCCTTAATCCTTCAGAGAGCCATTAAAAAAACACCTGGAGGTAAAGACTACCAAATCTTCTCCCTTTTACCTTTTACTACGATTAAACCTTTGATCCAAAATTTTGAAGCTCAGTTGAACTGATATCTTAATCTAGATAACCTGACAGCTCAGAATAATGTTCAGGTTTGTGTTTCTCCCGCAGGACCTGTCAGTGACATAGGTGTTTAGTGTGAAAGAAATCGAACCATCAAATACAAAATAAATCAAGTGCAATCGTAAAAACAAAACAGGGATATAAACACAAACAAATGACTTCAAAATTAATGTTTATTTGTAAAAAGATCAGAAAAATGGTCAGTTACTTACCAAACAGGGCAATGTCTCTTAAATTATTAGAGTTGGATTTAGTACCAGCTGTCCCCTCCAGGGTGTCCGGTTAATAAAAAAAAAAAAAAAAAAAAAAAACTGTCAAGAAACTGCAGATGCTGAGTTACTCCCTGACCAAACTGGTTTGTGTCAGTATGGCTTAAAACAAAAGCAGTCGTTCCCAAATCCAATAACCCTATATTGGCTCTACAGATGACTTGTTTTGTAAATTGAATGCCAACGTCTGAATGATGAATCAGATTTTTGATGAGACTTATTTAGTTGTACGGTAATCTGCTTTATGGTTATTTCAGTATCTAACACAAAAAAAGTATTAAATCCATGTGCTTTTCATAAAGGTCACACATGAAACACAAAACTCAGCCAGCCAAACCAACTCTTGTCTCATCTCCTTTAAAGTCCCAGATTTATCTGTTGGTGTTTGGGCTTTTCCGCACCATCAATGGTGCTCAACATGTAGAAGAACTGGCAAAATGTTTATTGTGGATAGTTTCAAATGAACACAGAAAAGACCATGTATGAAAAATGAAACATTTAATGTGTATAAAAAACAGACACTGTACTCGAGCAGTAAAGACATTCAGAAGAGTTGAACTTGAGTTGTGAAGTTACCATGCAACTGTCGGCAGAAAAACACCAAATAAAGTCCAAACAGAATGTTAACTGTACTCTTCGTCTGTGCTGTTACTCTTACAGAACAGATCTGAGATGCAAAAAACTGATTGATTTGCAGTGTTGGGTATCTTAAAAAATTATATATGCTTGTTTTGCTGTAAAATTAGATTTCCGACCCTGGAATCAACTGCTATTTAGCATAAACCTGCAATTTCCTTTAGTCTGTGACTGATACGATGTGCTTGGAAAGCATTCATCAGATGTGCGCATTGGCTACTGCCCTGATTGTTGGTCATATGATATTTAAAAGCACTTGACAACATGTCCCTTTAAGTTTAGTAAAATTAGGATTAGCCACAGTCCAACATTCATAGTCCTAAAATGGCATGACAACTGATTCCAGCCCACTGCACGGGTTTCCAAACACATCTCATCCACATCCTGTGGAAGGGTGGTTTTCTTTAAGGACTGAGTGCAAACATGGAAAGTCTACTGGACAAAAATCCCTTACTAGAAAGAAACAAAGTCTCAATTTACTGACAAGTGAACTGAAGTAAAAAAAAAAAAAAAACATGTTTACCCTTTTATAAAATGAGCAGAGTAAATTATCTGCTGGTTTACTGGCCTCTTCTCAAACTGGTTATGCAGTTGACATGCAAGCTTACACGGAGTACAAAACAAGAATCCAAGCTGTAATCCCTTTAGATTTTGATCTACGTTTTGTTAAATTTGGTCTGGAGTGGTTACGTTTTCAATGCAACTCTACTGATCACCTTTGACAAGCGTGAATAAAGTTACCATCACAACTGTTTTTCTCTAATCAGTTTTTTACTGTTGTATTTTTGCTCTCATCAGACTGTTAATTCTCTTGCAGTCTGCATGTGAACAAAAATGCCACAAAACATTCACTTCTGTGGTTCCGCGTTTAAGCTATAAACAAGTGGATGTTTGGAAGCAGCTACAACCAGAAAAGAGAAACACTCAAGGACAAAAACACAGGCAGCCAGCGTCATAAAAGCGCAAGGGACAAAAAAAGGTACCGTACCAGGATAGCAACACACTGATCAGTGTTTTAAAAAACAAAAAGGTACAAAAACAGCTTTCTAGAACATCATTTTGTTAAAAAACAAGACATGCATGTCAGAAATATATGATGGACCAAAGACAAAACTTCTGAAAACAACTAATTCCCACAAGCAAGAAAAAAAAACAGTTAACCCTGTATAATCAGCATCACAAGTTCAACTTTTGCTCCTAAAGTTAATTCAAGTTTTTTTTTGAAGTCTTCTCAACACTTCATTGTTCAAATGGGCAAATGATGGAAAATTAATGACACAGAACTGTTTTTTCATCAGGTTTGGAAAGAGAAAAATAACTTTTATCTTGATTAATCGTTAAATACGTCAGAATGAAGAATTTGCTGGTGGTAACTTTCAATAAAAAGATCTTGAGCTGTTCAAGACGCGAGGTGATATCCAGTGACAAGCCTTTCATATTTACCAAAATATGTTGTGGACTCCGTTCTCAAATTGAGTTGATCAGATGCAGCTTCACTTCAAACCTTTATGGTTACAAGTAAACAGGTCACATCAAAAGTAACCCACTGAAGGACTGAATCTTTTGTTACTTCATAAATGTTACGGAGAGATCTGGCAGTGGCGAGCTGCACCTGTGAAAAGTTAAAAAATACAACTTTTAAACTCACTGCCTCATATCAAACAGATTCTTTACGATCATAAAATACAATAATTTAAACTGCTAAGTGGTGCGGGTTCACTGATATTAAAAAAAATAATGATGTGTTTGTTGTGGCCATGATTGTCTGGACTAAATCAGGGATGATGGGGTCAATTTGTTCATCAAATTGATTCCTTTCATCAGATCCACAATCTTTTTTTTTCTATTATAAAAGCTGCTATAAATATGTTGCAATGCTCTCAACAAAACAGCACAGATCTGATGTATACCGTACCAATACGATTCACAATCACAGGGAAATACAACTCCACACCACAACCATGTGCTACCAGGACTTACAACTCAACACATGCAGTCTGCTTGCCTTAAGTCACCAAAAATCAAAGGATATGTTAGCGAAAACATTTACGGAGACTATAAATATATATATATATATATATATATATATATATATATATATATATATATATATATATATATATATATATATATATATATATTGATATATAGTCTCCATTTTAAAACATTTGTATTCAAAATACAATTATTATTTTTTCAAGTCATACCTATGAAAATGTCTTTGGTCAAGAAAAATACCTTAAAATCTACAGGCTATAAATGTTATTGTACAGGATTGGAACAAAAACAAAAATGTACTCAAGATCATGTAACTGATCAAAATGGGGAACGCTGATACCAAGTATCTATTCATTTCCATTTGGAGTGCTCCAAATATTTAAAGTGCTTCTGCTTTAATCCCTCAGCATTTAATGTGAAAGAAACATCCATCGAAGTAAGGCAGATTGGTTTTTATCTACTTAAGTGTCCCCTGAAAGTATATCTACAGATTTGTTCAGAGGAGGAAAGACACTTAGAGAGCAGACGAAGATAAAAGGGGCACAAGTGAAGGATGATCCTCCAGAGAGATGATGATTAATAATCAACTTGAAGGAGAGATGATTGAAGAGGTTGGAGGAGCGTCATCACAGCTGTTGATACAAATTGGGTGAATTGAAAAAAAAACAATAGCAGCCTATTCACACACCATCTAGCGATGTCTTTTTCACACAGCTGGATATGTAAAGGAGGACATAAATTAAGATGGGGAGGAGTGTCTTCATGAGGGAAGGGAAGGGGCAGCCAAAGAAAACAACAAATACCGAGAGTTTGTTCGTGTTGGGGAACAAGGAAGAAGCTTTCAAGCTCCGCCCCTATTCGCAGGCTGTCACTGCTGTAGTGGACTGGTGATATCTGGAGGTCAGGGTGTATTGTTTGTTTTCCTCTTTGAACACCCGTTGAGTGTTCTCGTTGGTCATCCCGACGTCCTTTAGGGACACCTTCTGGTATGGCTGGTTCAGGCCACACCTCCCTGCCCTGGTTAAGAAGTTTTCCCAACTATGGGATTGTCCCTGAAACAGAGACGACGAAGATGACCTTAACCTTTCAGTGGGAGTATTTATGACTGAGTTAAAAGTTGTAAACACAGTGACTTACAGGCTCCCGTACTGTGCTGCCGTGTCACTCCTGATGTTATGCTGCCTCTTTAGTTCCTCCATGACGTTTCGGAGCTGTTTGAGTGTCTGAAAAGTCTCTTTGGGTTCCTGAATGGTGAACTTGGAGTATTCGTCCTGCTCCCGCTGAGGGCCCTGGTACACTGCCATACTGGCACATGCGTCTACAGAGAAAAGCGGTCATTACAAA
The DNA here is from genome assembly GCF_033239565.1 of Halichoeres trimaculatus. NCBI lineage: Eukaryota > Metazoa > Chordata > Actinopteri > Labriformes > Labridae > Halichoeres > Halichoeres trimaculatus. Next base: position 20,296,900 of record NW_027437188.1, read on the forward strand.
GTGTCAATAAAGGGTCAGGTTAAAGTAGAGCTGAATGAATTCCAGCTGTGTGACCACACTTAAAATGGAAAGTTCCTGTGGAAAACATCACATGGGAGGAAAATGTGAAGGAGTTGGGGAAAAAATTGTAACAACATAGCTGAATGAGAAGTTCAAACCTCTCCACTGCAGGGCATCCCTGCATGTAGAGGGTGGGAAATGCTGATCCATCAGAAAGTAACAAATGGTTGGCCTCAGCCCCCTGCCATATGTCATGTTTAAAGGGTTGAGGAGGAAGTAAGATGGCCTCTGAAGCTCATTAGCTATCACATTTATACTTGTGAATTTTCTGTGCTCAGGGACTCTTTGATCCAACTCTTGCTTTCAGTCACAACGGCGAGATATGAAAGTGGACATTGGTGCATGCAAACAAGCAGTATCATCATTGCATGAATCATCATGTTGGATCATGTTCTCTAACAGTGATGTTTTGCTTCATGAGGTCAAAAGGGGTTTTAGCAAAAACTAACATGAGATCACCTTCTTTTCTTTTACAATGTAATAAACAGACTTGAATAAGAACTGACCCTCCATGTTCTGCAGCTTGGCATCGTTTGACGTCAGGAGGGAGAATATTCTTTCAGTTTCCCGATCACAGTCGATGTCCAGCTGCAGGTTGGCCAATACAGTGCTGAAACACAGAAAACAAAATAGAAGCTAAAAACAAAAAAATGGGAAAACTTTTGTTTACTCTGGAACATTTAACCTGGGTAGTCTCTGATGGTAAATATTCTTTGAGTTTCTATCCAATAGAAAGGTGAATACAGCTTCAGAATTAAGCACAGGGACAAATGTATTCTGTGTAAAACAACCATAAAGAGTTTTTGCACATGTTGGGACAAAGCTTTTAGCTGAACTTTCTGAGACAGAGAGACAACAGTATTCATGTTGCTGCCAGACATTTTTAAGACTTGAACACTTTCCATCAAAACACAAGCAACGCATCCCTGTAACTGGTTAAATCCATTCTGGTTGAGTTCATTTTGTCACTTATCTGACTACAAGGACAATGTGGGTGTAAATACTAACAACCTCCATGAGGTGTTTCCATTTTTCATGTTGGTAACTGCTGTAACACCGTGTCAAAGCCACAATTCTTTCACTTAAACGAAACGTTTCTCAGCTTTTCATTACAACAACGTGCATGCGTGTGTGTGTGCATGCGTGTGTGTGCGTGTGCGTGCGTGTGTGTTCACTGTAAATTTATTTGAAATACAAGAAACCAAAAACAGCCGCAGTGGGAAAGAAAGAATGTTTAGTGTCCCGACTCGGAGTGAACACATTTGTGAGTTCCAGATTTTCCTTACTTTAGCACATCAGCAGGGCCAACACAGCAGCAATGTATTTTGGGAGAGCCCAGGCTAGAGAATGCAGCTAATATAAGGAATCTGGAAATCACACCAGTAATGGTGTTTCAGGAGATGCTTCACAGCTTTCAAAACTTAATACAACCCTGACACTTATTGTGGATAGAGCAGAAAACCTGAACTGAGAGTGAGGAGGGACATGGGTTGCCTACACTGCAAAAACTGAAATCTTACCAAGTGTTTTGTCTTATTTTCAGTAGAAAATCCCTTTTTAGACTCAGTATGAGCCAAATTCACATGACTAATACAGAAAAATGTCTTGTTTAAAGTTATTTAAGGACAAAAATGAGGTCTGAATTGCTCATAACCAGTAGAAAAATCTGCCAATGGAACAAGAGAAAAGTTACTTGTATTAAGACATTGTTCTGGTCTCAAGGAAATTTTCAAGCAATTTTTTCTTGTTCCATTGGCAGTTTTTTTTTACTGGTTACAAGTGATTTAAACCTCATTTTTGTACTCTGATAACTTGAAACAAGACATTTTTCTGGATTGATAAGTTGAAAGTGGCTCATATAGAGTATAATAAGACATTTTTACTTAAAAAAGACAAAAACACTTGATAAGATTTCAGTTTTTTAGAGTGTACTTGGGAAATTTGACCTCTGTACATGGGGGAATGTGGCTTCAGACTAAAAACAATGAATTTAAGACTTTTTTTTTAACCAAAACTTAAGTTTCTGTTTGATCATATCCAAGGATGGTTCAACACAATTTAAAGGGCAAAGATGACTAAAACACAACTAAATTAAGGCATCTACAAAGTAAAGACTAAATCTAACCTTGCAGCAGCAATGAACACTGGATTCAAATTAAATGCTGTCTCAAGATTAATGAGGTCATTCTGAGTACTTTTAGGATGTTTTGAATTTTAAACAATGACAATAAGACACCAAACTGATCCCAACTATGGAAGTTCTGTAACAATTTGAGAGACAACGTAAAAGTTTTCATGATTGAGAGCTTGGGCACTGAAGTGACCAACCAGGGCAGTGTTTCCAAACAGTGGGAAAATTTTCAAGCGTTTTTTTGTGTTGATAATGAGGACTGACTGCAAACCATCAAAGCCCTGAATATGGGGGACATGTTTCTTATTCCGGCTAACGATGAAGGTAAGACTCACATTGTACAGGGTTTGCAGCCTGATGCGTTGTTGCTCTGGTTTTTGCAGCACTGCCAGGCTCCACCTGTGTAGTTTGACGGGTGATAGGTTGTCAGGCGTTCCTCATTGCAGCGACTGACCTGACCAAGGACATCCAACCACTCGCTGGCCTCCACACAGTTTCCTGCTTGTACATACAGAGGCTTCTCAGAGTGCACCACCTGAAACATCTGACAATGAGAGGAACAAGAAAGGTTGAAAACAATGCTAATGGGTTTCCAATGCTTTATTTTATCATGTGTATGTTTGAACATATCAAAAAGAAGAGAGTACATCTGGGCGTCTCTTACATTTTTGCGGTTAAAGGCACTTTCATCCAGTTTCTCCACCGCCTGGATATTTTTGACATTGATGATGCAGAGGGCATCTTTCCCTGGAAAGCAGAAGTGAAATATACGCTTAGGCACAGGAACTGTCCTCCATGTGTCTTTGTATTATACAGTATGCTACTTTTAATACAAGAGATATAATAAGGCGCTAAGTAAACACACATGTGAAGAATAAAAGCTACACTTCTCAAAATGTCTTTTTCCTTTCCAAAAAGATCATAGTTTCTTTTTCCAAATGTTGCAACAAAAGATTTCAGATGGTTAAGCTTTATCCTGCAGCGTGACTCAAACTGTTTTTCCTCACAGATAAAGCCAGACTGGCAGTCTAAAGAAGTGTTAAGTTTTACATCAATCAATATCAAACTTCTCACACACTGTGTGGCAGGAATGGTAAAATTAACCTTTGTTTAACAAGTTCCCTTTCCATGTAGGCGTGGGTACTGAATTACATACTTTTATAGGAACTGACCGAAAATGTATCAGACTAATGTTTCAAAACATTTTGATACTCTGTGCAATAATGGTACAATCCAGATAATAACTGGATTACAGCAAATCATCCAGTTTCATATATAAAAACTTCAGCAGCATAATAATGTTCTCTCCTTAAGTTTATTTGAAAGAATAGTACTCAATTTTAGAACCTTACAAAGTGTGTAGAAGATCAACCTAACATCATGGCTCAGACAATGGAGGAGGCACACAACGCTCCAACAGATTTGATTAAATAATCCATGACTTCCTCTAGTGGCATGGGCAGTTGGAGAAGGAAGCTCCTGTGGTTTTTCCCTCATAAAATGTCTTTTAACAACTCCAGACAAATAAATTCAACCAATAACTTCCACCAGGCATGAGGTGGGAGAAGTGTTCCCTTTGGCGCCATCCAGTGACTGTAACTGTTACTGTGATAAAATGTCATGTGATAAAAATGCCCTGAGCTCTCTCTTTCAGCTTTGTGCCACAAGGTTTGGTTGAAAACAAACATCCAGGGCTGTAAGATGATAGAAATCCGTCCTACCTTTATGTTTGTGGTAGGAAAGTTCCCTGTTGGTCACTCTGAGCCATCTCTTCTTAAAGTTTTTCTTGCCAAGCCGTTTCCTCCCTTGGGCTCGTTTCTGTACCTCACTAGGTAAAAGATCCACAAAAATTCAAGTTTTAGGTTAGGCTTTGTGGAAGAAAAGCAGATAAGTAGATTGACAGAAAACAGACAAAAAAACAAACAGTGGCATTCACTTCCTTTAAGTTGCTTTCTCTGTTTTTGCCTTGCATAGTTTGGATACTGACAATCTATTTTTTGCTGATTTTTCTTAAGGATTCTCATCATTCTTGACCTTGATGCCTCAATTTCAGTCTTATTGTTTTTATATCTATTAAGAGTTTTATTTTTGACTGTCGTCTTTATTCAATAATATTTGTTTTCTATTGCATGTCTATATGAAAAGGGCTCCATTTATCCAGCTTAGTGGGATGGGTTTTACTGCTGGTAGCAAACAATTTTCTATGGTCTGCGTGAGATCTTTTCCATAACAGTGTTAATATAGACAGAATTAATTTCAAATAGTCATGAACCAAACTGATTTGTTGTCTGATGTTGCAGAAGCTTAAGTGGTATGTCAGGATTGTCAGTGGTAATTTTTTGATGGAAGAAATAAGAGCTTCTACAAAAAGACACTAACAATTTTCTGTAACTTTTCCCAAGCTTCAGTTTAACATTTCAACACTTTTCTGTACAAAGTGTTTCTCTCTGATCTCTGTCACACTCATAATGAATGCTTACCCCTCCTTGAGAACCACAGCATCCTCCAGCCCACTCGACTCCTTGCTGACGTTCGAAGAGATCTCATCTAGAAACTTGCAAGAGGAAGTGATAGTCATATCAACACTGGCCATTTAGTATGATGAAGAGAAATGCTTAGTATGTCTTGAGGCTATTATGAAATACCTTTTTAACTTTCTCAATGCACTTGTCTTCTTGGAATGATTTGAAGAAGTCATACATGTAGGTTTCTTTGAAACTAGACTGAAAAAGTACAACGAAGACTGGAGTCAACATTAGTTGAACATATAACTGTAGACTGTGATGATGTTTTTTCACTTATCTAATCTGGCTATATTAAAGTATATGAAAATGAACCAAACAAAAAATCTCACCAGTTTTTTAGACAAACTACCCCAGCTGCCAAGAGTCTGGATTGTTTTCGAGATGAGCGTGAGAGTCCGGGAAATCTCAGGATCCTAGAATAAAATATATACAGGAGTAAATAAAAAGGCAATATTGACTGGAAATATATCAATGGAATGATAAATTTAGGCACCAGGTATGAGCACTCACAGGATGGTGGGGACGGAGCTGGAAGGAGTGTGGCGAAAGGACAGCAACGGCAAAGAACCGCAGGAAAACAAAGCTGCTAACGGCTGAGTATTGAACATGAGGGTCAGCTGGAGAGAAAAATAGAGATTAACATAATAGTTGGACTTAAAAGAACAGGCCCAAAGAAAAACAAGTTCTGCAAAACACAGACGTTACATATAATCATGTTGGCGCTTTTTGATTAGGCCCCAACGTAGCAGATTTTGTAAAAACCCATTGATAAGCTGTAAAAGCTAAAGTATTTAATCTGGAGAGAACTTCTTATTTCAAAATGTAAGTAAACTACTTCAACTGTAATCAGGGAATAAACAAATATACCACAGCTTCTTTGTATATGAGATACTAGGGTTTACCTGAGAAGCGTTTGCAGGCCAAGTGTCTCAAAGACCTGAAGACATCACACATTAGAGGGGGACAGCTGGAACTGGATTGGGTTATGGAGGAAAAGACTTTCTGCACATAACCCTGAAGGTTTTCCTGCACAGAAGCAAAAGAAACATTAATTCCAATTTAAACTGAACTGATCAAAAAAGAATACATAATACTGACGTTAATGCCCAATGAAAGCAAACTTTAAAACATGATGAACCAAAAACTAGAAGTGATTGCTTTTAAATTTTGTATTAAGCCATATTTGTGTAGGACTGAAAAGGTGCAGTGTGCAGTAATCGGCAAAATTATGCAGAAACCTGGAAGAAATCAAAGGGGGCACAATTTTGCACCATCATGTTTCTAAATGTAGAGGGTACTGGATTTACATTTCAGGGTTTCATAATATGTTTTGGTCAGATGCTGTCAAGTTAAAAAAGGGCATTTACCTTGTTGACCTCCACATTGTCACCTTCTTTTAGTTTTATAGGGTCTATCTCACATGTCTTGTTCGATTCACAAATCTATGAAAAAGTTGGAAAGGGAAACAAAACAAACAAAAACAGTAAATTAGGCCATGAAGAAATTGATTCAAATAAGCAAACTATTTTCAGAAGTTTTAGGGTTTACACCTTTTTTCTTTCACTACAGAAAAAACTCAGGACAACATTGGTACATGTTAATAATTTCCATTAATGAAGATTATTATGAAAAGAGCTTTGTTATAAAATGTTTTCAAAGTGAATAAAGAACTGTACTCGGTAAGAGCTCTAAACCTTCCACTGACATCTGCAGATCTGCTTTCTTACTCGCTATTAAAGGTCCAGTTTTCCAACACTGACCTCAGTGACTCATGACTGCTCTGGTTATTCCACTGACTGTTCATGTGTGTGTTTCTCTCACTCGTACCTCATCTATTACAGGCTTTAAGGTAACCGCCAGGTAGTTCTTTCCCACGATCTTCATCATGTCATCAATGCAGCGTGTCGCCAGTGAGTTGCCACGGAATATAGTGTTAGCCTCCCTGTGTGGAAACAACGGCACACCAACTCTATATCAAAACTTATTTAGAACATATTTCCTGACACAAGGTCATTTCAGTTTGACAGTCACACCCAGGTTTTAGAGGAAATACCTACATCCTATTTTTGTATTTCCATAATTTCTTCTTCAATTTGAGTACACAGTTTGAATATTTCACCTAGTTTCTTATGCAGTGATGCAGCTCTACTCTTAGACAGCTTTGCAGGTTAATAAAATGATAAATAATCAATAGCATTATATGCATTTAATTTATGATCCACTTAGTCTACAATATTCTAGAAATATTACACTTCCTGTAAGTAGGATTTGTCAGTTACAGTTTTTTGAACACAACATTAAAAGTTGGTATTCCCTTCCCCAAAATGAGGACACAGCAACTTGCTCTTTGATGGCTTTGATTTGGACCCAAAAGACTACATTTCTCATTACCTGCATGCTGTGATAGGCCAGAGGCTGTACACCCACTGCCCAAAAGGTGACATCCATAAATGCCCCAAAACACAGCAGGACAAGAAGAGCAAAGCAGTACGCATGTCTCAGAGTGTTATTTGATAATCTTGATATATGTGGTTTCATTATCATAGGACCAAATCAAAATTTCAGAAGTTAAATGTTGTTGTAACGAAGCCACTATCACCCTCTGACATTACAAACCTCAAAGTGTGGCGTCCGTTTAAATGCATGTGTCTCAATATCCACATGTATGGTAACAGTGCTGTACTGTTGGTGTGTGAGGACTCACTGAGTGTTCTCCAGCTCCAGCGCTGCCACAGCAGAGACAAAAGGCACAAAGCGATTGTGGTGGAGCAGCAGTCGAGCCATGGGAAGAACAGCTTCGTACCGCTCTCTGCAGATGTCTCCCAAGATGTGTGCTGCTGACGCCGAGATGGGCTGGATGAGTTAAAGACAAGAGTGGGGCAAAGTGACAAACAAAAACAACAAAATGTTACCCAGTAAACCTGTTATTGAATTTCCAACATCTTCTTCATGTCTCAAAATGGTATAATTTCCTTGACTTGTAATGCAAAAAATCGGTACTTCCAAACATTAGCTCATGTACTGCTGCACTTTCATACCTTCACATCCGGGGATTTGAGCAGCAGGTTGCAGAGTGGTGTGTAGCAGGCAGACGGCAGCACCGTGTCTTCTATGTAGGTTAGCTTCAAACGCAAGGATCCCAAATCATCGGACTTGGACTTGCTGCCATTCCCTTTTGGCTGGAGGAGATACCTGTCAGACCACAGAGGGACATGATTTGTGGGACCATTTGCAACATAATCTCAAAAGCTCATACAATAAATGTCAGCTAGCTGCTTAGTAGCTGCATGCTGGATCAATCTACACAAACACTCACGAATAATTTGCTCTGCACAACCAGCAGACAACTCCCTAACGTTCTATAGTAATAACAATAATAATAACAATAATAATAAAAATAATAATAATAATACCTATTCAGCACTTCAAAATAGCAAAATGTGGAATGATATAACATGGAAAAAAAAATACACATACAAAAAATAGCTAGATATAGACCAGAAAAGTTCTATATGTGAGATTTGAGCTCTATAAACATGAGTATGAGAAGAATAGAACTTCTATCTTTAACCGTTTTATTTAAAAAAGGCTTTAATGTGCTTTCTTTTAACACCCTGTATATCAACAGGGCATGCTATGAAAAAATGCTATTTGTTTCACAAAAAGAATGACAGATGAACACGCTGTTTAAGAGAAAGTTTCTAGATACATCACTAAAGGCCTTTTTTTCAACTAAAAGAAAGACAAACTTAATTTAGCCCACAAATAAAAAGATTAGTACACAAAATGAAGGAGTTCAAACAGCTCTAATGGATTAAATCACTCCCACTCAAACTGAAAGTTCTTTAAGTAAAAGTTTAAGAAAATCTATTTAGATTTCTACTGCATGCACATCTCACTCAAAACCAACAGATGGAGCAAAACACACACACAGACAAAACAGCTGAGTGCAGTGCTCCAGGAGCTGCAGGTGCATACTTCAGGCCTGTGCACCGTCCATCTGTAATCACTGTACACAAGTGCTGAGACGCTTCTCTGAAGATATCAACAGATCACCTGAGCTAATTTCATGAGGCTGAACATTTTTTTTACGCACCCAGCATGGACAACTTCCAGCATAAACACTGGACATGAGGTACTGTCACCATGCACAAAGCCACCCACGCACTCTGCTCACAGCCCTCATGTGCTAACAGATTGCTATCTGGCGTGATCCCACATCAACTACACTGACGCAAAGCTAGTAGACACCCACGCTGTGAAGGGGAAAAAAATGTTCAACAGTTTTTGATTATAAAGGTTTTTCAAACCACTGTGCATTGAAAAAGAAACAGGGCTGGGTTTCTTAACAGATGACATCAAAAGTCAGGTGATGTACCTTAGAAAGAGAAGGCTAGATTGTGATGCCCTAGTAACACTTTCTGGCTTTGTTTTTTTGTTTGTTGCTAATGTCAGTCATTTGAAAGCTGTCAGAAAACAAAACAAAAAAAATAGATATCATAGGTGATTGCAATGTTTCCAGTTTGATGAGCTTTAACCTATTCTAAAGTTTGAGAATGAAGCAATAGATGACTTCAGAGCCCAGCAGAAGGACCGTACAAATCAAAAATATCATTTTACCTCATATTCATACCATTATAATTTTGCTCAATGCCAAGCAATAGGCCTATGTATGTTATTTAGCATCAGCCAAACCATAAACTAACGACCTTTGACACTAGGGATATGGACCTTTAGTCCACTGTATGACTAAATGCTGTCACCCCTAACAGTTGTTCACTGATTGACAATAGAAGAAGTGCTTGGTTGAATGAGTTATCAATATTTTTGTAATTGTTGGCCTGAAAAAGCTGATCATGTGTTGGTCTAAACTGTAGCAGCTGCAGCCACAGTCAATGGCCACAGTCAATGATGCTATAATACTCGTCTGCCCAGCTGTAAAAAGAAACTTGTGGCCCAGCAGAGTTTGGCTGTATCTAAATTTAGGAGATGGAAATAAAAATGGATGCCGGCTGCATCTGGTTGACCGAAGCATATACAACAAACAGAGGCCTGTGAATGTTAAAGTGTCATAGGCGAGTAAAAATGACCTGGAAGCAGATTTACTCAGTCTGTATTTTGTATCTTTATTTGTTTACCCTTCTTGTCGATCTTAAGATGTCAGTGAAGACTCCTTACCAGGCTTTGTGAATGTGGGCATTTCGCAGTATCTTCACAGGGACCCGCGTCTCTCCCAGAAACACATCCTGAGCCAGATTCTCATTGTTCCACAAATCCACTCTGCAAAAGTTAAGGACACCAGAAATTAGCAATCCAGTGTTCAATTAAAAAAAACACACACAAGATCAAACCACGTGTATGGCGTGTGGCTTTTTGATCGACCAACTTTAATACAGCAAAAGGAGACAAAATAGGGTTCATGACTCAGTGGTGCTTACCTGCTCATTGTGCAAAAGTCATTACATACAGGTGCAGTGAAACCACCTCAAATCCAAACCTCAAAACCATGCATGAGTGTTTACCTTTCAATCTGTCTAGTCTTACCCAGTAAGCTATGAGTCCACTGTGACGGGAGCCCCACATATCCTTAACCAGAAAGCAAGGCTCTCTATCAGCAGTCAGAACACATCACATCTAAAGTCACTTTTTGTCCTTGAATCAAATATTTTTTTTGTGTGTCAACACTTTATTTGGCAAACAAGAGACTGGGGGAGAGAGTCACAGAAAGTGAAACACAGATGAGAGAAACAAAATAAACTTACTTGATCTCAAGTTTTTCAATGTCCTCCTCCTCTACTTGAAAATGAGATTTTTTGGAATAGCTGCTGGACCGTGTCACCTGAGGGGAACACAGAGTGGCTTTGTTACCCAAATCGTGCTTTTCCTCCAATGTAACAGGACCATAATGCAACCTGTAGATAATATTAACTCATGAAGACAGGACAGAAACGCGTGGGTGCAGAATCTACCTCAAAGAAGAAGGTCTCTTCAAAATGAGGGTTGCTGGTTTTCTTCTTTACCTTTGTTTTCTTTTGGTCTGACCTGAGGAGACACAGGACACAAACTGTGACATTTATATCTTACAACCTGTTTATCAATACCAAAACTTTGATAACCTTTGTAGTTTAGGGCAATGGTGTTTTTTAAAACCCTGCTTCCTTTTTATACCGGTAGTAAGATCTGGTCCTTGCATGGCTGAGCTCATGACCTAGTTAGGGTGGGACTTGGGATCTTTAGATTTTGTCTGAGTGAACAAACCAAGTTGATACTTGCTTGTTAAAGTGAACGGAAAGCCAGAGCCAAAAACACTAGAGAGGATTCTGAGAAATTATATTCAAACATTATTTTGAATCTTAAAAAAAAAGAAGAAAAAGCTGTAACATTATCTTATATTAATCCTTATATTACCTGAGAACGTTACTGGTCAATCAGGACAGCGTTATCTTATAAAGTGTTGTGATGTTGGCTGATAAAAGATCTTTTTGTCTGGTAGAGTGATGGATCTTAATTTCAGTTTTGTTTGATATCTGCAGTCACCTCCGTCTTTTTTCTCTTCACTTTCTGTTTGAAAAATCTGGTTAATAAATAGTAGCCTCAAATAATGCTGCATTATAGAATTTTACAGAAAAACGGTTGAGCTAAAAAGGAGTAAACAAACTCTTTCTACACTGATACCAAGAATCTCACACCAGGTTTAAGTTGTTGATAGGTGAAGTGTTAAAAAAGTTACCTGGCAGGTCCAACAAGTGACACAGTGGCATAGGGGTCACAGTTCTGTCCACTGATCAAAGGCAGTCCCTGGCATTCTATTATCCTGGAGGAAGACACAAAGACAGAGATAGACAGGGTTAGTGTAGGGGAAAACACAGATGAGACCTTTTCACAAATTATTTTCCAGCTTTAAATACTTCACTCTGATTGGTCAAAGCCTCCTCGCCGTGGTTAGAAATTCTGCACAAAAAACAGCAACCTTACGGCCAACATGTCACACAGATCACAGCAATCCATGGAAGAAGTTACAACAAATCTATTGTAATGTTTACCATAAAACTTCAGTAGAACTGAAAAAAAAAAATACATATTTTCTGCCTTACTTATTTCAGACTTGATAGCTTTGTATTAGAATAAGGTATATGTATTTAATTCTACATTAAATGTATGGCACAGTCATAAATTGTATCAGGTTTGATACTTTACCCTCAGAACTAATCAATAAGTTTGACCAATAAAAAAAACAAAATAATAAAAAAAGATCTGAAAGTCCTCCTTGTCTAAAAAAGAGTTCATAAAAAACACGTTATTATGTTTTTTTTTTTACTGAGCCTCACTATCTTTACACTACCCCACAAGAGAACACACACACACACACACACACACACACACACACACACACACACACACACACACACACACACACACAATCATGGAAAAACCAATATAACATTTTTTAAGGTGGAATTAACACAGTGGTATCTTTTGCAATTACTTACAGATAATGCAAAATAATCATTTTAACAACAACAAATAATAATTTGAAACAGGATACTTTCTGGATCAGCATATTTCCCAACACACAGCATATTTTATCTAACAACTGGAGGAAATGTGTAACATTTGCTGTATTTTGCCTTGATACCAGGTAGCAGCACTGATCTTGAAGAATAACATATATGAATCATTATTTAAAACAGTGGAGGTGGAGTGAAAAGACATCAACAAGTTTTCATCTGTAAGAGATAAAAAAGTGGTTCCACAGCCTTCATGAAGAAGCTGTGCTTTGCCCTCATGTTTGGCTCATGGAACACAGAGGCCGCTGCGTCTTTTTGTTTCAGGTGACAACAAACAGACACTGTCGGTACTCTAAACAGGATGTGGCTGCTTAGCAGGGATCACCAGAGACTATGAATGAATTCGGGCCGTCACTTAGTGAATCCAGAGGGACAAACTGAGCAGAGTGAATGTCAGGGTGTTTATGTATCATCTTCCAGGCTGTCATGACAATATTCCCTTAAGTCTCCTCCATCTCTTAACTCAGCCTAATCTCACTCATTGCATCAAGCTGAACAACAGGATGACTCAAGTTGTGCATCAAGAAGCTTTTTGGTCAGGCTTATCTTGCGCCAAAAAAAAAAGAAAAAAAAAGCTTGTCTCGTTCGTCATCTCTGCACATGTTGAAAAAAGCTGACAGAAAACAGGTGACGGTTTGAGCAAACAAACTGAGTGACATCGTAAATGACAGCAGCAGAAACCACAGTGGTTGCAGTGTGAGAAGTGCAGACTTCCTGCTCAGATGCCATCACTTCCTCCCAACCCCCCCTGCTCTCCAAGTATGAATGGGGATGCAAAATAACATGCGTAAACAGCATGAGGTCTGACATTCACACATATGCACATGTGCGTAGATTTAAATTCCTCCTCACCCCTTCAAATCAACATCTTAAAGTGAGAGTGGTGTGATATGTCTACTGAGAGCAAACAAAGACAGCTGGAACATTAAATAAAAAGTAAAATAGCTTTAATATGCTGTGAAAAATAGATTAAAATATTTCCCTTTGAGTCATAGGGGTTTTAGGATTAAAAAAACACCACTTTAAGTGAAATGAAAGAAACATGATGCTACACCTTTTTTTAATGTAATGTTCAGTGCTCATGTTGATCATTAACTGGAACTCCATAAATAGCTGTCCAATGTTGGCTGCAAGCCTCTACGTGTTGCTTTGGAGAGAATGATTATCCAAGTAAGGTAGCTCGATAAGTGCAGGTTCACAGTTAATCTCACAAAACCACTGTGAAGAATATCACTTGTATTTCTGAATGAAAAGAAGTTTGTGTTTCAAGACCTCTGGGTGGCAAGATCTTGTGCAACCCTGTGAGAGCAAAGGTATACATTGGATCTGATAACAAGTTGGATACATTTCTCACATGCTGCTCTCTGACTAGAAACAGAATTAGGCCAAGAACTATGAGTGCATTTCTCATATTTCATGGACACCCTGTTGGACAAACTTGTCCAGTAAGCCATGGCACAATGCATACTACTGGAAACTGCTCGCCTGGGTCACTGTAGCTCAAAAGAGAAAAAGAAACAGAGCTTCACAAGGATTTTAATTTGAGGGAAGTTTTCTAGGACAAAACTGTTTTCATCTTTTTTTGCTGTTTTTGACAGTAGGGGGCAAAATTGTCATCAACAGTTTAAGCAATACACCAGTTCTGATCTGATTCACCTCTCTTTGCCTTTCTTTCTTCATTATAGGGATGGGTACCTTTCACATTTGAAGATATACGGTACTGATGTCCGGTACCTGGCAACTGGTGTTGGTACTCAACGGTACCAATGTTTGATACTTTTGTGAGTGTTTATGAAGTAATAAACATTTATCTATTTAATAATAAAATCTCAAAGTATCTTAATTTAACATATTTGTCTCACAGTATACAAGCTTGCAATGCTGTGTTCATGTCCAGCATTAAAAAGTCACAAGAATGCGTTTAGGTACCTGAACATGCTACCATTTGATTTGGTGTGTATCGGTACTCGGTACTGCGGACAGAATTTGGTCGGTACCTATAAAAGTACCTAATTTGGTACCCATCCCTTCTTCGTTGTGGCTGTTAGTGTTTGTTGGTACTTACGTGACCAGTAAGTGTTGAGCAACCGAGCCGTTTTCTGTGATCACTTCATTCAATCGCATCTCCAGGTGAACCTTCCCCTGGTGAAAATGAGGGGGAAAGTGAGAACTTAACAAAATGCTCAAAACAACAAGATCTCAGTCTTAAAGCAGAGACAAAGCAAAAAGTTCCAAGTGTGACTCCAAGTTAACAGTTTGGGTTAAAAAGTTGGAAAGAAATTGTACACTGTGGTGCATGCTTGTGAGAGGATGAACCGCATTTGAACAAATATCATGTTTTTACATTTTTCTGTACCTTGTTTTTATGTTGTAGTCTGAGGTTGGCCCTCTGTTAAACTCACATCTCATGTACTTTTATGTTAATGAAAGCAATGTGTGTTTTTGGGAGCCGCAGTTGCAGCGTATTCTGTCACCACCGAAAAAGATCTTTATGGGGTCGGATGTGGTGAAAGCTGCCGGTCTCGCCTTCGGAAGTGTTAGAGAGAGAGAGGAAGAGAGACATAGAGAGCAAGGGAGAGAGCTAAACAAAACGCCCACACACTTGCACTCCGTCTCTGCAATTCAGCACTTGGCTGAGCTGGTGAGGAGTTCTTTCTGATGCAAGATAGGCCTTTAAGCCAATATAATCCTTGCATTAGCAAACACCCAAACGAGCCAACATCGTCTGTAAATTAACACACACATAACAATGACATATCCTCTCATCTGAGTCATAAATAATTCCAAAAGGTGTATTGTTTCTCAGGAAACCTTTTTTTTCTAATTAACTGAGCAGGTCGATTGGAATATAAGCTCACACTGTTAACAGACAACAGACACAGCCCTCTTCTGACAACCAGCCAAAGACAGTACAGTAACACCTCCATCTCTCCGTGATGTAACTTTGCAGTTGAAAGTGTCTACTTGTGAGTGAATCAGTGTAGCAGCAAAGGCCCAGAATAGTCTGGCGTGGGCTAATGGCAGCTAAAGTCAACACATTAGCTACAGCAGCACAGCAGTGATAGTGTGCCATGTTTTCAACCAGCAGACCCAGACCACAAAAACTATGTGATCAAAGACATGCAAAGTTAAAACAGAACAGCCCATATACATGTGAATTGTGAATGTGGTGAAAACTAGAACTGACAGTCTACAAAATGATCAGTTAACTGCTCAAAGGTTGAAAAAAGAAGTTTCATCTCGTGAGATCAACACAGGATCAAAAACTTGTGGTAAGTTAAGCGTCAGCTTTAAAATTTATCTCTGAAGTCAAATCATAAATGAATCTTCCAGCTTTTAGAAAACAGGTATCCTGTTAGAGGAAAATTCATCTGTCAGACAACTCACAGAAACTCTGAGGTATTAATGTGAAACTCAAATCTCACAAAGTTCTATCTTTTCAGAATAGTTCCCCTTTGGACCTTGGACAAAACTAGTTTTATGAAACAATGTCTGTTTGGATCAGTCAGTATGCACATTCTAGGAAATCAGCTTGTTTTAAGTTAAAACTGCTCCATATGCATGATAAAAAGCGGGAGCAAGTCTGTAAAAAATCATTTTAAACTAAACCCAGAGGCTTTAAATGGAACAGAGCAGAGGTTAATATTTTTGTCCACATGAAAATAATAAAAGAAATGGCACTTTTCAAGACTCTGACCACATCAACAATTGCAGCGCTTAACAAATTCATCAGACCACCACCTAGTGTAAGGTGTTAGCCTCCGCTGCCCTAAATTAACAGTATACGGTTGACAACCACAACATTTTTTTATGTTTCTGTAATTCTTAAACCCCTAGGATATGCAAGCTCCATAAACATTATAATAAAGGGTAAAATATTATTTAATTACTTACGTATTTAAAAAAAGCAGAAAGAAATATAATCACTTTTGATTGACAAATTACAGAATGTCATTTTTGATTAATTTCCGTCTTCCCTGGGAATTCCAGTTTTCTGGCTCAAATTTGAGTAAAAAAAAGATAAATTCACTGTTTTGAACAAGAGAGAGGAATGTCAAACTAAAGTGAATAAAAATCTCTGAAAAGACAGTGTCAGAGTAAAAGCACAAGCACTTCATGATGCTGGGCAGTTTTCTCATTTGGACAACAGGTGGTCTGATAAATTTGTTCAGCACTTTACATCCCAAATAACTCTAAAATCTTCCTATTTGTTGTAGTATTGTCTCAAAGCATTTCTGTGGATGCACAAAAGGTGCACAGCCTTTTGTTAGATATATAATATTCTTAATTTCAAGCCCCCAGGAAAATTTCCATCATGTCATACCATCAAAAGTTTGCCACATTTTTTCAAAACCAAAGTTTTGCGCAATGGATTTCATTCAAACAATACAATCTCAACAGAGACCACATCAACTACTTTAACATGGTAATGATCTGATCAATATGCAAAAAATTGACTCCATGCATATATATTGTGCACATATATATATTGGTGGGCGTGTTGCAAGTGATCTACTTGTCTGCGTGCGCCATTGATCACATTGCAAACCGCTCTTTTTAAATGACGATTTTATCGCGTGCTACCAGCTGTCACCATGAAGAGTTTGGAAGAGCAGAGTGGTCAAAAACGAAAAATGAAGTTTGAAGCCATGGAGTTGGAGAACTCGGATGTATGGGTCACAGGCTACTGCACAGGAAGTGAGAGCTGCTTCCAATGTGGTGCGCACCCTATGCCTTGATACTTGGGCCATTGTTGCGCACACAAAGCAGCTAGTCGGTGCTGTGTCTGGGCTGACAAATGCAAATGCCCTGGCAACAATCCGCAGGTCATTCAGTGGTGGTAGCCCTTCAACTGAGGCGCTGGCGAATGAAGAGGGAGGTTCATCTCCTGTGTTCTCTGGAG
Organism: Halichoeres trimaculatus; assembly: GCF_033239565.1. NCBI lineage: Eukaryota > Metazoa > Chordata > Actinopteri > Labriformes > Labridae > Halichoeres > Halichoeres trimaculatus. The sequence continues at coordinate 20,314,087 of NW_027437188.1, forward strand.
AGCCCAGGAGATGAACACTTATTATGCATGGGTGGAGACCAGCTAGTAACAAAACACACAAAGCCCCAGTTAAAAAAAAATCAGAGCTCAGAAATGTTCTTGTTGGATAGACGGTATGTCTCCACTATCTTTATTTCTGACAGTCAAACTGTGTTAATATGAACATGAAGGATTCTCTCTCCCTTATCTTTCATCGCACCTCCGCGCAACAGTGACCACAGCAGTTTGTACGTAACACTGTGCAAGTTTGTATCCTAATTTTAGACACAGAAACAGTGACCACTAACAGTTTCAGGTTTGATAAACCACTCTGCGAGCACTAAATATTCCACTTTCACCCCCCCTCCCAGATATGATTGGCTTATCATATGTCTGTCAGAGCATGAATGAATGAACTCCATAGAAATTCTCTCGCCCATGTCTCACATTTCTATCAATGAAAAGTTATTTTGCGATATACACTTTTATTTTTTATTGCCCTGGCCTACTTTTAGGCATTTTAAAGTATCAACAGCTTAAAGCCAAACCTTAAACAGGGATGTCAGAAAATGTGTAACTAGCAGAAGAGACTGAATCATCAAAGAATTACCTGGACTTCTGAGTTGGGATCTACTGGATGAAGGCTGAACCAGTGCTCCTTTCCACTGAAATTACATAACTCATCCTTTCGAATTGACACTTTGCCTTCAGAAAGATAAAGACACACAAACACACAAAATGCATGTTAAAACACAACTCATTTAACAAGCACAAGAAAAAAACACTTTTGCCTTTCTCAGTGCAGCTTACCAACAGGTAGATCCCTTTGGAAAACACTCTTGGCATAAACGTAGAAGGATAAACACTGAAACGGGCGAGGGATCTCAAAGTAGAAGTCTTCTCCATAGAAAGGGCTGTAAATAAAGAGATATTTCAATAAGCAAAAAGGAGCTTTTTTGGAAGGAAAACTAGAGTTAGAAAGATTATATGTCATTGTGGTAACTGTGACAAGATTACTTCACACTTTATTTCAGACCCATCGGTCTATGTATACATGAAAACATACAATTAACCAGCAATAAAAAAACACAATTGATAAAAATCACAGTTCATACATTGTCGGTAATTAAAACACAGAGACATTTGTACAAATGTTTTCAGTTACAAGATGAGAACCTTGTGTTGCTCATTGCGAGCTGAGTTAGTGACATTTCATTTTCTGAATCAATCAAAAATTTGTACTTAAAACTTTTAAAGACAATGTGAAATGCGGACATATTATTTGTAACAATATGACTAGCACTCTGCCCTGTAGTTGAGGCAATATTCTAAATACATCATCATAGCTATCTGCAACTTTTGGATTTTTGCTTTACTGTAGTTGCACCATAAATGAGCGGTGTATAGTACACTCTAAAAAGCTCAGTTTTAATATTGTTTGTACACATCTGACTTTTGCGTGTTAGCTTGTGTATACAATTTACAGCTCTGATGCTGAATATCATCATCATTATCATACAAATCATATCTGATGATGTGCTCCAGATATCTGACTTTTTCCACCACACTGAGGACTTGATCAGATAAAGAAGGATGGAAACTGCTACTTCTGATCAGATTCCAAAAAGTTGCTGTAGGCAAGCACTGTAAGGCGACAGGAGGACCAAGTCATCGGCATACATAAGATGGTTAACAAGTCTGTCACCTATCATACATCTAGTCTTACAAGCTCTCAGTTGTTCACAAAGATCACTCATGCATAAACAAAATATAACCTAAAACATCATACCCATAACTATTTCACTTGATTTTTGTGTCCAAAAATATTCCTTGCTTAAAAGCAAAAGCTGAGGAGCATAAATGCGTCTTTCCATTGATTCCTGATGGGGACCCTTGATCTGTTCTTAACAATTCCAGATTTGCAAAACAAGAATCTCACCTGGGCTTCAGCCATTCTTAAACAGGCCATTTGTTAAGGTAAACTTGGTAAAAGAAAAACTCCAACTGATTTGCATAAAGAGAAAATAAATGTGACAAGGTTTGTACAGGCTCAATTAACAAATTACTTATATATTATGTTATACACCTACATCATCCTACAGATTCAAATCAACATGTATAATCCCTATTTCTACTTGTATTGACCTTTAAATTTTCCATCCCGCAGAATTTCATTTTCCATATTTTTTGTGTTTGAGTTTTCTGCAGTAAATAAGACTATAATTTCAGGTACACAAAGCTGGTTCACACACACTTTCACTTCTTGCACATTTTACCACCTGCACACACTGACTGTGTAGATGAGAACAGTAATAAAGTCAGCAAACAGCCCTTTCATAATCAAGACTTATCCTCATATTCACTAATGGCTGTAGTGCCGACCAAATTTGCAATGAAAAATGACATTGTAGAAAAATGTGTGATGGCTTATCACACTTCTATACACAGATCAAGGCTACATGCCAATGCGAAGGCGTCATGAAGCTACTTGTTCTTCTCTTTTTTATTTCTTGTGGCCCCCTGCTGTGGCCACCCACCTGCATTGTGTTTTCTAAAGTCCACTTCACCCAGAATTAACTTGATTTCAGTGTAGAGATAAAGAATCCATTATTTCTCTGGCTCTTGGTTGTTGCCACGATTCAGGATAAACAACAGTTGTACAGCTGGCGTTACTGTCATACACCAACGTTCATGAGGTGTTTTGCATTAACCATTTGTGGTTGTCTGTTGGATAGTAGGGCTGAGTAAGATGCTGGCTGAAGTGTGTGCACACTTTTACTGTTACTGACAAAAAGAGCAGTGTAATTTCATATATCATTAGGATTCAAACACTTGGATTATCCATCAAAATGACAACTTGCAGAGTCAAGTATTGCATATGTACAACTTGAGTATGCACATATGGGTCCATCATGATTAAAGTTTTAACAATCAAACAACTGCATTCATCCACTGATGCACAATCCAATAAAATTCTAAGTCGACACATCAATGTATACCTTTAATCTTTACCTCAAGATATACTTTTATCTTGAAATTTGACAGAAATTCCCATTGTTAAACCCAGTTTCATTTTCAAAGACATTTCAAAACTTTGAAGACCAGGTCTTCTTGCCTAATGCACGCAACAGAAATATTTCTAGTTATCCAATTTTCAGATGTTGAATTAGCAAGGAAATATTTTCACTCAGTATTGTAACTTTCAAAAAAATCATATTGCTGTAAAGAAAATCTACTGATTACACACAATTTATCAGTGCTTATTCATGCAACAAATAAACCTTGGGCTAAGGCTAAAAATTCATATGATTATGCTCACTGGAGCAAATAAAAAAAAACATGTTCAAAATAGTGACAGAAATTCAAATCAGATTTTTATCCCAAGTCAGTCACAGAGAACCTAAATAGCTCCACAAAATTTTGGTAACTAACTATGGTCAGTCGTGTTCAATGGCAAGTGTTACCTCATGCTTCTCTGAGCACTGCTTGGCTTGGATTAAAATAAGTGACACAGATGTTATAAGTCTTTTATCAAACTCAATTCAAAATTCATGGAAAGGTGCGTATGTTCTCCCATTTTCTAAAGGTTAAGTTTCCTGAGAGTTTAAATACTACTGGCTGATCTCCAAACTCTTAGTCCTAGCTAAAATCTCTGAAGGTTGAGTGAACTTACAGATTTTTTTAAGACTAAGTATTAAATCAGTCTGGTTGTACGTATGGTCAAATGCCTTTACTTCTTTCCAAATAATCATGAGCTGTCTGCTTGAAGACCTCTACAAGGCCTCTGACTCAGTGGACTGTGAACTGCAGCAAATCAAACATACAACTTCAAGTTTCAGTCTTCAAACAAGAAATAGAAATAAGCTCTCAGGTCAAACCCAGTGGCTCTACACAGAAGGCCACAAATCAAATTTGTCTCTTGTTTACAAATGGCATTCACCAGGGTTCTATTTTGGGGCCCATTTCTTTCTGCATTTTGTATATCTCCAGTGTATAGACATCAAAGCACACAAAAAAAAATTATTTGATGATAACTTCAGATACACCCCTGTCCTTTCCTTGACAAGGAAAACAAAAGCTGGGCAAGAACTTCAGACAGCATTTTAGCCTTGTGCAACTGGTGCAAAATCTACACAAAGGAGGTCAAGCGCATTCCCTTTTGAGGTATGTTATTTACCAATTGTAAATATTCCTTCTACTACCAGCTGTATTTCTTATGAGTAATACTTGTATATCCCTGCATGGAGCCTGTTTGAGCCTTCTCGTTTATTATACTTAATTCATCCTCCTCAGCTTTATCTTTGCCTTCCACCTGAACTAACCGTCACTTTGATTTCTTCTGATCACATCTATATAAATGCTTTTAGTTGACAATGACAATTAACTTTTGATCCAAAAAGAAAAAAAAAACGCACAGTAACAACTGCTGAACATGCTCCAACTAAATATTTTAAACAATCAAATTTAGGCAAAACTATCATTAACACAGGATTTGTTAATTTCCTGGCAAACTGAGCTGTCTGAGCAGAAGGTGGACGACACAGGGTGCCCTAATGACTCATCAGGGTTGTGGGAACTGTTCTTGCTATGTTGTGTGTCACTTCTGCCATCCGTTTGCTTGAAAAGCCTTTCCTGTCATTTCCTCTGTGAGAAGTGTGTGAAGTAGTGTTCTAACCCTGTAATTTTCTTTGGCATTTTGTTTTGTTTGTTTGTTAGTGGAATCATTTATTGGGAAATCATAAAAGAAGCAGGACACAAATGGACGGCCTAAATTCATTACAACTAGCATTGAACAAATTTGCCATCATAATATGGAAAGCATCAAAGGGCTCCAGACTACCATTTTGCATTTGTGGCACTAGCACAGAATTCAGGTGCATTCAAATTTTTCTTTGCGTGGCCTTTAACACCTTATGGTTAACTTTATCACTCTCCTTAACTTTTAAACAATGTGAGTGATTATTTAACAAGAATAAGATGTAGAGAAATGCTTGTCTTTGTTAAAAGCACAATTATATACCTCCCCAAAAACAAAATACATTAGAAAAATTAACATTTCCAAAAAAAACTGCTTATGTCTAAAGTACTAAAGTACCGAATTGAAGTTTCATCCAATTTTCTTCATGAGAAGAGTTTCTGATTTTAAATGGAATCTCTTTTTCGGTGATGCTGTATGCAACATCAGTGTTTCCCCAAAGGTACAGTCTGACCTGGGCCTTGTCTGTTTTGGGTGTAACTGAAAAGTTTATTTTTTTTTCTGGGCTTTAAAAAAATAACTTTAAATTTACTAGACTGGTTGATGAACATTCATGTTTAACTGATGCACATGTAACATTTTTTATACACCGGAATTTAATATCTATACAATCGAAGATACTTATTGTTGTTAAGTCATATCTATCTATCTGTCTGTCTGCCTGTCTTTCATAGTGAGTGAAGTTAAAGAGGATAAATAGTAAAAATGTATATGTGTGCACACCCTGGCCACCCCTACCTATGTCACTGCCCTCATTGCCCTCCCCACAGTCTGAAAGTCAGGACAGGCCCCTGCACAGAAGCATAGTAACAGTGTGGTATGAAAGCTAACAGGCTTGAAGTTTGTTCAACAGAAGCTGGAGGATAGCTCCTCTGTTAATTTTTAAAGAATGAGAGGAAAGTTAGCCCAGTACACCTTCTGTCCAAAGGAGACAGCAGGAAGGTGTCAACTGTATGAGCAGGGGGAGGATTAACAGTCAGCTGGTGCGTAACACGCACAAGTGAATTCACAGTGAAAGCACAGCACCGAACATCATTGCAGTCTCTACAAAATGATCAGGATGAAATTTGAAGTAAATATAAATCACACAGCGTGACAGCGGAAACTTCCGCTTGTGTTGACTTTATTTATGGACATAAACCTGGAAACAGTGAGGCAAACTAAAGTTTTCTCTGCGACACACCGGATTTTCAAATTGTGACATATGCATCATTTCAGCATTGTGTTAGTTGATAATGCGTGTCTGTAAACACGGATAAATGATGAAAGTAAGCACTGAATCAATTTTCTCCTGTAACTGTTGTCTTATGTGCGGATTGTCTTATATGGGCAAAACTCCGCCATGCAAGGCTTGGCATCTTAACAGGGACTGAAGGCTCTGTGTTTTGGCTAGATAGACTCTTAGTAGTGGGGATGGATGGAATAACAGTGGCTGGTTGTAACAGTGGGCTTAGTTTTCTTAATGAAAAAACTTTCAATGTTTCTGTCTCTCTCTTTACTTTCCCTCATTTTGTCGCGTTTATTTTCTTTTTCCACTTTTTTCCACAGGTGGTTACTCTGGCACTCAGGTCGTAACACACACAACATAGAGCAGTGAGTGAACCTGACCACAGAGAATCGCAGGTAAAGACTTGCTTGAGTTTTATCTCTTATTGGTTTGGACCACAGTATAATCCTTCCATGGGTGTGAGTTCAATCACAGGAGAACATAAATAGATGATGTGCTCGCCAAAGAAATCTGTCTTCACCCAAGCAGCGTCAGGTGCACCAGTGCTGCCTAGAAAAGTGTTGATGGCATTCTTGAAAATGTTGGTCGCACTTTGGAGCCATGCATCAAGAAATAATATCCAACTCTTAAAGGGCAACAGCCAGACCAAGAAGTACCCACAATTCATTACACTTGATGACAATTCCAGAGTTTTAAATTCTCCTAACTTCAGTGACTTATGACAGTGGGAGGACACCTGAGCACCAAAAAGAAATGTGTTACACAAAGGTGACATATAGACTGCATGTGCGACACTACAACCTTAACTAGCGGGATGTCAGCACAGGACTGACCTGCCCTGTCTTGCCAACGCAACTAAGACAGCAAGCGAGACAGCTTGATCTGACATAGGTGAATGTAGGTTAAGCACTACCTCAATGTACTTGCAGCCTGCAGATGGACCACCTGTCCCAAACAGAACAAACAGTTCTGAGACTGTTGTGCAGAATGAACCGTTTCTAAGTAACCGTGCAATCCTAATCTTGTGAGAACAGATTTAACTAAAGATTTAATTAAAGATTTAATGGTACATTATCTTGTGCGACACTTCCGCACAGGGTTTGGCTGTGACTGGCTAAATAGTGTACACCCACGCACTCTCCTCCTCAGCTTTTTGCATTGTGCACTTGTAACCTTCTTACTCTGCACCTACTCCAACATGCAGCCATCACACCACTTCCCTTTCTCTTGTCATCCTAGCTTCTAATAATATGACACTGCAAGGTACAGTCACTTGACCACAAACTGTTTCAACATGCCTGCTTAATCCAGTGGATTAGCAGCAATCAGAAGATCTATAAATCCTGTAAACCATCAGAAACTTCAGTATATACAACAGGCATGAGTCAAGCACCGTTAAAAAAACACAGTGGTTTGAATTTGAGTGATTATTAAGACGTGTTAAACACAGGCCAGGTAGTTGAGAGTGACACAAAGAGAAAGGCAGGGGAGAGCGTGGGAGGACTCACTTCCTCACAGACTGTAAAATCCTTTTGAACAGCACCGAAATCAGGAGAGAGAAACAGAGAGCAAGAGAAAGAGAGAGAGAGAAACAGCAATTGTGAAATACCTGTAGAGGGAAGGCTGATGTTTACAGTCAGATGTTCAATGATGTAAATAGAAAACTAAAAGGCTCCTGGTGCCCACATTTTTCTGTGAGTTGCTTATGAACATGTAGATGTTGATGGAAAAGCCTCCAGTCTGAATCATTTTGTGTTTCTTGCTAAAATGGTACACCCTGCACACAGCTCTGAGTCACATATTGACAGATTTTAAGATGCAAGTTAAAGAAAAAATATCAGTCTGCCACAAATATGACATAAAACGCAGACTTTCCTCTTAATGCATATTTGATAGATTTCATTTACAGGTAGTTTTAACTTCTAAACTTCATTAATGTTCCATTCCTTTGGAAAAAGGATAATTAATGGTAAATAAAATTAATTTGAACTTTGTCAAAATCTATCCCAGAAGATAATCAATAAACTGTGTAAATCTGAGGGACGGATTAATAACTCATATGGCCAAAACTAAATTACTACTCTTTTTTTTTTTTTTTTTACCAGAAAATAGGGATACTGCAAAACAAGTGAATTCATCCCTTGAACAGACATCCCAAATGAAGACACAGATTACATTTGCATGCGATTTCAGTGTTCAGTCACGCTACATCCAAGTCTTTCTCAACTCAATGTCATCATTCTAAGTGAATAATACTGTAGTGAAAATCAACAGTGTCCCCAGTTCTTGTAAAACCAGCATCTTCCTCGATAAGTGAAGTCTGAATTGTGAAGATGTGATAATGCCAAACAAAGCAAAAAAATGTTGTACAACTAGGGCTGCAGCTATCGAATATTTTAGTATTCGAGTATTCTACTGAAAATTTTTCTCTTCAAGAAATAGAATTTTCTGATACAGCATGTCAATAAGAGCTTTGGTAGCTCCAAAATTTGTAAACACACTTTGACACATTTTTTTGTGCTTTGTACATCTCATCAAATGCTGCGGACCCAAATGGCATCCGTTTTATAGAATGACCCATTAGTCTCCAGACTCCAGAAAAGAAGCTAGATTTGTTGCTAGTTGCTATTTTGTATAAGAGGTAGCTTGAGGGGTCTGAAAACTCTCTTAATAGGTCCTCAGCTCTGTTTGAAATACCACTCTTTGATCTTTTTAAAAATTAAACGATTCCTCGAGGTGGGGAAAATTACTCTAGTATTTTTTGTAATTGAGTACCTCGAATATTTCGAGGAATCGTTTCAGCTCTATGTACAACCAATACACATTTAAGTTTAAATTAATTTGTTCCATCTCTGATACAGGCCTGCTTTCTGAAAATGTCACACATTAGAACAGAAACATCTGCACAACTGCAATCCACATGAATTATCAAACATTTAAAAAGTTTATAGGTGCAACTCACATAAATTTCATACATGCAAGAAGTTACATGTGTAACCGACCTACCTGACACTTTTGTCAAACACCTTTGTGCGGAACACCTCCTCCTGATCTAGACTTATGGTGCAGAAGGTGCAAAGATCCCTTTGTCGGTTTGGACCAGAGACTGGACCCAGGTTCTTAGCTTCACCTGTAGCATAGAAAAGAAAACATCAGCAAACAAGCTTAACAGTAATTCTAAACAAGACTTTCAGAACAGATGCTTTTATGTTTCAGGCTGCCATGACAGCTCCACAAAGCTAATTTGTTGCATTAAATTGGTAAGTGTACAGTCAAGAATGCATGCAATGCATTTTTGTTTACAATCAGCATACACACACTGCCCAGACTCTGAAATTTGCCAGTGTTAAGGGCAATCTGCAGAGCAGATGTTGCTGATGAAGACTTGAGGATGCTATGTGGTTAACAACATGAAGCATTGACTTCCTCAGTAGAACCAGCAGCGGTAGAACAGCGCTGATTCACAAATGACAAACACCTTTGGAACACACACAGCACTTGTACACACAACCCTTGCATCGCAGGCAAACCGAGATTACATGTCACGGAGTTTGTGCAATAAGAACATTCTCACTTACTAAATCAAAACCAGATAAGTTTAACCTGAAACTTCCAAAACAGCTGAGAGAAGTTACTAAAACTACAGCACTATCTATAACTTCACAAAGAGTCAGATTTAGACTTGTGGATTAGAATGGCAAAAAATAGCAGTCTAAATGGATCCTCTAGCTTTGGTACCCTAAGCCCTGGTGGGGACCTAACTAAGAAAAGCCAAGTGTGAGACCAGCTTTTAACAGCCTATTAATAATGGTGTAAACTTAGCATGGCCAGTGAACACAACCAGGTTGTCACTAAGCTTGGACCAGAGTGACCTGGTGGGAGTTGAGCCCATGAGCACATACTCTCACAAGATCCATAGGGTATACTTTGGCAGACTGATCCTCCTGTCACCTCTTCTCTTTTTCTCTAAAAGGAAGTTTGCATCATAGCCGTGATCTATAGCTCAAAAAAGGGTGCAAAAAACAACTTTATGAACTCATTACTTCTTGGTCATTTAAAAAACTAGGGGTAAAAAAATCAATACATCCTCACAGTATGCCATGTTCAATGATGTGGGCTAAAGGAAAAAGACCAAGTGTGAACAAGGAAGAATAGAGTTTCGTAAGAGTGCTAAGTGAGTGACATGCCTCTTGTGGTTCCTCTATTTTGTTCTGCTTACTGTTTTCTCATTAATCCATATAGTGAAACAGTTGTTTTCCTATTGTGCGCCTGTGAGTAAAAGCCTTAAATACTAGTTACCTCCTTTTTATTCTACTGAGAAAAAAAATAAATCCAGCTTCATAGCTTTGACTGAGACCTAAATTGTCCAGAGACAGCATACAAAAAGCTTTAATTCGCAAAACATATATCTGAACTACTTGTACTGAGATATTCTTAATATCGATGAAAGGATAGAGGGAGAGTTGTTGCAGCTGGTGTACACTACAGCTTCTGAAATTTGGCCCTTCAATGTACCAGTTGCACTGTTGGAGGGAGCAGTACAGCATATCTTTAAACCGAAACATCCAGCAGTAGGTAAATGCGTTACTAGGTAAGCCCTGTGTATGATTGAGGATGAAGAAACTGGCCTGTTGGTTGTTAGACTTGAAGCCGACGTTTCCGTTTGTAATGTAATCACCTCACTGAGCTACTTGCTTGTTGAACACAATTCCATTGCCGTGTTAAAAGCTACTCTCACTGGAGCACCTGAACATGATGAAATGTTACCCGTTTATTTCCAACATATAAAATAAGAAATAAAAGCCACCATAAAAAAATAAACTCGCATACAACTCGCTACTGCAGACATTTGGGGGTAACGTTATGAGTCTAACCAACGAATTTGAGAGGCTAATGAAACTCTTCAAGGCTGCTTTGTGGTTTAATTTGGTGTACGTATTACGGAAATTGAATTAGTCGCTGATATGAACGTTAGGGATAAGACACCTGGCTGCAGCAAGTTACTGAATGTGTAAGACAGACTGAAACGGTTGGTAGTGGCTAGCTTACTCTGTCACCAATGTTAAAATAGCCTGTAAGGCAACGCATATCTAGCCATGAAGGCACATTTAACAGAAGCAAAATTTTCTAAAGTTCCCAAAAAACCCAGTTTTCTAGAACATCCTGGTCGATGTGCAAAGAGTCATGCTCCATATACGAAATCATTCAAAACAAGCTACAGGCAGCTTTTAGCATGCTAGGCTAACTTGACGTTAAGCAGCAGACCAGATGAACTGTGTGTTCTGCCTCCACACTGCTCACTGTGGATAGCACGCCGCGCCCCTCCGGCTTCCCCTCTCGATGCTCGGGTGCTCACCTGTGAGAGACATGAAACATTGTCCGTACACTCAAACTTACATATTTTCCCCCGCAGGCTCTGTAAAATACGAATTCTCGCGTCGTCCTCTTCCGCCATTGTCAGAGCTAACTGTTGTCGCTGCCCCGGTGCATTCAGCGTTGGTTCATCATATCCGTTTGTGAATGCAGGCAGAGTGAAGCAAAGCCAGTCCCACCACCGCGTCACGTCAGGTCCCGTGCACACTGGTGCCTCAAAGCGGAGACGCTTCCCCAGCAGTGAAGTGCCGAGCCGTAAAAGCAAGGTGCTACTTCATTCTGGAGATGGTATGAGTGTTTAGAGGATTAAAATCTCTCAGAAGTGTAGCTAATTATGCAACAGCAAAGCTCGCGCAGAGCTAATACTTTGACTTGTGAGGTTAGCTCAGCCAGCTAATCTTGGATACCACCGGGCTTTAGGTTAACCCTGTCCGTGAATGACATGCTTGTTCGAGGCACCACCTGTGTGAATGAATCACCCCGTGCTCCATAACAAAAGCTGGGGCAGAAAATTTTATTAGTTTGGGCAGTTTAAAGAAGTATCCACCAAGTTAAAACCACTTCCAATGATCTGGTTAAAATAAAGAATGTAAAGTGCGAAAGCAGCTAACAGAGCAAACTTGCACAAGTTGATCAAATGCTTAAGCATGAGGCTTTAATTTTTCTATTTCAGTTATAGCAATGCATTTTAGTCACTTAAAAGGATGTTTTGTCGGTTATAAAATGAGGGTAGACTTACACATCTACTCTTTCCTGGAACATAATAAAATAATAAAGTAGCCTAAGGTTATTCCAGTAGGAATGTCTGATTTCATCTCACCAATAAAGTGTCTGCTAACTTACTATCTAATAAAAAATCAGTTTACCCTAGAGAGAACACTCATTTTTTCAATCATATATTTATCTCGATTTCTTGTAAAAATTAATCTCAATGTCCTTTAGATAAAAATATGACTCACACCCTGCCCCCCTCTTACAGGTGAAGCTGCTTTAGGCTGGGCCCTGATCCTCAAAGCTGATAGTAGCTAGGAGCCTGACAAGGCAATCAGGTATGCAATATGACATGTATGACTCATATCTGTAAAGTGTCCTTGTTCCCTGTTAACACCTTGGACACACCTTAGATACACAAGATTACAGTACCTTTATGTCGATAAATGTAATTTAGAAGTTTCACCAGGTCATAATGTGGAATTGACCTACCGTTAACTCAGAATTGCACAGGATGCTCATGGAGATCACAGTTTAATGTATATTTCTAAATAGTAATATCTTTGTCAGATCACCTTGAGAAATAAGTAATCCATGGAATATGTATCAGTATACATTTATGTATTTTATATCAGTGATCATTCCACATTAAGAATATCTTGTGAACAATATGCAAAATATAAGAAAAAAATCCCTTTTAAATGAAATTAATGTGAAGTGTGTTTCATTGAAGTGCAACAATAGCTAACGTACAGTACAGGACACCCTTCTCACTTTTCAACTTTGCACACTAGTGCAACAAAGCTTAACTAATCAGAAGTTGGAGTGGCTCTAAATGCAGTCATTTCTGTTTTTAAATGATAAATAAAAAGTAAATCAGAGTCTTGTCTTTAGTTTGAAATACAATAAGATACATCACAGAAAGTATTCCTCATAGGGTCTTTGATAGGTATTCATCCTCTTTGAAATGACAGACTAGAAGAGGAACACGTTAGGGTGGGTATAGTAAAAATCTTAACTCCCTGTCATTGTTTGTATGTGATGAGTGCCTCATACCTGGATTTATGTTCCATCTGTTCCAACATTAGGCCAGTCATAGAAAGAAGCATTTACAAACATCTGGAAACTCTGTCTTGAGGCCCTGCTCTAAATACAGATGCATTTTGTGTGGAAGAATGAGGCAATGGACTTCTCAGATGGGCTGCAGGTTCCCAAAAGACTAGGAGGAGCAAGTACCCAACATGTGCCTAAATATTTGAGGAAAACGGTGCTTTGGAACAGAAGATGTTCTAACATGGCCCTTTAAATCTTTCATTATGGAACAATCACATAGAGAACCACCATATTTCCTTACCACTTAATTTGCCCAGATGTTTTACTATAAACTGCCATTTTTGAAAACTATGAATAGACTTAAAGACATTTTTAGTGTTTCAGAAAGTCTTAAGAAGTACACATTGAAGCTATTTAAAATGTCAACAACATTTATTTAAATAGTTTGACATATTTCATACATAAAAAAGAAGTCAATTTAATCTCAATGGTGCCATGTGTTAATAAGAAATTAGAATTGTATTAATGGTGCTTACAAATGAAATGGAATTACCAAAGTATTTACTCAACAAATAAGCATAGTCTTACTATAAAGTGCAACTCATCAAAGCCTGTTAATTTAACAGGTCATTCAGAAATAGAACAGTTGAAAAATTCACGTTGTTTTTATATTATTTATGTATATATTAAGTGTAACTACAGCGAGTAGCTTTCTGCTTCCTAACACATCTTACCCCTGTTGTAAAATTGCACACTGTGTGAAGAAACATTTTAACATACATGTATCTTCTTGAGGTTACAGTCATGCCACTCAGACTGCAATATATGCATAGACAATGGACAAAAGTACAGTCTGTGTCAGAAAGTCCTGCATTATACAAAAAATATCTCCTACAAAGGTGAAAATCCCCTCAGTAGTTGTAATAAGAAGGAAAGAAATTACGGTCTACACTGATATTAGATTCTGATGTGAAGTTTTAAAACATTTTGTTGAGCTCAGCTGGAACAACATTACTAATCTCAAATATTGTCAACAATAAGGAGGTCTAAAATATGTTCTCACCCTCTTTTTCTGCTCAACATTGGCAACAAACACCCCCCACCCCGAAAAAAAAAAAAAAAAATAGAAAAACCCTAAAAAAAGGGCTCCTCCTTGCACACCCATTTCTCTGGCTTGTGTATAGAAATGTGGGCAGCTTTAGTTTCAGAGTCATTTGTTCGGAAGATTTTACACGACTTTTCATTTTTTTGATTGTTCCTTCTCAACCCAGTCAAAATGTCCTTGCTGCTCTCTCTATCATAGGCCTGCTTTTTTGAGAAAGCATGCATAGGGTGCTGCTGTGTGTTCTTTTTTTTCTGTGTTTTGTGTTTTACTTTCGAGGGGGGCAGGGAGAACACTGGGTTGATGCCGGGCGATAGTGGACTTTTGAAGGCTGAAAATGAAATGTCTTGGTAGGAAGTCAAAGACATGAAGTCACTTGCATCCTCAATTTTAGGTTTAAACTTGTCTCCTGAAAAATGTCCACCATCCACTCTCTCAGATTTTATGTCAGGGCCATCTTCAGTTTTGATGGTGTCTTCTTTATTGATTTCACTCTCGTATTTAGAGCAAGGTGTTAATTCGCCAAAATTACATCCCTCCTCATTTGTCTCCTGGTGTTTTTTTTCATGGCTTTTCTTAGTGGCCAGGTAGAGGAAACGCTGGGGACAGAAGGTGCAGCGATACTTCTTCTCAAGGTTTTGGCTCCGTTGGGAATTATCAAAGCAGGAGCCATTTTCCATACAGTTGTTGCAGACATAATCACCTCCAGCAGGTGCCTCACCAGGGGGACCTTGTTTGCCACAGGTCCGACAGAAACACGGGTGGGAACCAATGACATGAGCCCTCAGACCCGTCTCTGTAATAAAAGAGCTGTCACAGATGTCGCAGTTGTAGGTGGCTCTCGGGCTGGTGTTTCTGCTAAGGCCACGCTTTCCTTCTCCACTGCCACCTGAAATGCTCTCATCTGTAGGTCTACTGGCTCTGTCCTCACTCAGCGCACTCCTTTCCACGGATGTTTCAGAGTAATGATGAAATAAAGCTTTTCGGTGCTTGAATCTCAATTTCTTACTTTTCTTTTTAGCTTTGTAAGAATAATAGGGGCGCCAGAGCATGTCAGCTGTGTCGAGGTCATTGGGGTCCTCATAGGTCTCTCTCCCTGTGGCTGCAGTGACATCAGGTCTTAGGCGGAGTCTGGGACTCTCTGAGTTTTCCCTTTTATGAGACTGACCAGAGCTGTCCTCTTTGTCCAACCCTCTGATTCTTCTTTTCTTTTTGGGGAAGAGCTTAGATCCTTTGATTCGGCGGCGAATGATGGCTTCATTGCCTATTTTCACGGTTATTTGACAAAGTGGCATGGCAGAACCATCCACAGATGGACCTGGGCAAACAGGTTTGGCAATATACGTTTCTATCTTTGCCCCCACTGCTTTATCACGCACCAGATTCTCAGTGCTCGATTTGAGTATCTCCTTGGTCATTTCCTCCACTTTTTTTGCAGAAGCTGATAGCTCACCTAGCTTTTTAACTGTGTTCAAAGAATTAAAAAATGGCACATCCTGACCTAAGAGCTGCGAATTGTCTCCTAGTCCCACTGCAGAAGGCTCTGTTCTGGGTTGCGAGAAGAAGGTGTTGTCAGTATTCATGAAGACAGGTGCTCCGCTCTCACTCTCTTTTCTTGTGCCTTTCTGAATTTCCAGTTCACTGTTTGGACTCTGTTCAACACCTTGGTCACATGGCTTGTCAAAGCTGATACGAGGCATGACTGGTGCTACCATCTTTGTGGTTGCCATGAATGTCACGGGAAATGAAATCGTATCAGGGCTCATCAGGCCATTTTCTTCAAATGGAGGGATAAGAGAGCTACTCTCCGCTGGGGATTGGTCCCCTTTTTCCTCACTCTCTGAGTATGTTTGACTGTATGTTTTGTATCGTCTCTTTCGAAACTTCATGGGTAGAAGCCTGTAAAGTTTGATTGGATAGACACTGGCTTTCAGTCCACCGTTGGCAGATTTTTTCTTCACCGATAGACTGGGATCAATGCCATGAAAAGACTTCTGATGGTTCTTGAGGATATAATATGTCATGAAAGTCTCAAGGCAGAAAATGCATTGATAGCGGCGCTCACCTGTGTGCCAGATTTCATGCTTGGTACGATACTCTGCCAAAGCAAACACTTTGTTACAGTAGTGGCAGGGATAGGCTCTCTGCCAGGAATGTACATTCTCATGCCGCTTAAGACTTGACAGGGTGACGTAGACCCGTTTACACACACTGCAGTTGTATCTTCTTTGACCACCACCTGACTTTACTGCCTTCTCTGAGGGCTCTGGTTGGTCCAGCTGAAGTGTCTCTGGGGTGAAAGGGGGGGGAGGATCAGCAGAGGGAAGTTGTCCTTTGATACTCTCTATGATGGGCATGTCTTCTGAATGGGGTTCTAACTCTTTGGTTGATGTGTCCGTTGCCTGTAGTTTTGGGGGTCCTCTTGCAGCTTTGGAACAGACCTGCTCATGGTTTCGCAACCGTTTGAGGTGTATGAATTTTCTGTGACAAAACTTGCAGAACAAATGACTGACAAAATGCTTTTTGTGTACCTCTGAGTGAATGGTTAGAAGAGCTTTATTTGTGAAAATCTCTGGACAATGCTCACATCCATAGATTGAAATGCTGTCCTCTGTGTGAGGAGAAAGAGGTGGTGGACCCAAATCTATTTGAGAATTGTCTACGGCTACATCTGGCCCTGAGTCAATGCGTTTTTCTGACTCTGAAAAAAGAGGGGGTGGTGTTGCAACTGGGTCAGGTGCTTCAGAAGCACCATCAGCTAACCTTGGGATCATTGTGTTTGGTTTATCTGTTTGTGGTTCAGCTGGTGTTGGAAGTAGAGTTCTGCCCACAGTGCCTCTCAGCTGGTGGCGCTTTTTTAGGGGACCTGTGTTTCTGTAAATGAGTTGCTTTGGCTGGGATATTGCTGGTTTATGGATCATCTGATTGTTATCCTTGCTTTCAGTAGATTTGCTGACTGCATATGAGTGCTCTGAGAGAGCATGGGTCGTCTCAGTGCTCCCGCAGGATGTCGTTGGACAGCTGGATGGAAGCTGCCCCACATCTGGTGATTGCCTCTCCCCATTGCTTTGAACCAGGGGGGTGAAAAGATTATTCCCAGGGCACACTTCATTGATAGAGAATGCATTTGTGATGCGTGGTCCTGTAGCACTGTCCATCTCCTCAGGCCTGGGAGCTTCCTTCTTTGTCTTTTTACACACTGTGGCTGTGCTGTAATCTGCAGACTTATTACTTTCATCCTGCCTAACTTGTTCTGAAAGCTTCTCTAAAAAAGGAATTCCAAGTCTTTTGCCAGCTGCCACCAGCCCCCCTGTGTCCTCCGCCCCAGGTGATGTCACTTTGGAGCAGTAGATAAAATTTAGGATGCTGGCAAACACCTCTGACTTCAGGTCCATCAGCTCCAGCACTTGGCTCGAGTTCCATGTCTCAGGAGTTGTCAGAGCATTCCTGAAGTACCCACTGCAAGCTGCCAAAATGTTCTTGTGGGCCCGAAACTTGACATCCTCAACCACAATAGTAATGTCGCAGAAAAGGCCATGTGAGCGCTGCTCATTGAGTTTGCTGAGCACAGTTTGAGGGTGAGCACTATCCATCAGGTTCTGAGTGCATGGAGACACCACAGTCATCTGGAAAAAGAAAAAAAAAAAGAAAAAGTTACACTTCCTTAAAATTGTAGCTCTGCCTCTCCAGTAATACTATTAAAAAAGGTACAGGTGATTTGTGAACATTTTGTGACAATTGAGCTGTTCTATTGTTACAGCACTAGATGGCAGCAGTGCTGTGACTTTCAAATTCAACTGCCAGCAGTCTGGTCAGTGGTTGAGATTCCAGCCATCATAAAGTCAATCCTGACAATTCTCTGCTTCAAGTTTAGAGAGGAATTAAAGGATCACTCTCTTAACTGTTGAGCAGACTGGAATATTTAAAATGTGGGCTTTTTTAATACTAATTGGGGATTTTGCAACCAAAATTCAAAAAATCTCCTACTCTCTTTTTTGGTAGAATAAAAGATATATTTTATACATTTAGTAAATTTTAAGCAGACTATTGAGAGCTTTTCAGTATATAAGCATAGGAAAGACTTAAATCAGTAAACATATGGGAGAAAAATACATTTCTATTGAATATTTCAGCAGCATTGAGGTGTCCTTTTAGGAACATGACAGGAAGTGATAGTGTGAGTAATGACTTTCTGTTTCAAAAAGAGACTTTTTTTTTTTTCAAGTCCAATGCGTCCTTTTACTCCTAAGCTACACTTCTACTTCAATGATTTTTTAAAATTATTGTCAGTAAAATATTATGACCTGAAAATCTACAAAAAATGAATTTGACTTCATAGGAAGTTCCATAAACAGAAACTTTATTTTAAATTCAATATCTACAAGTAACATTGAAGCTAATGTGTATTTAAGTTTATGGGTTAAACTGTGGAATCATCTACCAGTGGACATAAAGTGGCATTTAATTACTGCCTGTTCTTCTTAATTCATGAACAGTGTGTGTATATATATATTTTGAGGAAATTGATTATTTATGCTGTTGAGTCAAACACTTTAGGGAGAAAATATTTAGCCTATAAAATATGAAAATACAAAAGGTCTGGATTGGGAGTTTTAATGAACTGTATGTTTTTTTTCTTTTATTGCTGTCACAAATTGTGTCCCCTCACTATTTTTGTCTTGGCCTTTGATTGACCTTCATGGCCACGTCAATGGTTTTGCGTTTTTACACGTTATAACAGGCTCTGACGACATCTGGAGACAAAACAACAGGTTTGTAAGAGCGTAAGGGATAGCATAGCTATATCTAATTTTTGTTGCTTAGATTTGGTGGCAATCCATTCTACTCTGCACTATGCTATGATTCAGTTGCCCTGCCCGTCTTGTGCATCCTGAGGCCAAGGTTTATGTGGAAATGACATGCAGACAGTTACGCACTGATGACTCATAGGCTGCCTCCATCAGTCGTCTGTCAGTTGTCAAAGGAGGCATCCTTTCCCTTGTCTCACATTCAGTTTTTCATCAATACTAATAACTACAGACAGTGATTTTGTGCCAGCTGCCAAGAAGGGCCATTGATGTAATATTGAATAGCAAAGAAGCACAACAGGTAGAAAGAATAACCGTCTTAAGCCTGTTTGAGGCAGCCGACTTACAAATGGAATCATGTTGACACATCTTACAGAACCCAACTTATTCTTCAATTATTACAAACAGATGCACTCTGCTGCTCTCTTGAATCAGAGTTCTGCCCGTAGAGGGAACAACAACAGTTTTGTGTACTCACGCAGCAGTATTTGTTTTTTTTTTAATGTAATAAGATTAAACTATAGTAATCTGCAGTGAGAAATTATTTTAGTCCATTCATTCTTCCCCTGAAAGATGATGTATCACCCAGCATCATGTTCTAATTGTGGCCTATACTCATACCAGACTGAGTCAGTACTGAGTCAGTTAGCCGGCTTCACGTAGCAATGTGACTGTACATGCTAACTTAGCTTGCTCTTGAAACGGATGAATCATCACACTTGCAGTTATGTTACATTGTTTAAATGATTAAACTTTCGTAAACTTTGGCTCACTCAGGAGTGAGTACTTCATACCAATTATTTTATTCATAGCTGTATGCAGTGACTTTGCATTTTTGCACTGGACCATTTCCTTCCCCTCGGAGAGGCTTCAGCCAGATTGAGCTAAACAGTTTCATTTAGTTTTTCTTTGTCATACAATTGTTTTATTCACTGTGCTGAACTATAGTTTAATTTTTCATGATAAATGTAGAATTAAGTCTGTATCAACAGCACAGTAATAAATAAATTGGACATTTAATTAAATTTTTTCTTTCTGCTTTTGTTTTGGGCCCACTGTTGTCCACTTTTTTGAAATTTCTTTTTTTTTTTTTCAAACAATAATCTATTGCTTTATTTAATTTGCTCACTCTTAAGTGGTTTGGTGAATAGTTAATGATAGCATTCTATGTTTTAGGATTTAACGCTCAATTTCGATCTTAATCCATGCAACAAATACAATATGGCTGCCGATCTTCGAAGCCCCTCAGACCGCTGAAAACACAACCAGCCTTCAGCCTCATTTCTCAGACAGGCCTCTGTTGTCATGGCAACATGCTATGGCGCAGCACTTATTGGGATTCAGCTGGATGGCTAGTGAGTGTATTAGCTGTCCGAGTATTCGATTGCCCCTCTGCCACAAATATCCCGTCCTCTCTGACAACATGCAACACACAGCAGCCTACAGAGCGATCAAGGTTCGCCTTCGCCTCTGCTCGTTTGTACTTAGTGAGTGTTAGTGGTCTGAGAGTCTTTGACTGCAGCAGAAATGTTACTCAAAGGACTTTCTCATCTGATAACAGCAAGTGATGTGCAACCGCTCTTATACTCATTTCTCAGGTTGTACTGTTAACGGAAACAGTCTGCCTCTTTCATCTTGTTTGCTTTTCTACTTCTTCTCTTTTGTTTTTCAAAATCTTTATGAATTGTTGTGGTTTAGTGACACCACATGCTGAGCGGAAATGTCAAAATTTGTCATCTGTGATAATGACTTTGCCACACCCAACCTTACTTTACCCTCAAAGAAAATTTAGAAATAAATACGTCTCAACCTGTTATATGAAATCCCCTAACCACAAAACATGAAATGAGTGTAGCAAACAGAAAAACTTGTCAAACAGAGAGCGAAATGTCAAAGTAAAAGCCACTTCATACACCCCTGCAAAGCGTATTTCCGCAAAAAGGAAAATCAAAACAAAAAAAAGAGGTTATAAATTAAGGGAAACCATGCAAAACATACCTTAGTAAATCAGAGAAAGTGATGCGGATGCACGGGAAACGGGATCCTGCAGTATCCCTTTCCTACAGCCTCAATTTTGCCAACTATTCGTGGAAACAGTTTCGTGAGAGCAAGGCGAAAGTATCTTTATTCTATGATGGTCGCTGAAGAGCGGTGTAGTCAGAAGCAAAGCTTTTTCTGACGTCTTTCTTCCTCTCCCTCCCTCTCTGTGTGCAGATGTCTCCAGCTCGAACGTCCTTCGCCTCTTTCCATGCAGCCCTGGTCCTTGGCTGGATCTGCCCTGCCCTCCTATGACTGTCCCTCTTCTATCCTACTACAGCAGTAGAGATAACTCACAGTTCATACAGCGTGCAGCTAAACCTGAGCATAGGTCTGCCTTTGTGCTAGCTAGGCAACTGAAGCATCCGCTCTGGAACCACTCAGAAGGAAACGGCAACTTTTATTAAGCATGGCAGTGGGCTGTGTGGAGAGCGGAGAGATGCTGGGTGCTACATCACACACCAGCTTTGCACTCGATGCCCGAGCCAGAGGAAACGCTCGGCTGCATTGCTTGTAGCAGCATAGTGTGGGGGGTACAATAAATGCTGTATATTCTCCCCATCACCGCATCAGCTTGATGCATTGATGCTGAATTAAAGGAAAAATATCATTTGCAAGATTATCTCGGTGAAACGACATGCAAGGTGCATGCTTAAAGCGACACCATCTGTTTTTAATGCTTGTGCATACACACTTTGTCTGTGCAGCAGTATGTAACACCAGAGCTCCTCTTCCGTGCTCACACTGTCACTGTGGTTAGGTAATGCAGAACCCGAGAGAAGATGGCAGTGGCTGCAGTCCTATTGTGCACGACAGCAGACACAGGACGCATGATTATGGATGCTATTCCTCACATCGTAGTAAGTGTGCAATCTGGATGCGGGGCTGAGAAGGAGAAAAGAGAGCCCTGCCATCAGCGGGGTTTCTCTGTATACCTATATAGAGGCTGCTGATTGATGCGAAAGCAGCAGATGCGTCAGCACTGCAGACTGCAGGGGGAGGGGAGGAAGCCGAACCCTACATAGCACTGTGAGCCTTGCTCTAGCCTCTGAGGACGGAAGCCGCTCTTTTATTTACACAACTAAGTGTAGTCAGATGACTGCGTTGGTGTTATCCCCAAGCTGGCTCAATCTCACTTTAAACCAGTTTCAAAGCCATTTAACTGAATGTATTGTTGACTTCAAAAGACAAAGCAGCAGGTGCTATATCATTATGCATGCACTCACTCTTTGCCCTGAAGGGAGGAAGCAGGCTATTCGTGGAGTGTTTTTGCTTTGTCTCTGAAAATGAACTCGATGAACCTTAAATCTTAGCGACGGCTGTATTGTTCTGTTCCTTTTTCTGTGCTGAGAACATCACATTACATCGGTTTCATGAATACACAATTGACCACAGGCTCAATCTTCTATTTTTAGTGCTGCAAGAACAACTCGCTCAAAGGCTACCACAAGAGCCAGCGAAGCAGTTTGAATCAGGTAGTTTAATCTCAAACTTTTGCTACACTGATCAATAGGTGTGTGACAATCAGACAAGACAAGAGTACAACATACAGCTCCAGCTGAAAATATTTCTGTAACTGCAGCCAAAAATTCTATCTTTGGAAAAAATGGAGCTTGAGGCTGCTTAGAGTTTGAATGATGAAATGCAGCAAGCTGCACTGCCAACATAGACTTCCATCAGTAATAAAACATAAACATACATATCTTTCATCGTATCACAAATAATGCCATACAGTTTAAAGAACTGTTTAGCATTTTTTTTTTCAAAGTTGATATATTTGGGATTTTTTTCTGCGTCTGAGACCTGAACATGAAAGGTTAGTGGCATTAAAAGAAAATTTACAGAATTGTGTATTTTACAGGAGCTGACCATAAAAACTGTTGCAAGAACCAGCCATATCATTGCATATATTTGATAAATTTGCTGTGTAGATGTCTAAGGACGACTATAATTCATGATAGCCGGAGAGTTAGACGACTTCCTTTTCATAAATTTGCATCCCACCTTGCCCCCTACCCCCCACTCCCCCACTTCCTACTCCCACCCTCCTGATACCCTAGCTAAGATGTATCAGACAAGCGGGACAAAGTTTACAGGCCTCTTGCCTCTGATACTTAATAAGTACAGCCGTGGCCTGGAGAGACACTGATCAGCAGGAAGGCACAGACTGCAGTGCAAGGCTGACTAGGCCTCATCCTCATTCTCAAAACATTCACACTCTAAGCGTACAGAGACACTCATCTAGAACAGCATTTATATTTCCACCTTCACAAGCACTCACCCTTTGAGTTGCCTACCAAAATGTTTTGTGAGGGTGGTCTTGCTGAGCTCGTCTCCACCGCTTCGAGAGTCTCTATGATGTTTGTTTAGGAGGAGGAAAGGAGACACAGCACCCTTTCTTCCTTTGGCCTGGATCAGGCCTTTACCATCTTCCCTCCTCTGCTGCTGTCTGGAAGTTGCCTGTGGACTTTGGTTCTGGCAGAGGTTCCCTGTTCCTGCTGTGCTGCCACTGCTGCGTCACTCCCGCTGCATCACTGACCCACAAAGAGAGCTGAGAAGGAGGGGTTGTGCGGTGAATGTGGAGGCAAGGGATAAGCAGACAACAACCGGCACCACTTTCCACTGCTCCGGGAAACAAATGGACGAGGCTTCCGCGCTGCCTCAGTTTGGGGCCTGGTTGCTGCTGTGGTATTCAGGAAGTGGGTCGGGAGACAGATCCTTTATTGTTACGTAATGAATATTTTTCCTCCTAGACCAGACTCAGCTGAGATGGCGGTATCCAGTGTTCAGAAGCTAATAATAGGCCATAACACTGACCAGTCAGATCTGCTGGCTGTCATGTCAGATATTTCTCACACCCAGCTATCACTGAGACAGGAGAGTTTTCATAGTGCGGGGAGATTAGTTGTTGAAGTAGTGTAGTCTAAGTCTAACGTTCATTCAACATGCTGGAAAGCTTTACATTCCTCCCAGAATACTGGAAAATTTAATGATTTCTGTAAGTGTTTCTGTTTAGTTGCCTTTTGGTGACCATATGAAACAAGTACAGTACTTTCTAGGACTGTTATTAACATTTTGCATACATATATTGTCCCTGATTCATTTAAGTACCTTAGAAACAGGAAAAAAAATGTTGCATACCTTTGTCTTATGCTACTGTATCTTGATTGCAAAGGTTTCAGGTGGGGTGACATTCAGGTGCTGAAGTAGCCCTTACAAAAGTATTGGATTGAGGTTTCTTCCTTTTGTACTGTGTTGTACCCTTTACGTCTGGATATGGTAACCAGGATTACGCCACTTGTTTTGCACACGTAACGCTTGGGTTTTATTTGCTTGATCCTCCTCCTACCATCATTTGAATCTGGTTTTTATTGACATGTTGCTCCCTCTGGTGGTAAAAAGAGAGAACACAGCATAGGGATTACATGAAAGGCCTTGTTTATAGGGAGACACTTTTGAATTCAGAGAGCCTTCAGCAGAGGGCGCAATAACTGTTCACTGGAATATGTAAACAGGAAGTAAAAGTAAGATGGAGCATACATCCTGATATGTCAGACTCTGGAACACCTCTGTGTAATTGCTTAGTTATATACATTTTAAGATCCTTTTTAATTATTGTCATTCAGGAAACAATTAACTCCCTTTATTTTAAACACAAGAACCCTGACCAAATTTCCCCAAATACATTGGCCGTTTTTCCTCACAGAGTAAAAAAAAAAAATTGCTTTGTGATAGCAGTTTTATTATGCTTATTGAATTGCCCAGTTGCTTCACTGCATCTTTCTGCCACTTCTGTAGAACCAGGTAAAATACATCTTTCTCCAGCCCAGGGCATTTGCTAAGCTGTCCATGTCATTGGTAAACTCAGCACAGCGATTCCTTACAGTATGCTCCCAAAACTTCTCAGAATTGCAGAGCTAGCGGAGGACCCCCAACAAGCAAAACATAAAAAACACAAATTTACAAGACAGGTGGCATTTTGTGTAAAATAAACATACCTATCAGAAGTGGAGTGAAATAGACACTTACACAACATATTAAGAGACTCACCGTTCTGAATCTATGCGAAACTTGTGCCAGCAAAGTTGTATCTTTTAGATCAAGGAAGGACAGGATTCTGAGCAATATGTCATCAGGTAGGCGATCAAGGTAATTAAAATTTCCTTGACAAAGTGATACAGCATATTCAAGGGTTTTGGGCCCAAAAACAGCACCAACTTGTTCTACAGATGAGAATGGCAAAACACAGCAGACAGACATGAGAGGCCAACTGTAAGAGCAACTTAACACTGTTAAAGTCAAATCAAGAACAACTTCATGTTGATTTGTTATCACACAATATGTAGTGTTGGAACACCGTGATAAATCCCCTGTAAACAAAAGAATACAGAAATCTATCTCATGAAAGGGAGTTTACCCTGAAGCCTTTTGTGGTGTAGAAAATCGTGATGGGTTGTCTTCAGCGCTATAGGTGCAGTGCCCCTCTCTCCAAGCCGTAAAGAAATCTTCCATGTTCTAAATATTACCTGGTATTACCAATTCCAAGAATTAACTATTAATGAATAAATTGCAATTTTATTTGATTAACAATTCAGTCTTATCTAACCTTCTATTGCATATTTCATTGGTTGGTAAAGATTTTTCTTTTTCAGTTTAACTGAAGAATGTTGTGGAAACTGGCCATGTCAGAAACAACCTTTGACCAGCTAGCTAACATAATAATAATAATGCACAAAGTGTAGATCATCACTAGACATCTGATAAGGTTCCCCATAGACCCAATAAAGCAATGCTGTACCTCATGTTTGGTAATAGCAAGTTGGTAGAAATCTTTGGCGGGGGCTGGCCCTTGGTCACAAATTTGAAAAAGTTGCTCCTCGGGCAGGGATGCCATTTTGGACACAAAAATGTATCCATGGCAACTTTTAAAGTGACAGCTTGATCCGGATTATGTTACGATTGTATGCCGATCAGATACTGATGAGAAAAGGTATAGCTATTACATATATTATATTTAAATAGATATCTATAACACGCATTTAACGAATTACATTTTAAGGATATGTGTAAGTGTATGTATGTGTGCGTGTGTAGGTGGGGGGGTCACGACCCAGCGGACTGATACTTTATATTTGAGAACAGACAAGCAAATACGTCTAATCGTTTCAGTGCATTCTTTTAATAGTAATTTCTTGTTCTTTTGTCTTTTGAACAGATTATTTCATATAATAGAAAAATACATCCAGCACTTGCAGCGACATTGCTGGTTGAAAAAAGCAGACACCGAGTGCTCATATCAGAGGTAAATAATCCCTGCGCGGATGAATCACGCGGATGTATACTGCAGTTGTAGGCCCCTCAGCTGATGTGAAAGTAGCAGGGCAAGAGAGAAAAGAGGAGCTGGTGCACTGACTGTTACAACTACAACACTGGAACAAATAGGTAACAACATTATACAAATGATAGATTTTTGTGACATCTCGGCCGTAAGTCTCTTGGATCTTAGAGACTATTAAATATCGAAGTACACCGGAAAAAATGTGAATCAGTGTTGCTGAAATTTATCGAATCCCGTTCTGCTTTCCTGTTTTTTTGTGTCTAAAGGTATCAGAGGCCATTTCTTTTTGCTAGCTAGCGCCTACTTGCTAGCTGCTAGCCAGAAAACTTGTTGTATATAACAAAACTTGCCAAAGTCGTTCCCAAAGAAGATTTTTTGGTTAAACCTGGGTTGTTATTAAAGAAACCTCATCACCTTTCAGTTGAGCTAGCAAAGCTTTATCCAGCGACAACAAGCCTTGCTAATACTAATTAGCTCGCATGCTAGGGTTAGCTGGTAATAGCTGTAACGCTCTTGTTTGATTTGACAACGCTTAACGTCAGAGACGTGACTGCCCTGCAGTAGTTAATTCGGTATTCATAAGGTCAGTGGTTTACTGTAAACTGGACAGCTAGCTCAATATATTACGACATGTTTCAATACTTTGTACAGTGATCTGTCAAGCGTTGATTTTTATTGGCTTACTGTTTGCGAGTAAACGGTCATTGAAGAATCAGTCGCTATCTTATTTTGCTAAGCTAGCTTTAGCTTGCTAACCATTAGCTAAGATACTTGTCATTGTGAACAGGCTGCAAGCTGATATTCGTTTCTTGACGTTATGAAGCACTTCAAACCATATTTTAAGGGAAGGTTAGTACAGGACACATCAGTTTTGAAATGGGCAACTATTTTCTGCCTGGGTAACGTTAGCTAACTTGCTAGCTGTAGCGAAAATCTGGCATTGGCCGTAAGTAAGCTTAGAAAACATTAGTGATCCTCATCGCCAGCTAACGTTGGTTAGCCTCGCTTGTATACTTAACATTCTCGTTGACAGTTTTTTAAGACGGTGATACTGCATCATTACGGATTCTGATCGAACTGACAGCTAGATATAGTACTTATAATCAGATCACCAGACGTAGCAAATGAGCGAACTTGAGGGCGAGACATGTATTTTTTTAACACAGACTTGATCATCAGCCGGACACAGGCCAGTGTGTCATGGCAGTTAGGATACTAAGTTTGCTTACGTTGGGTTACTGGTAGCTTGCTAGCCAAATTACATTAAACCGCTACCGATAGACGGTCCAGTCGATGCTGCCATTTTCGATGTGTAGCTAAACTCAGGTGAATGTTACCATGGCTTGGATATTTGTGTGTTCATGTGTTAGTTTCGGTAATAATTTCACCATTTCATAACACATCAGTGTACATGCCATGTAGCGTTAGCTGTTTGGATTTGTCAGTGCGTTGGTAAGGGAGCTTAATAGGTTGACACACCGGTACGCCAACTACGCATTTCCATGTAACCATTGCTACGTTAGCAAACGTAACTCCAACCAACGACTCCCTGTAAGATTGAAACGAGCCTTTATTTGTTTAATCGTTGTCACACTTTGTATTGAGTGGCCACGGGCCTCTCGTATGAGAATCGAGTTCTTTTTGTACTGATGGGGATCCGACTAAAGCTACTGTCAACATGCATGGGACTTGCTAGGATATGAGTTGCTAAACGTGCTAGTGGTGGTGGTAGAGATCTACGTCAGAAATATAGGCCTCTGTAAATCATGGGATCTTAAAACTGAGACACTGTCGTTGTTTGGTATGTCTAATGGTAACTAAAACTCAATACTGGCGTGTGTTTCAAGCCGTGAATGATTTGATGTTCTAAACTAATCTCATTATACGCGAGTGTAATGCACCAATTGTCAGAATGGACGAATAAACAAAGACTAGGATGCTCTGTCAGAGCAGGCCTAAAATGGCCCTGTGAGCTTGCCAAGTGTGGCGTATTTTTATGATCAATGATATCATTATTATACACGTACTGTATTAGACAATTGGCTTTCTATGTTTTCTGGATAGGAAACATGTATGTAAGATGCACACCAGCAGTATAAGTGTTTAGGTGATCAAATAATCCAGCTCTATAATTCTTTTAAAAATGCATCAATCATCCTCTTATCCTTACTTTTTTGTCATTTACTTCTTAAGAATTTTTACTAATGATACTTTGTTTTGTTGGTTTTTTTTGTTCACTAGAACACTTGCATTAATGCAGTTCACCCAATCAACAAGTTCTGGTGGTCTGGTATGGCTAAATATGAGAGGACAAACAGTAGTCTTCCTTAAGTCTTAACAGGAAAAATCATTTGTTTGATTTTAGTTTGCTCAGTCAGAGGTTCATTTTGATTTTTCTGTAAAAGAATAGTTTGTTGTATCCCAAAGAAATAATGTTATGATATTGCTAACAGTAACTTTTTATTATTGGGTTAATGAAAGCAGTTTAACGTCAAATGATCAAAAATTGGGGAACAGATGTAACAGGAAGATTAGTCTAGAGTACCTGATTTTGGTAGATCTTCTGATGTTGACTGTCCTGCGGAAGCTAATATTTGCCAGAACAATGACAGCAAACAGGTTAATTAAATTTCTGTTCTGGTGCTTTTGTCTGCTCCTTAAAGTTTTATTTAATACAGGTTGTATAAGTTAATTTGTAATGGTCATTTAGCAGCTAGAAGTAAATTTATTGTGGTTAGGAAACATGAGTTAATGTGCAGAACGATGGAAGGTAAAATGTTTGTGCCCACCCTAAAGATTTTAATTAAGTTTTAGAAGTCTACCACATTCATGCTCCTCCTGACATACATTTTTGTCCCAATATGTAGATGATAGATTTGTTCTGTTGTTCCCAGAAGGGAGTTGGCATCCTACAGTCAATGAAAACCATGAGAACATCTTGATCCTTATTTCAAATATGCTTTAGGTGTAAGCTTAAGCTTTGTGGTGTAAAACATCTGTCAGTTTTTTTTCAGCACTGGATCCTTTCTTGTGTAATTGATATACTAATGGTTTGAAGAAAGCATAGATATGGCAGTTCAACATTTTATAATTTTAGGGTTCTCATACTGCTTCTGAATTTTCTTTATTACAGTGAATGGTAGTGTCTAGAAAGGGTATGTCCCTTCAGGAGAGAGGTGCCAATGTCCAACCGGCCTAATTCCAATCCAGGGGGGTCACTGCGCCGTTCACAGAGGAACACTGCTGCGGCCCAGCCACAAGACCACACAGTCGCGGGAAGGTGAGTCTACCAATGGAAATATAGTGACTTTAAGTTAAATCTCTGTCTATTAAAGAGGAAGCAATAATGTTTTCTTGATGAGATTAATTGTGGTTTTCATGAAAAAAGTAACCATTGAAGAGTGTTAATTTTCAGTTTCACAGAGTGAAAAATGGTGATGTTAATTGTGTTTGTTCTAAATTTGAATTTAAATGTGATGCAGATTTGCTTTATTGACCAGACTAATCAGTAGGAAAGCTAATCTCGTCCTCTTTCATCAAAGACTTAAATGGTGATTCACTCGTTTTTTTGATTGCTGTTTCTCATGCTACTCAAGTGTTGGCGATCAGAGGAAATGCAAACAGAATCGGTTAAAAAGAGTTGGGGATTAATCAAGTCTCTTTTATGTGGCTCCAGTACCAAAACCCAGGCTATCACTTGCTCTTTGATTTCCAACCTTACAGGTTGCAGTCAGAGCAGGTAAAACATAAAGCAAATTCCCCACCTGAAAGTAGAAGACCTAATTCTAAGGCTTCCAAAGCCACTTCCAGCTCAGCCACTGGCCTGTCCAGAGGGCACAGCTCAAGAAGGTACCCCTCCTATCTACTTGGTACTTGTGTGTGCGTGTGTGTATGAAGGGTTTGTAATGGATTCCGTTTTGTAAAACAAAGTAAATTCAAAAAAAGGAAACAAAAAAAGTATTGCACACAATTAGCTTTTGTTGTCATCTGAATGAATATGATGAAATTGGTGTTTTGATTTAACACTCCTCATCGTTGGAACATTTCTCTAAAATGGTGTTGTTTCCTTCCTTCTTCTTGACAGAAGCGGACTTACTCTGTCTGTGGCTTCAGTTGTGTTACAAGACGAACCAGAGGCTGCAGGAACATCTGAACAAGAGCGACCAGGCCACCAGTCAAAGAGTGAAGGCACCCGAGGGTTAAAGAGAAGTGAAGCTCCTGACCAAATTAGTACCTTCAGACCAACGCCTGCCAAGAAGCCCAAATCGCTCCCACCAGCCAGAGACAATACCTCAGAGACCAAGAAAGGCCCAGCCAAGTCTAAGAAGAAATCACTTGCTCCAGAACCACCTGCATTGTCAGGCCGAGGTCAGAGCAAGAAGAGCGGGGCCACTGGGGCCTCACCAATCCAGAAACGGAAGAAAGCAGACTCTTTCCCCGGTCTAAGTAGCACCGCTGGGTCCCTCCCCAATCGTACTGAGGGCAGAACAGCAAAACCCACCAAGCTGGCGTCTAAATCGGCCGCCTCAGCCAAAGCTGGGTGTAGCAACGTGACAGACTCCTCCTCCTCTGCCTCCACCTCTTCCTCTTCCTCCACAACAGGCACCAACAGTTCCACAACGCAGGGTGCCCGAGTCAAACAGGGAAAAGATCAGACCAAGGCACGACGCTCTCGCTCAGCCTCAAGCCCCTCACCACGCCGCAGTACCCGTGACAAGGAGCAGGCAAAAACTACCAGCTCTTCAAAATTTGAGTGGGCAGCACGCTTCAACCCCAAAGTAAATCTGCCAAAACCCAAACTGTCCTTACCTGGATCCTCCAAAACTGAGACCTCCAAGCCTGGGCCATCAGGATTACAAGCTAAACTAGCAAGTGAGTTGTTTAACTTTGTCTTTATTTTTCAAGTATAGTCCCAGAAATTCTCAAGCCAGTCAATGCCTGACAACATTCTCTGTTGGTGCTTATTAGGGGACATTTTAGTCCTAGTTAGTTGGAGGGAAAAAATTAGGGAGCATGGGGTTTGGTGCAATAGCCTAGTACTTGAATCTTGTACACTAACAAATCACTTTTTTAACCACTAGTTGGCTAAATTATGATTATCTGCGAACAGTTGTAGTGTAGAGGCATCTGAGACATCACATATGAACTAAACAGAACTCTGTCTTGTCTGCATTGTGACAACGTCTTTATAATAAGCTTTTATTTCAGTCACAAAAAAATTGCATGCACTGATATTTTCATTTCAGACCATGTTCTACTTGATCAGGGTTTCTTTTGAGAAGATACCCCAGATTTCACCATTTCCCATGCTGCTAGGATTAGAAAGTAAAAGTACAAGATCTGGGTACTTTTCCACTGTTGCTTACTTTTTACTGTCATCCAAGGTTTGCTTCTTCAAATTAAATCTTTAAATGCCCCAGTGTACTAGATTACACACTACCTGGAAGAAAAAAACAGATTCTTCTTCCTTTTGCTTTTAATTTTGTGAACAAGACTACAGTGGCATGTGGAGGTTCACTACATTGGTCTCAAGTGTTTGAATGAAGCTTAAACTGCTAGGACCAATAATCCAAGCAGAGGAGCAGAAGCTTCAGTTCAACCTTATCTTAACTGCTGGGGCTTAATACATTAGCTTTGATCAAATTTTATAGAAATTCAATTATCAGCACAGTTGCAACAATATTGAAGAAAGTAGATCTTTGAGGCTTTCTTGTCTTTACTTTTTTGTGTTTTAGGTTTAGAGTTCCGCAGTGAGGGCTAGGTTGAGTTTTTATGACCAACAGGTTACCAAGAATGGACTTCTGACAAAGCCTAAACCTCTGTCCAGATTTCTGAGTAACTCATGGTTTTCATGTTTCAAGTATAAATACAACTGGAGACACCCTTCATCCAGTAACATGTGTCTGGACTAGCTGATCTAGTTCACATGTTCTGAGTGCGGCCTTCACTGGGCTGTTGAATTGGCTCAGATGTCAGAGTTGAACACAAGAAGCCTGAAACTGGAGAATAGCCCAACACATGCACACTGCAGGTTGCTCAGTTGTCTGTGTGGAGAAACTAAAGTTGCCCCCCCCCCAAAAAAAAACAAAAAAAACAAATAAATAAAATAAATAAATAAGTAGCACACTGTCTGAACACAATATCACCCATTTGTAATAATTTTAAGTGAAATGAATGTAATAATTACAGGGGAACACCTCTCAAAAAAAGGAAAAAACACGTAAAAAGAAGTATACGTAATATTACTTAAAACCACAGGAAGCATGTTCTGGTCTTTGGATTATCTAACAAGAATGTTTTTGAGTCAAATTTGGGGACCTTCATATTGAGTCGTAAGCTAGTCTTCCATTAGTGGCGTTTATAAAGGCGCTGTATTGATGATATGTTAATGCACAGAAGGCAGAGTGGAGAAGCATCTGCAGTCAAACAAACTCACATAGTCTCTGCAGGGTTGGGCATAGGTCTGAATATGTAACTTTGAGATGTCGAGGATGACAATGCAACCTAACTGAGTTTTTAAAATGTAAAACTCTAACAATGTTTTCTGCTGAAAATCGGCACAAACGTATGTATTTTATGGTTTGAAACTTGCAATTACCTAAGGTCGCAAATGCCTTGTTTAAACAATCTTACAGCAAACTTAAGGAAGAAAATCCTTTGGAATTATAGATCATAGTATTTTACAATGACAGTTTTATGATTCTTTGACTGATCTAAGGACTTCACTTATAAATACACAAAAAAATGTATCCATTAAATAATTTTCTTTTTATGCAATCATCAAAGTGTTGAGGTTGCAATCTGTTTTCCTGAAGGATGTTTTGAATTGTGCTAGTAGCTCCTATGTTGAGTAAAGCATTTGTTTCTGAGTCGAACCAAACAGGTAACATCAAATCACTTTGAGGCATTAAACTGATGTGCAAGCCAAAAAAAAACAACAACTTAAAATCCAGTTCAGTTAAAACTGTTGAATTTAGGTTTTTGTTCTTCCCTATTTTAACGTTTCAACGCTGGTTTGATACAGGTGAAATTAAACAACTTTGCTTCCTGTTCAATACAAGGACTACAAAAAATACGAGTCAAGAGCAAAACGGAGAACTTTCAGTTTCAAAACAGCATCCTGTTATAAAACTGATACAGAGAAGGTCTCTGCTTGCATTTAATTGTTTCAAATAAAACTAGAAAAGCACTCAGAGAGAGTAGACCTCCGCCAAGCATATTGTGATCGTCACGGAACTCTTTAGTCCTACTTTAATGTTAAACTCCCTTTCAACAGACTGTCTGCTACACTTTGGTGATAGTTGCAGGTTAGTCAGATAAACTGTTACCTGACAGTGTTGAAAATGATGATGACCCAGTAAAAATTTCATATTCTGGATCTTAGTATCCAGAATATTGCCAGGATCTGGTTAGTACTTTTACTTCTGTCAGAAATTATCGTGACCTTGTCTTGTATTCTTTTGCAGAGCAATCCATTTATTGTGGAGTTATATACACATATAGTGAAAACAGCCCTGTCTCACAATGATAAAGAATCCTTAAAAAAAAGTCCTGGATCCAGAGGGTGATCCAGATCACCTCCAAAATTTCAGTTCTTCCTTATCGCATTTTGAACATTTCCTGAAAATTTAAACAAAATCTTTTCATTACTTTTTGAGTTATGTTGTTCATAGACAAACAAGCAAACAAACAAACAAACAGACAAACTCTCTACAAAAACACAACATCCTTGGTGGAGGTAATATGAGTTGCAAAAGGCTTACTAAGTGCCATTTTCACCAAATAGGCAGAAATAATTTTGGGGATATTCTGTTTCAGTCACCACTTATAATCCAAAGAGGCATGTGTAGATGTTTGTTGTTATATTTTTCTTCTTGGGGCATTTCTGTCAGTTGTTGTGCAGAAGTGTGGAGTCAAACTGAACAAAATGTAAGGGAAACAGATGACATCACTGCCTCTCTTCTCTACCTCTTAATGAGACAAAAACATCAAAACAAATCGCTGGTATTGGCTGACCTGTGAATGAAAGCAGCCTGCCTGTGTTGTGGCTGAGTGTGACTTTCAGGTGAAACTAAGGGTATTGTTGTGAGGCAATCATCAAGAAAAATAAAGAGCACCTGCATTGACTCCTCCACATTTGTGTGGAGATTCAGAAAATGAAATATAATTCTTTATAACGGAACCTCTGACAAAATTAGAAGTCATCTCTACTTCCTAATTTGAATGTTACCAGAGCTGCTTTCTTCCGGTTGCTTGCTGAAGCTATGAGCCTATGAGCCAAACAACAGCATCAGCAGGACAGGAGGTCGGTGTGATTACAGGAATGCGAGTTAAAAAAAAAGACGCTTTGATCAATTTAATGATTTGATGTTGGGGTAATCAATGCTTTATCGTAAGCAAATATTGCAGTACTTTGCCATATTGATAATTTTGCACAGCCCCACTTGCCTGCGTGCCTCATCATCATCATCATCATCATCATAGATCTATCAAACGAGTACATTCATTTAAGTGGTGATGGAAAACTACAAATGAGTTCCAGGAACCTCAGCTGAGAACATAAAAGAGAGCATGACAGTGTGCCTGCTGCCAGCTTTGGAGATGGGTTGTAACTTGTTTTTCCCAACACCATAGATGCATTCATAGAAGAATTATATTCAGAACGCAGTAATTAACTGTATCTGTGAAAGATTTCATCCAAACATTGCAGGAATAGAATTTCAAGAACTTGAAAAAGGGAGCATGATTTTTTTCAGTGGCACTACTGATGTGAGCCAGTACGAAGATTTCTTGCCATATCAATATTTTGTCCCACCCCTAACAAATGGTTAAGTGAATGTGAGCTGTGCAGGTCAGTGTGGGGTCAGACAGCTCTTGGTAGGAGTGGGGGGATAGAGACTGTGGTGGGCTCTCTGCCATGGGTCCCAGGCCTAAATGGAGAGACCCCTCCTAAGTTGGCTTAGCTTGTGGGCTCACCAGCTGACCGGGGTTATGTTTGAGGGCAGGAAAGGACTTGTAAGCTGCTTCTGTTTAAAGGGAAGAAGTTCACCTCTGCTTCTATAGCCTTGTCTCTTAGCCTCAGATACCTTTAAATACATAAAACTTGGGCTACTTTTATCCATAATGGTGAGTAAGCACATAGAACAATCTGATTGTGTTATACTTAGTTTGTCTTTCTATTTGACTGCGTTGAACTAACAGTAACTGCAGCATCGTGTGGCAGAGAATATTTGCAAGTGCATTGAGTGGATTTCAGTAATTTGAGATGCATTGTGAACTTCTGTTAAACTCATGTTGACCTGTGTGTTTTTATGTGATTAAGCTTTGCATCAATTTGTCTTAATTTTTAATCACACACAGACAGGAATCAATGTTTTTATGTTCTTGATAAATAAGTGCATTTTTTATAATGGTTTATTTTTATGTGACCAAGATATGAGTCAGAGATCTAACATGAAGGTTGTTCTGTCATAGGGCCATGCTTGGGTTACTATTAATACCCTCTCAGTCAGTGTACATGGCTCTGAACAGGCAACACTTGAGCCTTTACTATACTGAAATGTAACACAAGGTAACAGTCAGCATTAATGGGTGTAATGCTCTTACAGCTATACTGACCATATTTTGCATCCTAAAAGCGTTCATGTTGTGAAATGTAGTCTTTAAAATTGGACAAAAGCTAAAAGACAAAAAGAAAGCTGTTATGTAATTTAATCTAAGTTATCTCTGAGACTTGCTGTAGCAACCTTAAGAGTCAAGTTATCTGACCAGATGAGTGACATGTCCTTCTTATTCACCGTAGGTTTGAGGAAATCTACCAAGAAGCGCAGCGAGTCTCCTCCAGCAGAGCTCCCCAGCTATCGGCGGAGCACACGCCAGAAGACCACGGGCTCCTGTGCCAGCACCAGGTATGAATCACCTTAATAGCCAAGTGTTGTCTGTAGCGTAAATATTGATATCCAGTTGAAATGTCAAAGGCAAGGCTCTGTAGCTTAACATTAACGTGGATAGAATAAATACGAGACACACCTACAGTGCGTTTAATTGTTTAACTGCCCCAATCTCCAAATGGCTACATTGGTGGATAGACACAAAGATTACCAGAAACAATGGAAAAATTTGGTGTCACGGTTTTTGCATAAGACTGAGCAAGTTTGAGAAATAATTTTTAAAGGTTTGATTGAATTTTCTTTTTTAATCCTCAAGATGCTGACTTGACCTACAGCAGTGATTTTGTGCAGCAGAAGCCCAGGGCGCTCGCACCAAAGACCCCCTCCCTGCTCCTCTGCCGGTTTCCTCTGCACTCAGACGGGGCCAATTTTTACTTGACCAAAAACACAAATAAACAGACTCCCCCGAAAAAATCTGATATCGGTCTGCATTCACGCTTAATTCAGAGAATTTTCAGCGCGTTACTTTCACACAAAAACACTGCTAAATAAGGCTCTAGTTCTCATCGTGTCTTCGTCCTGGCAGACTACCTGCGTTTGTTTATATCTGGCACGCCGCGCGCGGACTGATACACTTAGCGGTGAGCGCCTCGTACCCAGCTGTGGCCCTGCAGCGGAGGTAGCGCCGTTTTACGACACAATGAGAACTAGAGCCTTATTTAGCTGTGTTTTGTGTGAAAGTAACGCGCTGAATATTCTCTAAATAAAGAGTGAATGCAGACCGATATCAGATTTTTTCGGTGGGAGTCCATTTATTTGTATTTTTGGTCAAGTAAAAATTGGCCCCGTCTGAGTGCAGAGGAAACTGGCAGAGGAGCAGGGAGGGGGTCTTTGGTGCGAGCGCTCTGGGCTTCTGCTGCACAAAAACACTGCTGTAGGGGTAATTTCTGCCCTAAACCTTGCGATAGGACCCAACTTGTTCCATCCCGGAGTATCACTTTAATTCAAGAAATGATCTGATGTGTGCACAAAATTCTAAGTTAGGTTGTTCAAAATTTCACATTCTTTTGAGTTTTTGGTTACTTAAATATGCGCAAAAACACCTTAATAAAATATGTCTTCTTTTTCTTATCAAGCAGAACTTTTATCTGTTTCAGTAGTGTGCTGTCATCTCTTATGAATGTTGTTTGACAGTCTTGGAAAGCAATGGAAAAGTGACCTAATAGCATTGAAGGTGGTGTAATGAAAATTTTAGGTGCACCTAAATTTTGTGTTGGTGTAGGGAATAAAAACAAAAAGCTAGGTGCACCGGTGCAGTCGATACAAAGTGTTAGTTTGGAGCCCTGTAAAGGGAGAAATTTTTGAAATCCTGTCTTGTTATTGTGTGTACTGAAAAGAAAAGAAAAGAGGAATGTCCCGGGGGATGCTGGGGACAATTTTTGTTTATATGTGTTGCACATGCAGCAAGCTGGGCTACTGGTTTGTTCACATCTGCTCAGAACTGTTGGGCTTAATTGCAGGTGCAAAAGAACCACTCAGTGTTTATTGTTATTGTACAGCAGCTCAGGGACGAATACATATTATAAGCTCTATTTTTTTCTCCCCACACAGTTCAAATGACTCAATTACAATTATGGCTTGCTCAAGAAAACGCAACATGCACACAATGTACTTCAAAGGGGTTTGATGTGACGGACTCACCACTTCTGAGCATTAAATGCTTATACAAAAGTTTTCATCAGTTTCTTTATCATCATGTAGACTCTGAAATATCCCAAATCATCTCTGATGGGGATTGGATTATTTTTTCTTCAGGTTATAGAAAACACCTATATATGTAGTAGCCTTTGTCAGCACCACCTTTTAAACATGAGGAATATCTATAGAATCCACTGCTTTGTATTCATCTGAATCAGTGATGTAAAATAAGATCCGTTATACTTTACCCTGCTGTCACTCATATTGTTTATGTTTTGTTTTTTTTGTGAAAACAGTCGGCGGGGCTCAGGCCTGGGCAAGCGCGGGGCAGCCGACGCTCGCCGACAGGAGAAAATGGCTGACTCCGACAACAATCAGGATGGGGCCAACTCATCAGCTGCTCGCACTGATGAGGCGTCACAAGGGGCTTCAGGTACCTTACATGATACAATAGAGTCTTCAGTGCTAGTACCACACCTGTAGTTCTTCCAAAAGAAGACTCTAATAAGACAGACTGTTTCTTGAATCTGATCGGCACAACGGTTTGCATTGTTTGCCATCGGTCTGACTTCATTTGTGCACACAGCCAAAAAATAGTAACTGTTTCACCAATTATTAACTAAATGAATTATGCCTACCTGTTAATCAACGCTTTACACTTAAAAAAAAAACTGTTTCTAGTTTGTTTCCCAAATATTTCAGTTTGCCAACTACTTAACTATAGTTCCAGCAGCAACAGTAGTAGCTGCACTTTTTTTTTTCTAAATCTCAGAAATCTTTCGAAGTGTTGATTTTGCTTAGGGTAGCTAATTTTAAATGAATAGTGATAAATAGTAATGATAAAAAATAATTATGATAAATAAGAGAGTCAATAAATAATAGCATAAAAATCTGAAAAAAAATCATACACATTATGTAGTAAGGAGTTAGAAGGAATGAAATTCACACACTTATTTTGCAGGAAAAAATATAACCTCTAATTACTTCTGCCTGTGGTGTATCTATGTCCATGTATGCTCATTGAAAAAACATACACACACATACTGAAAGAGGCACAAACTGGGTTACTGTCGTAATAAAGTCCCACTGGCACCACAAAAAAGTCAAAATGCCAATCGTCACATTATGTACTGTATAAAAGTCATTGCCAGTGAAAAAAAGCCGACACTGCAGGTTAAGACAGAGATACGGAAAGAAGGAGGGAACCTGCTTTGTGCCCTAAAATGCACCCTTCTCACAAAAATCTCTAATAATCATTTATATTGGTCACAGAAATCTGTTGACCCTTAAACGTACATTTCCCTAAAACTCCTCCCTCTAACCACATACTCATGTGAACTGACAAACAACTAGATACAGTTTGAATTCTCTGATGCCTTTCCTTCACATTAGATCATATGCACTCTGCTTTATAACGCTGAAATCTTGATTTGCATTTCAACCCATCTCCAGATGTGGTTCTGATCTGTTTCATAAATTCCACATTGTCATGTGGCCATTGGAAGTCCAAACATTATAATCAAACTGGACACAGATTTTTAGTAAAGTAATGGACTCACAAACCCCCAGTCAACAGGGGTTTAAGTGTTTTCTTGAGACTTCTCTAGTGTTTAACTCTCATTGAGAATTTTGACTTAATACTGTTTCTGTTCCCAGCTTCAAGCTCAGTTGCTGGAGCCGTGGGCATGACCACCTCTGGAGAGAGTGAGTCAGATGACTCTGAAATGGGAAGGCTTCAAGGTACATTCTAAAAATTCCTATTTTCTAAATACTCTCAGTGAAAAATTCACCATCTGTGGTCGATATCACTGTTTAACATGTCAACAAACAGGTGTGCGCACACAACCTTTATTTTTCTTTATATCTTTATGTCCTGTGATTCAATGAGCAGTTTTATGTTTTGAAGAGTCACTTTCTTTAATTGTGCGTTTTTCTCCCAGCCCTACTGGAGGCTAGAGGTCTACCTCCACATCTTTTTGGGCCTTTGGGACCCCGCATGTCCCAGCTGTTCCACAGGACCATTGGAAGTGGAGCCAGTAAGCACAACCTCCCTACTCTTGTGGCTGTTTCTGAATGGTGTTGGCTGCATGATTTGCTGCTGTTAGTCTGGACTAAGTGTGACCTCAGGATAAAGTCATAAAGTACCCATAAGTAGATAGTACAGTCATCAGGAGTGGCTTGTAACAGGAAATGGTGAAGAGACAAGGCGATTTTCCATGAAATATACACATTTATTCTTCTTCTTTTAGAAGAATGATCAATGTCTTACCTGGGATTTTTGGGTTGAGTCTGTTTTAAATGATTGAATTTACATTAAAAATTGGTCATTGAATTTTCATTTAACATACCAACTGCTGTCTACACAGATCAATACAACACTTAGACACAAGCTGAGCAGAGAGGCGCAGTCATGTCGAGGCACAAAAAGCGAGATTACACAGGAGAAAACAAACAGTCAGAAGTCGCTGTTATATCTGCGTTCTACCAGCGCAAGCTCTAAAACTCTGCTAATTTCATTTGCAGGCTCCAAGGCTCAGCAGCTGCTACAAGGCCTGCAGGCCACAGGCGATGAATCTCAGCAGCTCCAAGCTGCTATTGAGATGTGCCAGCTGCTGGTGATGGGCAATGAGGAAACACTCGGAGGATTCCCCGTCAAGAGTGTTGTGCCCGCTTTGGTCAGTCTCGTTTTTGCATTTGAATTTTTTGCATTTGTATAGCTTTAAGCAATGTGTCGGGTACACAGTATTTGATTGCGAGTGTAATGCATATTTTAAAAAACACTCTACTTTCTTCCACAGATTACACTGTTACAAATGGAGCATAACTTTGATATTGTAAGTACGATTTTTCCTTGTAATGTATGTAAATATAGTTATTTGATTCGTTATTTTCTCTTGAACCACTGCCTTTGCTCTTTGGTCACAGATGAATCATGCCTCTCGAGCTCTCACATATATGATGGAGGCGCTCCCTCGATCCTCTGCTGTGGTGGTCGATGCTATCCCTGTCTTCCTGGAGAAGGTAATACTGACTGCATTATCGCCTTTGAATCCATAATGGCATCCCTTTGATATGCTGTTTATACATTCGTCTTTGTTGTCCACAGCTTCAGGTGATCCAGTTCATTGACGTAGCAGAGCAGGCCCTGACTGCCCTGGAGATGTTGTCAAGGCGACACAGCAAAGCCATTTTGCAGGCTGTAAGTGTTCCTGCTGTCCTTCTGTCCTGATCTTCAGTTGTCCTGGCTGTTTGCTGCTATCATACCCGAGAATAATTTTTACATTCCATTTCTCTCAGGGTGGGCTCGCAGACTGCCTGCTCTACCTAGAGTTCTTCAGCATCAATGCTCAGAGGAATGCCTTGGCCATCGCGGCCAACTGCTGCCAGAGCATAACTCCAGACGAGTTCCACTTTGTTGCTGATTCTCTGCCACTGTTGACTCAGAGACTCACACATCACGTACGTTTTGCTGAGTCAGAACTAAATGTGCCAAACCACTGTTTTTTTTTACTTATGTCTTCTCTTTGACATTCCACAAACTTTATCATTAATACAAGCATAATAATTACATAACAGAAAGGGATTTTTAAACAATATTGTCAGGTTTCTTAACTTCTATGCTTCACAAATGGTTAGAGAAAGACTTTTGTTGCATGTGTGGGAAGTAACATGAATGCTTGTAAGATAAGATAATCCTTTGCTCGTCCAACAACAGGGATTTTTTTAGGACTACAGCAGCAAACAAGAAAGTGTAAAGTGCAAAAATTAAAATCAGAGTATATCAGAAAGAATAAAAAAAATGTGTATGTAACCCAGAAAAAATGTAAAAAAAAATACAATAAGGAAATGTGCACAGACTATTTAAGGTAAAAAGTCTTCTGAAAGGGGGAGGTCATGTTGTCCATCAGAGACGACAGCTTGACCATTATTCTTCTGTCAGCCACCACCACCTTCTCTTTGTTAAACGTTTCATGGTCTCAGTTAAATGATTACAGTTTACCAGTTGTTCATGCTTTTTTAAAGCTGAGCACACATCATCTTACCACGTCCGTAGGTATCAGTGTGTAACAATCACATACTGGGCTTCCTTATGAAACATAAAAAGTAATCAATATGTTCCTCTTTTTAGTCATTTTTGGTCATTTTCAGTTTCAGCTACTGAGATAAACCAAAAGTTGTGAACTGTAGATGTTTCTCTTTTTGAAAAGCTTTGCATTTCAATTAGTAACCTTCCTGCTTCAAATACTTTCTTACAGGATAAAAAGTCAGTGGAAAGTACCTGTCTCTGTTTTGCCAGACTGGTGGACAACTTTCAACATGAAGAGGTTTGTACCTCAACACCATGTCTATCGATGGTGTAATGTTCCTCGTCTCTTTTTTTCCTTTATCCTGCCCTTTTTGAAGATCAGTCACACGCCTAATGTGAGAGTAAACATCTATGTTTGAACCTCCAGAACCTGCTGCAGGAGGTTGCATCCCGAGACCTGTTGACCAACATTCAGCAGCTTCTTGTAGTAACTCCTCCTGTGCTCAGCTCGGGGATGTTTATCATGGTCGTGCGCATGTTTTCTCTCATGTGCTCCAACTGCCCCTGCCTGGCAGTCCAGCTTATGAAGCAAAGTGAGTTGACATCACCTACACAAACACACACTCTCACTTACACACAAATATGGGTCCAGCCCTTGCCACTCAGTTAATACTTTCCCACTCAGTCAAAGACTTAATGTACTTAAACTGTATGAACTCGTTACCAAGGGATCTCTTCTCTCTTACTTATAATTGCTGCAAGTGGATGAGGCCTGGTGACATCAAGACTTGTTTTTTTCATGCAATACACATAAATGCAACATGCATACTTACTATTTTTCTGCAAGGCAAAAAGAGAGAAAATGAAAGTAAAGATCCTTCTGTTCAGTCAGGTACTCTTATTTATGAATGCAAGTTTCATGTAGTCTCCTTTTGATTTCTTCAAGGCTTGGATGTTTACCTTACAGCCCACAAAGCACTTAGCTGTATGTATATGTGTGTAGGTGTACATTTTTAAATTAACACACATCCCATTGTTCAAGTCAAACCTTTTTTCTTTTTTTTTTAAATACTTTTCTTTTGCCATGTATTTGCTTCACTATCTACTCTCTGATTCAAGTTGACTAATCTTCAAATTATTTCACATTTTATTGACTATTGAATATTATACATTGGAACATTGTGTGCCAAAATGTTATGTTTTAGGCTGGACAGTGACTGAAAAAAATTGTTTCTTCTCAACAGATATAGCGGAAACTTTGCGGTTCCTCCTGTGTGGTGCATCAAACGGCAGCTGCCAGGAGCAAATAGAACTCGTACCCAGGAGCCCCCAGGAGCTGTATGAATTGACCTCCCTTATATGGTAAAATCACAACACAGCTTCCTTCTGTTCTGAAGTGACATTGGTATGATTTTGAAACTTTAAAAAATAAAATTTGTTTATTTTTACAAGGCACTCTTTCCAAATATGAAGGATTTTTCTCTTCTGGATGTATTTAGAATCACACATTTTCTGTCCCATGTTAATTGCAGATGTCTTAAAAATGAATATGAAGTTAACTTGAGTAAAAGAATTATCAGTATGTGTTGCGATTAAAGTATTTGATCTTAAAGTTATTGAAAATGATTTGAAAACTATTTGACCCCAAGCTGTGAGTTTAAGCTGTGTCAATATTAACGCTTAGTTTGGTAGCCTTAAAATGAGTAAACTTAGCCGTTATGACGTACATTAGACAACGATAGAGAAGTTGAAAAAGGTAAAGAATAACCAGATGAGTCACTGCAGCAACTTACTGAGTTTTCTGCCTCGTCACCCAAAGTGTGTGACATTTTTTTTTATTCTCAAGCCAAGACCCCCTTTCTTTATCCCATTGTGCAATCTATAAAACAGGATGTGGACCGGTACGATGTTAAAGATGTTTTCATCACTTCACACCGCTTCAAGTTTTGGGCTCAGTGTCATTAACAGTATTGTTGTGTTTCAGACTCTTGAAATGTACTGTTGCCACAATTCTTACCTCTAAGCTCCAACCTTGAGTCATAAATATTTTTTTTCTCCTTTAACACATAATCCTTACACCTCGTTCATACGGATTAGATATCATTTTGTACCTTGCTGACACGCTTTTTTTCCCCTCAGTGAGCTGATGCCCTGCCTACCCAGAGAGGGCATCTTTGCAGTGGATGTGATGCTAAAGAAGGGCAGTGCCCAGACGACAGAGGGAGCGATCTGGCAGTGGAGGGATGACCGAGGACTGTGGCATCCTTACAACCGCATTGACAGCCGCATTATTGAGGTACATCACAGTGCAGTATATAACCGCATCACTTAGCATTGGGATTTTATGTTGTTTTAGTCGTTCTTTACAGATTTTTTTTTAATACATTACATACATACATTACATTATGTTTAGATGTCGCATTATGTGACAAAATTTAGTCTGTTGGAAGTGGGTCAGAATCTTTTTAACTCTTTCTCTAACAATCACGACTGAACACTAACTTTATTTTGGTGATCATTCTGTGCTGCAGACAGCCCACCAGAACGGCGAGGA
Source organism: Halichoeres trimaculatus (assembly GCF_033239565.1). Lineage (NCBI taxonomy): Eukaryota > Metazoa > Chordata > Actinopteri > Labriformes > Labridae > Halichoeres > Halichoeres trimaculatus. The sequence goes on from NW_027437188.1 coordinate 20,358,641, forward strand.
TGAGATTAGTTTGTCAACCCTTGGCCGTGTGTACACAATTGACTTCAACTCTATGCAGCAGATCAATGAAGACACTGGGACAGCACGTGGCATCCAGAGGAAACCAAATCCTTTGGCAAACCCCAACACAGGTAATACAAGCATGTGCAAACACATTTATTTAATGTACTCTTTGTTTAGTCTTAAAAAGAAAGAAGAAACCAGAAACATTTTGTTGGTTGATACTTCTATCAGAGGGTTTTAATGAAAGATCACAGAAATATTTTATCCAGGGATGCACCAAACCAACTTTTCTGGTTCCGATACCTTGGCTTGGGAAGTGACTGGTACTGATCCGATTCCAGTGTTCAATAATAACCTGCATGCCCTACTGTGGGATAAGATTGGTAATGTTTTGGGTAAAAGGCAAAAAAATGAGTATATAGGGTTACTTAAGTTGATATTTATTTAAACTATAAAATATTTCAATGTTTACCAGCAAAACAAAGCATCACAATGTACACAAGCTCCTTTCAATTGTGAACATTTTTACCCTGTAGACTGGTGATGCAGCAAAAAACAAAGGGAGTGCATCAGAGGTAACATTTTAAATCAAGTAGCGAAAAATAAAAAAGGCATAGAGCTGGTTTCCTGGATCGGTGCAGTGGATCAGCCCCTTCCCACTGATCCAGCTTTGAGGGGGACCAATACACCAATACTTAATATCAGAATCGGTATCGATGCATCATCTAGTTCAGGTTCTTGTTGTGTGCATGTTAAAACCAACGTGTTTAACACAGCCCTTCATTCCCTTCTTTCTGTAAGCTAACACAAACTGCTCGCTGTCTATCTGCAGGGAGTCACCAGGAGGTTCGACGAGAAGATGCACGAGCTCAGTTAATGAAGGAGGACCCTGAGCTGGCAAAGTGCTTTATCAAAACTCTCTTTGGGGTCTTGTATGAGGTGTACAGCTCATCTGCCGGCCCTGCTGTCAGACACAAGTGCCTTAGAGCCATCCTCAGGATCATCTACTTTGCTGACGCAGAGCTGCTGAAGGATGTGCTGAGGAACCATGCTGTGTCCAGGTAACCATGCTTGTGACAATCGGTTACTTTTATACTTATACTAAAAACAGCTCGGAAACATTGTTTTGGGGGAAAAAGTAACACTTAAAAATAAACCTGCAAGCAGCAGTGAGCAGTTGCTCACCCCACGTGTGCCCATCGGGGCATGTCCTGGCCGCCCCATGTGCGGCAACATCTGCTTCAGCCGAAAGCTATGTGGTCCCTTCAGCAAGTGTACATGAAATTGGACCTCATGAAGGAGTTACAATGACTTCCTGGTTTCAAGAGATGTCATAGACACCCTTTAACCAAAGGACTGACCTAATTAGTGATGCTTTATGAAGCGAACTTCCTGTTTTGAATTTGCCATGGACGTAAGAGACTTTTTTTTGTAGGCCTGGTCATTATAGTTACTAGTTGCCTGAGATTTCAGGCCTGTGGCTCAAAGTAGCCGGAGGGGCTGTAGTTTTAAGCCACTGGGGGGGCGTTATGGAGCATACAGTTTTGTGCAAATACCGGAAACCTAAATTTTCACACCTGAATTTTGTGGCTAGGAGCGTTGGCGTTTATCTGAAACGAAGGGCACCAAATTTGAGATTAAAGGCGCACACTGAAAAATAATAACAACCCTAAGGGTTTCAAGAGGGCCTTCACTCAGATTCTCAGGCTCTAAAAAAAAAGGAAATAACTGTTTAATGTCCTGGGTGCTACACTGGTGACAGCTTTTTGTAGGTTTACTTACCTTTTTTTATTCTTTTTGCAGTCACATTGCCTCCATGCTATCCAGCCAGGACCTGAAGATTGTAGTGGGTTCTCTACAGATGGCTGAGATCCTTATGCAGAAGCTGCCTGATGTCTTCAGTGTCTATTTCAGGCGAGAAGGTAAATATAACACCATGAAAAATATATGTCCCATTCTTTCTGCTTAACAGAAAGCAGAACACTTCTTTCAGTTTATAACTGATCATTGACTGCTTATGTTAAGGTGTGACTTTTATACTCTCCTTTGTCCTCAAGGTGTGATGCACCAGGTGAAGAACCTCTCGGAGTCGGAGAGTTTTCTGGTCACTAGTCCCCCAAAGGCTTGCCCGAGCGGTACAGCCAGTCTGTGCACCACCACTATCAGCACTGCATCCACTACATCTGCTAATAATGCAACTCCTGATCTGGGCTCACCCAGCTTCCAGCACAGCATGGACGACTCACTGGACCTCAGCCCACAGGGGTGAGTGTGGAGCCACGTGTGGCTTTGGTTTGGCTGTTTACTGAAGCTTCTTTCAAATAAATTCCTAACCAAGGACCAAATTAAGTGCCACCCTGAAAACGAGACTTAGACAAACCGCACTCGCTATAAACAGCTGGAGCTAATTTTGTTGCCTTGCAATAAATTTTATGGACTCTTTTTAGAGTTGAGGATGCAATAACATTGGAAATTATTATTAGAGTTATCTGTAAACCCTAGTGTTGATTTATCAACAACCCTCGTTCCAAAAAAGTTACTGTGTGGTGTAAAATGTTGATAGAAACAAGTTGTGAGGGTTTAGAGATCATTTAAAAACATTTTTCACTCCGAAAATAGAGTAAGACAACATGTCACCTTTGAAAAAAAAATGCTTTGTTTGAAGGACCACATACCAAGAAATAATTCAATACTAGCAACACTTTGTGGATGTTTGGGGCAGGGACAACAAAACACTGAATAATTCCCACAATACAAACAAAAATTCAAAATCATGATTGGGTACTAAAAGGAAACTTAAGGGAGACAGTGTGAGCAAATTTAACAATTTATCATAAAACAGCAAATACTTTGGGTACTGTTAAATAGATTTACAGGATCTGGAGAGACACTGTAAAAAAGGGACATGGCCAAAAATTCAGACTTGATGGCTGTGGTCTCCAGGCTGTCAGTTGGCACAGAAGACAGGCGGTACTCACTTACTACATGGGCTCTGAATCACTTACAGAATCTGATGTCCTTGCACACAGTTCATCACTCCTGCCACAAATGCAGCTTAGTCCTGCACCATGCTAAAAGAAACTTGTGTATAACCATGATCCAACTTCCCCAGGCACAAGCTCATTCAATATGGGCTGTGGAGAATCTGTTCAGTTTAGAGATAGACCTATATGGATATTTCTGGGCCAATACGACACTGATTTTTTTTTGTAGTCAAGGAGGCCGACAACCGATATTTGAAGCCGATATTAATTTGCAATCAAAGTGCAAATATTAGTGTCAAAATTTTGAACAATACAAACTCCAACACTTAACTTCATTCATATACCTTTAAGCATGAGTTTATTAAGCAGCTCCCAGGCTTAGCAGCATGTTTTATAAAGTTAAATTAAAACTTAAAAAAATAAATAGCTAAAGTTTTCTACAGTAAATAAAGTTTTCCAAAATTTCAATGTAGCTGCAATAACGTAATAACTGCTGATTGGCTGTTACCCGAGCCATGGCTCTGCTTGTAACCAATCAGGTGGGACAGTGCTGAGGACTGAGTAGTGACTGCAGACAGTGGAGCAGCTGCATCAGAGACGCAACAACCCAGTTTCAAATTTGTTTCTTATCGGCCTTTGGATCAAAAAAAAAAAAGGCAGATGCCGATATGCTTCAAAATGCCAAATATCGGCCCCGATAATCGGTCCATCCCTAGTTCAGTGGTTCATGAAATACAAAATCATGATATTCTTTTGAGAAGTCATGGAGGCCATGTTCTTGATAATAAAGAGGAAAGGGACAAACTCACACCACCCATTAAAACATTTAGTGCACCATAAAATGAAAAATACAATAAAGGAGACCCTAAACTGTCCGACACCGGTCAAGAGCAGGACTTTTACTCTCACAACTCTTGAAACTGGTCTCCTTGTTTCCTAGAAATAAACGTACCCTTCTTGATATCAAATTTAAAATGAGCATATTTTACAACATATAGGTCATATTTTTGTTGTAAATTTTGTCCCTGCACTTTTTTGATTGAATAAACTTTGAATGATTTGTGAACCATCAAAAACTGTTTCATATAGATCAGCTGTACTTATGTGAACAAATTTATGTCACTCAAAAATGTAATGCAAATATTTAAACCATTTTAGTTTTGTATGCAAGCAGGCTACTAAGTGTGGGTTTTTTTTCCTCACCAAGGCGGTTAAGTGACGTCCTGAAGAGGAAAAGGCTACCTAAAAGAGGGCCCAGAAGGCCCAAATACTCTCCACCAAGAGATGATGACAAAGGAGACAATCAGGGTAAGTGTAAGGCTTCCTGACATGTTTAATGTGATGCCATGAGATTACTACACAACACATTTTTATAAACATGGAAGATACAGTGTTGTATATTGTTTGTTTTGCTTACTACATTGATGCATGATGTCTAGTAATGATAACAACCTTCTAACTATTCTTCTTCTTCTATCTAACTGAGTCATTTGTTGGTAACTGATCATTTGAAGTACATCAAAGCTGAACTGCATTTGTGGTTTCACATCTGTCAGAGCTAACAAATCACTAACCAGTCTTTTTATATTCTGCACAGCTAAGAGCCCTACCAGTACTCAGTCACCAAAATCCTCCTTCTTGGCCAGTCTTAACCCCAAAACCTGGGGCAAGCTGGGTGCTCAGACAAACAATGCTAACTCAGAACCCTCTCGCACGGCTGGAGTGAGCGGCCTGGCAAGGGCACCTCCCAAGGATTCAATTTCAAACAACAGGTATCATTACTGTTCTCAGTGAAGAGAGATTCACTCTTTTCAATACTCAGAATGAAAAGAAAGCTGTTTTTCTTTACGTCAACCAGAATATTCAGTGACTTTCTATGAGGTTAACGAATGGGTACTCTCTATAATGTGTGCTTTTTTGTTTGTTTACAGAGACAAAATTAAGGCCTGGATCAAAGAACAGGCTACCAAGTTCGTGGAGCGCTACTTTAACTCTGAAAATGTGGATGGTAGCAACCCTGCACTGAATGTACTCCAGAGACTTTGCACAGCCACTGAGCAGCTCAACCTGCAGGTAGAAATAATACTTAAAGTGGAGAAATTCATTCAAAAACTAAAATACTTGTCCTGTTAGTTGTCCTTGTTATTTAGCCGTGATTATGTCATCAGTTCCAGTCTAATGTGAAATAGACAAACAGATGGCTGAAGAAGCACCTCTTGGCTTAAAATTTCAAAAATGTAACCTGCAATCCGTTTTCTGATCATTTTATGTTTTCTGTTATTTCAGGTGGATGGAGGCATGGAGTGCCTGGTGGAGATCTCCAGTATTGTATCAGAATCTGACGTGTCGTCGTTTGAAATTCAGCACAGCGGGCTGGTGAAGCAGCTCCTGGTATACCTGACATCAAACAGTGACAGGGACTTACTCAGCCGAGATGTGCGGCTCAAGAGGTTCCTCCACGTGTTCACAGGCTGTCCGGTGAGGGACCCGACTAGAACATGTGTATGTCATTACTTTGACTGTCTAATATTTCCAGGCTAAAACATTTGCTTTTTCTCCTGTTTGATTTTCAAGGTTCCTGGTATGGAACCTATAGGGCGTCTGGACCCAGCAGAGAACGGGCCGTACTTGGCCCTGGTGCACAAAATGAACAGCTGCCTGAGCCAAATGGAGCAGTTCCCTGTCAAAGTGCATGACTTCCCCAGTGGCAACGGCAATGGCAGCAGGTCAGTGGTTTTATTTTTGACTGAAATAACTTCATACCTGCATAATCAGGTACTTCGAAACTGCTTTGTAAACATCTTTAAAAATGTTGTTTTAATTTGTCACTACAGGGGCTCTCAGGCACTGAAATTCTTCAACACACACCAGCTCAAGTGTCAGCTGCAGAGACACCCAGATTGCACTAATGTTAAACAGTGGAAAGGCGGCCCTGTGAAGATAGACCCCTTGGCCCTTGTGCAAGCCATTGAGAGATATCTTGTTGTCAGAGGTTTGGAACTGTTATTTTATGAGTAGAGGATGTTGTAAAGAAGCATTACATGTTTGCTATTTTACCAGTTTCTCTCTTTGAACTAATATGAGCTTAGTGTTTGTTGCTGTTTCATGAGATTATAATTTAAATCTTGTCTTTCAGGATACGGCCGAATCAGAGAAGAAGATGAAGACAGTGACGATGACGGTTCAGATGATGAAATAGACGAATCACTGGTGTGTCATTTTGTTCAAGCCAGATTAACCTCACGCTAGAATCTATTGGTCACTTCTGTTTTTTTTTTGGTTTTTGACCAGTTCAATAATGTAAATAACTGTATATATGAAACTTTTAACTGAATATCATCGTTTCTTTTCTCAGGCGGCACAATTCTTGAATTCTGGCAGTGTGCGTCACAGACTACAGTTCTACATAGGTGACCACCTGTTACCTTACAACATGACAGTATACCAAGCTGTGCGGCAGTACAGTCTTCAAGCAGAAGAAGAAAGGGAGTCGACGGATGATGAAGCAAACCCACTCGGGCGAGCTGGCATCTGGACCAAAACGCACACAATATGGTAAAGATTTATCCTTATTTTGAACCCGATTCCTTTTATTCCAGCATTGGGACAACTGTTTAAGATTTGATTGACTCCCATTAGCTAGTCATTGTGTCTATTTAAAGCAATTAAGTTTTCCTTTACAAGTTCAGTTACTCAGTCTTGCAATAAGGGTAATGACTCCCATTGAGCCACTGTCCTTTGAACAAAGTCTAAAGAGAAGGACAGAAACAAAATGTGCTGTCTTGTATCGACAGGTATAAACCTGTGAGAGAGGATGAGGATGGCAGCAAAGATGCTGTCGGCGGAAAGAGGGGCCGAGCCCAGACTGCTCCCACCAAAACCTCACCTCGCAACGCCAAGAAGCAGGATGAGCTGTGGCATGGTGAGAATTAATCAATCCTCAATCATATGTTACAAATAAAGCATCACTTTATTTCTGTGAGGGTCCTCAGCGTCTCTTCAGTACAGGAAGGCAGGCTCCAAGGGGAAAAGGTTGTACTGTCAGCCTCTTACACTCCTCTCTCTTCCCCTCCAGATGGTGTGTGTCCCAGTGTCCTGAATCCCTTAGAGACATACCTCACTTCGGAGCCACCGGAGACTATAACTTTTGATGACCCCTCTTTAGAGGTCAACCTGCTGCTGAGGGTGCTGCACTCCATCAGTAGATACTGGTTCTACTTGTACGAAGTAAGTCTGTCTCTCTTCAGGAAACACAAGAGGACAGTTCGTGCATATGTTGTAAAGTGTTGGAAAAATTATGGATTTTATGAATTGAGATTTAAAGAATTATAAGAAGGCATGGCATGAAGTAAAACTGACCCATTTTTCTTTTTTTTTGCAGAATGCTGTGTGTAAGGAAATCATTCCTACCAGTGAGTTTATAAACAGTAAGCTGACAGCCAAAGCTAACCGTCAGCTACAAGACCCGCTGGTCATTATGACGGGAAACATCCCTACTTGGCTCATTGAGCTTGGAAAGACCTGGTAAGGGCTAACTTTGACTGAAAGACAAAAGAAAAAAATCTTTTCCATAAAGTCCAGCTTTACTAGAAAAAAAAAAATGTGTTGATGTGTTGTTGTTTTTTCCTTTTCTCTGCAGCCCCTTCTTCTTCCCCTTCGACACCCGGCAGATGTTATTCTATGTAACTGCCTTTGATCGCGACAGAGCCATGCAGCGTCTGCTGGACACAAATCCAGAGATCAACCAATCAGATTCTCAGGACAGCAGAGTTGCACCACGTCTTGACAGGAAGAAGGTGCTTGTGTTGTCATGTTTTACTTCAATGTTCATGTTATACATCTGGGATTACTTTAGATAAAAATTTGGATCATTTATTGTTTCCAGTTTAGTCAACATCAAACTTTACAGTCCCTTGTCTCTTTGTTTTCCTTCCTTCAGAGGACGATAAACCGTGATGAGCTTTTAAAACAGGCGGAGTCTGTGATGCAGGATCTTGGCAGCTCCAGGGCAATGCTAGAGATTCAGTACGAGAACGAGGTACGATTAGCACGATTATTTAACATACCGATCACTTTCCACATGCAAATTTAACCTCAGAGTTTGGATGTGAGGAAAGAAAACCTGACTCTAATCGTCTTTCAGGTGGGCACGGGTCTCGGCCCCACCCTTGAGTTTTATGCTCTGGTGTCTCAGGAGCTCCAGCGGGCTGACCTTGGCCTGTGGAGGGGAGAAGAGGTCACACTGGCCAATCCTAAAGGTAATTTATTTCACAGCCTACACCTTCAACCCCAGAGGTGATACAAGGACAGCCAGTTGTTTGCTTTTACTCCTGTAATGGTTGGATGTATTTGTTGACATGTTGAAGGTGTAAATGTGCTGATTATGTCTGACTTGGTCTCATGGTTCTTGTATCTCTGCTCACACAGGAAGCCAAGAGGGAACTAAGTACATGTTTAGCACCAGAGGACTGTTTGCCGTCCCCTTTGGCAGGACAACCAAACCAGCACACATAGCCAAAATAAAAATGAAGTTCCGTTTCTTAGGAAAATTAATGGCCAAAGCCATTATGGACTTCAGACTGGTAAGTCTCACTGAGCACCCCCTCCCCCAAGTAAAGTGATTATACCTGAGATGACATTCATGATATTTTGCAGCTTTTAAAAAAAGTTTTGTAACCCTTTTCTGCTTTTTTTTGTTTCTTTTTTTGCTCCCATCTCTTCCTTCATTTCTTTTTAACCAACTTTAAAACCTCTTCCCCTCCTTCTTCTCCTCTTCCTTCTCCTCCTCCTCTCTCCAGCTGGACCTGCCCTTGGGGCTGCCATTTTATAAGTGGATGCTACGACACGAGATGTCTATAAGCTCCCACGACCTGGTGAACATTGACCCTGGTGTGGCCAAGTCCATCCAGCACTTGGAGGATATACTCCGCCAGAAGAAGAGGCTGGAACAGGACCGATCACAGGTGAGGCACAGCTCAGAGGTCTTCTGTGGCTGTGGAGTAACACGTCACGAATGTCTCTCACCGATCCTGTTTATGTTAACCTTTGTCTTGTTTGTAACAGACGAGGGAGACCCTGCAACAGGCACTGGAGAGCCTGAACATGAACGGCTGCTCAGTGGAGGACCTGGGCTTGGACTTCACCCTTCCCGGATTCCCAAACATTGAGCTGAAAAAGGGCGGCAAAGACGTCCCAGTCACAATCTACAACCTGGAGGAATACCTCAGGGTATAGAAACACACATTATCCATCTCATCACTCTCTTTGCTTGTGCTTTTCCACTTATGGTAACTGTTTCCCTTTCTCTTCCTGCAGTTGGTGGTGTACTGGACTTTAAATGAAGGAGTGTCCAGACAATTTGAGTCATTTAGGGAAGGCTTTGAGTCTGTCTTCCCCCTGCATCACCTGCAGTATTTCTACCCAGAGGAGGCAAGTCCATTTGATGATTCTTTTTCTTCGCTTTAATGGTTTAAAGTTTTCCCTTTTCACCTTTTTCTCTTCTTAAATTCTGCTTCTCTCTCTGTAGCTGGACCAGTTGTTGTGTGGCAGTAAGTCAGAGACGTGGGATGTCAAGACACTGATGGAGTGCTGTCGACCCGACCACGGCTACACACATGACAGGTGAGAGCAAACAAAAATGTGACAGTCACAAAAACTTTAGGATCATCCTGATCGTACACTTCATTATTCTCTGATCAGCAGAACTGACAGAAAAAACAATTTTATTCAGTGTGCAGTACAAAAGAATCCTTTTCCTGGCTTCTTTGCAGCATTTTGACATATTTGATGCTTATGGTATCCTTTTTTTGCAGCCGTGCTGTACGTTTCCTGTTTGAAGTGTTGAGCAGCTTCGATGCCGAGCAGCAGAGACTCTTCCTTCAGTTTGTCACAGGAAGCCCCAGACTGCCCGTTGGAGGTGAGTCATCTCAGATGAGAGTCAACTTCAAAGTCATTATAGGAGCATTTCCAAACAGCAGGAGACAGAAATCCCTGACCTACAATCACCAGCTATAAGACACGTTAGATATTTTCCATCTCTCTGCCAGGCACTTTGCAACTTTTTCTCCTTGTGTCAGGTTTCCGGAGCCTGAATCCCCCTCTGACGATTGTGAGGAAGACATTCGAGTCAACAGAAAACCCAGACGACTTCCTCCCCTCAGTCATGACCTGTGTCAACTACCTGAAGCTGCCTGACTACTCCAGCATAGAGACCATGCGAGAGAAACTGTTGATTGCGGCCCGCGAAGGCCAGCAGTCTTTCCACCTTTCCTGATCTCTCCACATCTCACATTAAAATGCCTTCTACAGCGACTGATGAAATCATGACTTCCTTCTTAGTTTTTTTGTAATCACATACATCAAGGCTATGTGTACAGCCTTCTTGTTAGAGAAAGCAGCTTGCAGAAAAATTAAGACTTTAAATATATATTTGCTGCCCCTGTCTCTCAAAAAAAGTATAAAAAATAAAAAAATGGAAGGGTGTTCCATGACTCACAGAACTTAAAATATAAAAAGAGAGTCAAACTTATATCAGTAGTTGAGTAATGTTAAAAAAGATGAAAACATCTGGGTGACATTTTAAATTGCATTGCTATGTGATATTTAAAAAAGGGACGTCTCCTCTCCTGAGTGGTGGACAGCGTCAATGGGTGTGGGGGAGGATGGGGCTGGGAGGGAGGGGGGCGGGGTCCGTCGAGCAAGCTAGGTTTACTTTAGCTCCAAAGATCATTTGTACAGACAAATTTGCAGACTTTGCTCATTCTACACATTTGATAGAATAGCTCTTTGTTCTCATGTCTCTTCCCCTCAGTTTGTCTGTTCGCATTTTCTTCTGTATTATATCGGCCCCCGGTTTGTGTGTTGCATTTTGGTTCGGCTTTCTCCCCCAGTGTGTCTTTTTGCTTAAAGTTGTGGAAACGAGAGTTGCAGTTGGTTGAATGCGGGTAGTGATGAGCGCATATTATCTTTTTTTTTTTTTTCTCCCCCCCTCTACCCGAGTTGAGATTGTGTTCTGGCCTCCCTTATTCTAGAGAGCTTCAGCTCAGACGAAGAGTTGTAACCAATGTGTTGATCAGGTAAATTTGTTTTGCTCTTATTTTGATAGAGTTTAGCGTCTTTCTGTTGGGCCCTACCGGATGTGTAGGGTTTTCTTGGTAGACCAAGCTCTGAGCAACCCTCAACACATAATGTAGCTGGGCACAAAATTTGGCTGGTCGCATTTTATCGTTTCATGGCCAGATAGCATTTCAAGTTCATTTATGGAATAAAGTTTATATGCAGTTTCACACCCTGTTTGAGGTGGGAATGTCTGCTTTACTTTTTTTAATTTTCTATATTGTCTTTATTTCTTGCTGTAGTTGATTATTATTATTTTTTTTCTTTGCACTGCTGGCTTGGAACAAACCGTGGTGTGCACCTGCAGTCTGTGGCCAGGGGAGGGCGCCACTGTATGTTCTCCTGGCCCAATCGTTCATGTGCTGGTTTCTAAGATCTGCAATAATTTACTGCATCAGGTTCATGTTTTTACCTGAACATAAATAAAGTAACTGTTTGACTCATCCTTGTTAATTGTTTTATTTATCCCTCCTTCCATCTTGATTTTTTTTTCTTTAATCAAACTCTCTGCAGGTTCCAGTCACAAAGGGTCTACATGCTGTTTCTTTGTGGTGCTATGAATCTACCAGCTTTTACTTTTTTCAGTTAGCTTGTTCTACAGAGGAAATTATCATGTAAAGAACTTTAAGGTTTGAATGTTGTGAAAACTCCTCTTAAAGTTTGGAAGTAATTTCGTCTTTTTTATTTTAGGTAAACAGTTTATCCTGAAAGTATTCACAGCACTTTAGTTTCCCACATTAAGTTACAGACACATTCCAAAATGGAATAAAATTGTTTTTTTTTTCCTTCAGAGTTCCACACATAACACCCCAAAATGACAATGTGAAAAAAGATTCTTTTTGAATTTTTTGCAAATTTACTACAGATAAAAAAAAAACAAGAAATCACATGTATGTACATGGTCACAGCTTATGCTTGATACTTTGAAAATTTGCAAAGATTTAAAAAAAAAAAAAAGGAAAAAAAAAAAATATATATATATATATTACGTTTTCATGGGGTTAGGTAAGGGTTAGAGTTAGGGGTTAGGGTAGGTAAGGTTAGGAATAGATTTAGGTTTTAGGACTATGGTTAGGGTTACCCAGAGTCAAGAGGTACAGAATTATCAGTTTTCTATGGTCAGGGATGCGGTGCCATGTCATCTGCAGGCTCACCGTTATCAATTCCTAAGGCAGAGCAGCCATGTACCAGGAGATGCCAGAGCACTTCATTTGTGGAGATTTTCTTTTCCAGTGAGACTTAACAACTTCCTATAATGCCAGAGCTACCAAATGGCCTTAATATCACTGTGCTTGACAGGCCAGCTCACCCAGAGAATCTGTGGGGTTCAAATGAGACCAACTTCACCTCAGGCTTTAATAACATCCAGGTGGCCAAGAAGCCACTCACCAACATGTTTTAGTTGCATTGATGCAGAAGTATTACCATAGAGACAAATGAATTCTGGTTTTCATGAGCCATTCTCATTTAACTATTAACAAAAGCAAACACTTGAAATATTTCCCTTTATGATCAATGGAAATTGGACATAAAGTTAGTTGGGAGGAATACAATAATGAAAAAGAACTTTTTAACAATAATCTGACTTGTTTTGAAAACCAAGGTGTAATGACAGATCAGTTTCACGCATGCTCTGAATAAGTGAGGACACTTACCAAGATCAATTTTAAGTGTGTTTTACCTTCAGCTTTATGACTTAAATATCCAAGTCATTGCAATTTTTGGTAGGTTTATTTCTGATCTTTTCTCATAATTTACTTATATCCATTCAATCTTGGCTGGTATACATATTCTTTTCTAAGTATATGAATGCTTCGGCCCTTTAAGCCCTGTTTTCACTCTCAAGTAACAAGTGATAGTGACTAGAAAACATATACTTTTTGTATTATGTGTTTATTTAATTTTCTGTGATAAAAGGGGCAGATATGATAAGATGATTTCTTCTTTCTGCCCCTTTTCATTTGTTTGATTTTTTTCTATTTTTTTAAATTAAATATACGTTTTTATGATTATATGAATGAAAAAAGACCAACTAAACTAAACTAAAATAGAAAACATCATCTGCAGAATAAAGCTGCACCGTCTTCTTTTAAGGCAGAGTCCTTGAAAAAAATGTTAAATGATTACTCAGCAAAAAATTTTTTAAAAAAGGTCTCTGGCCATTTATCGAGGATTTCTTAAACATGTGCCGGGCTTTTCTACTCTCATATCTTCAACTGTTGAACTCTGACCCCTTGGATGGCACCAACCATGTTCACTGAGTGTTTTTAAAACAGCTTATTATGAATGATCTAATGCAGCAGTATGAGTCTGCTGTTTTTAGACTTCAGAGTGCTCACCTCCCCCTGTGGTAACACCCCCTCTTATCACGAAGAAGCAGCTAATCTTACGGCAAAGCTGATGAGGATTTTCTCCTCCCCCTCTTCTGTCTTCCCCAAACTTCACCTTCCCTCCCTCCTTGAGCGTCCGGCTCCAAGGAGAGGTTATTGATGATGAGACTCCCAATGAGGAAGGTGCAGAGCTTGTCTTTTGCTTTGAGAGGAGCTGGAGAAGTGTGTGTGTGTGTGTGTGTGTGTGTGTGTGTGTGTGTGTGTGTGTGTGTGTGTGTGTGTGTGTGTGTGTGTGTGTGTGTGTGTGTGTGTGTATGTGTGTGTGTGTGTGTCTGTTTGTGTGTGTCTGTTTGTGTGTGAAGGTGCTCTATGAAGGATGCGTATGGAGGATGCGTGTGTGGTGGGGGAGTGGCGTCAGCATTCAACGTCACAGTGACTCCGAGACAGGAGAGCACCCTCCCCTACTCCTCCTCCCGCATCTCTACCTTTCTCTCCGTCAGCCTCCACACCAGCAGCCAGTCTGCTCTCAGTCAGTCTGCTGCACACAGCTCTCACACTCTCTCTCACACACTAACACACACCTCAGCTGCTGCTCGGACACGACTGATCGAGCTGTAAGGGAAGAGGAAAAAGACACATCAAAAAGAGGACAAAAAAGAAGGAAAGGAGACAGAGTAAGAGGATGAGGATGAGTGTGAGCCGTTGTCCCACACAGACTGTTGTACAGAGCTGTACGCCCCCCCTGCTCCTCCTCCTGCTCCTGGGCAGCAGCAGCAGCAGTGGCGCCGTCCCCTCTCCTTTCCAGCTGGCCCCAGACACCCCAGCTCCGGCTGAGCCCACCCCAACCCAGGCTACCCCTCGTCCGGACCCCTGCGAAGGGAGACCCTGCCTCAACGGGGGCTTCTGCCTTGTCCTCCCCTCTGCCGGTAGGCCAGAGGACACCTGGGAGTACACCTGCACCTGCAGCCAGGGCTTCACTGGACAAAACTGTGAGGTATGGACATGATTTTATAACCTATAAACGTAGGAGCAGCTTTTGTTGGAGGTTCTTTTCTTAGAGTTTTCCTTGGATTCAGAAACAGAGTTGGATTACAGCAGAGAACGAAGAGTTTAGATTGAGGTGTTGCTTGTTTTAATTTTGTTTTCAAGCTGAATCAGTCAACACTACATGGGCTCTTGGTCTGTGTTTATTCCTTTTATCCACAGAAAGTATTTCAGCCTGCTGCTCCTTTTCGTTGTGTGTTGAGCTGTAAAGAGTCAGTTTCTTGGATGAAACCTCGGTTCCACTTTCTGTCACCTTTTTGCATCTCCCCCGCTGTAACCTTCAACGATTTCCTTCTGAATGATGTATATCATAAAACCCACATCTAACGCGTGTGTGTCCATACAGTAGATGATGCTTGTATTCTTGCTCCCTGCTGTTGGATGGTTTTCTTAAAGGGAGCATGTGCTGTCAATGAGGGGAGATGGAGACGAGTGCTGCGTTGCTGTGGCAACAGGAGGGGAGAGCAGTGGCAATGAAATGCAAGTGTAGACTGGGGATCTGTGTGTGTGTGTTTGTGTGTGTGTTTGTGTTTGTGACTATGTACTGCAAGAATTGTTTTGTATATCGGACACAGTGCTTTCCAGGCAGTGACATCTTTATTTCTTAAAAACCAAGAGGAGAGCGTAGTTACAGATCTGTTTGCTACCTTCTGATGTGTAGGGGATATAAAGTCAAGTGAGGGGGATTCAGTCTTCATCGAGGATCCAGATGATCAGGCCAAAATAATTTTGCATTCATTTAGTGAAAATATCTGGACAGGCATGAATAAGTGCTGCTTTTGGTGCAGCCTCAACATCATCCAAAATTCTTGGAGTCAGTTGTATCTGATGTCTACTAGCTCTCTTCCCATTTTTCTACAGTCACCTACTTTGTATGTTTTTTTTTTTTTTTTTTTTTTTTTGGGGGGGGGGATAAAACGTGGATTTCCAGTTTCTTCCTCATACCCCCAGTTATTTGGTGCTTTCCACTTGGCATCATTTGGAAAAGGTAACTATGAAAAAGTTAAATCTAGTTTAATTGATAAAAGACAGAATAGGATTTTAATGTTGTCATAAAAGTGTTTTTCTTCTGATTAAAATGTTTGTGTTTGAAAAAAAAAGAGATGTCTGATTGTGATTAAAATCTCTGAAGTTGCCTTTCCACTTCTTTCTATCCAAGGACATCTGAAGCCATGAAGGAGCCCTCCTTTACTTTAATTTAGTTCAGTATTGATCTCCACATAAACCTGCTCTTTTGTTGGATTGCATAGAATTAAACTGAGTTTACAATCCAAACGCTGTGGCCGGGCTTTTGTGGAGATAGGCTCAGTCTGTATCCAGGCCTGTGAGTCATATAGGGGTGAAAGAGAGCATCAGAAAGCAGCAGCATCACAGGGTGAGTCTGCTGCAGCACCACAGGGAGAAACAATGGCAAGGTGACTGGGTGAGATTAAGCAGAATCACCAACAGGTGGCAGCCACGTCCCCCCTTGTGGGTTTGCTTACACTGTTATGTTATGTGTTGTGTTTGACAGTAATGTGAAGGACCGACGACCTTAAGCTTAGCATTTAGCCACAGTTCGGATAGTTGTCTCCTTGACTGTCCTGCTTCCAAGTCTGGGAATAGCTGCAGTTTGTTTCCCCCGCAGCATGCTTCACTGCACACAAAACCACAGTGGACAACATTGTCACACAGCCTGAGCAGAGGCCGGACGACACACAGGAAATCTTTTTTAGAAAGCCCTCCAAAAAACAGAACAATAAACTGCTTCTCCTTTAGCATGCTACCCACAGTACATCTGCTGTGAAACTATAAAACAACAACATCCATCCACTCCAGCTTCCTCCCTTTCATGCACCAAATATCAGGTCCAGCTTGGACCCAGTGCCGGGCCCAGGGGTGGAATCATTGATTTTTGGCCCGCTCTGCTCTCACTGGTTGTTTCTTTTCCATGGAAACTAGAGCATCAGTCAATTGAGATTTGGTAAATGACCTGATTGGCTGAGCACATTGCTGGTTTACTTTCTTTGTCCTCTGTATGCGTCACAAGGCAGATGGTCCAGTGAGGACGAAGAGGGAGAGACAAGAAACAAAAAGAGGGAGAATGTAAGAGTAAGAAGAGGAAAGGAGGAGCAGGGATTAAAGAGGCAAAAAGAGAGAGTGAAAGAGTAGCAGAAGGCACAATGAGAACTATCTTTACAAAGCAAGAAAAGTCTTGGTTTTGGAGCTTAGAGAAGAATTACGTTTCTAAACCAGTGTCATGTTCTCACCCTCCTCTCTCTCTCTGCCTTCTTTTATCTCAAACTCTGTGTCGAACCTGCGGCGCCTTTCACAAAGCAGGATTAGCACAAAAACCCACGCTAAGTCTGTAAAAGTAAACTTGAACAGTAGGTTTTGGATTAAAATGCTGTCATGCCTGTTGATTTCAGGATATTTCAACATTTTTTTTTTAACTTATTCGACCAAAGTTGCTAATCCTGCTTTGTGACTCACCCCTTCTGGCTGTGTTTTTACTTTGCAGGAACTGAAGCAGCCTAATGCAAACCACAGCTGCGGGCATTGGGGGGAAAACAAACCCACTGTAGTCATCGAACTGGCGGAGTCTTAATATAAGCCCACACCTTTTCTTGGATGGCAGCCTGTAAGCTGTCCTGTTGGAATTCACCAGCCTTTCTTTCTTAGTTATTAGTTTCTCAGCCTCAAGCTTATCCATTATTAAAAGGCCTGTTGTGAGCCCTGATGGATTTGGTAACCCACTCTAAAACACAATGGGGCTGTGGCAGGGCAAAATAGTCATCCATCATAAAGTCTGTTGAGCTCTTATTGTGTTTCTCAGCCATTCAGTGATATGAAAGCAGTAGTTTATAGCAGGATTTTCAGTCTTAGGTTAGGTCTATAGCTTGAGCATTATAAACACAAGATGCTCTTTTTTCATTGTGCTGTTATTTGGAGAGGGGATGTGGGACTGAAAGATGGGATATCTCCAAAACGCACAGAAGTAATTCAGCTGTTCCTGCAGATAGCTCTGCCTAGATTTAATAAGCTCACATGGTGCATGTCAGAGCTGTGCAGACTGCAAGGTGTTTTCATCCTCAGAACTCATCGCTTTCTTTCTTGCAACATGTGAAGCTTCTTTCATATCTCCACCTTTCCAGTGCTTAATGAGTCTAATTAAAGTATTAAGGCGACTAAGATAAAAACTCAAGAAAATTTTTGTTAGCTTCTCCTGTGAGGTACTCTCTGTTTGGGTTGATTTTGGTTCCCCCTCGGACAAACCTCTTAAGTTTTTTCATTTTTTTGTCTCCCTCCGCATGTTTAAGTAGTGATTTCTGCCTTAAAGCCTCTTCCTGCTGTCATTTAACAGTGGCGTGTATCACTTAGTGGGAATATTTGCTCCAAAGGAAAGCGAAAAGAATGCAAGAATGTGTCTCGTGTCTGACAGATCCTTTGGGAATTATTTAAAGAGTTCAAACTCCTTTAATTCATGTGTTTTCTTAACTAATTCATAACCTGTCAAAAACTCCTTAATTAAATCTCAAATTGAATTTCAAATGTAAATTTCAATTAGTTTTGTAAGGTTTTTACCAGAAGTGCATGAGGTCTCAGGTGATACAAACGCAGTGAACTCTGAATAGATGGACAGTTAGCAAGCTCTATAGTCTTCAGTGTTATTTTAGTGTGTGAAAGTATTGGGATACAAGACCCATATAGAAACACAAAGAAAGCCACAGATCATCCATCAAAGATAAAACATGCTATATGTTCCAGAGTTTAAGGAAAAAAAAGTGTAATCCCTGACTAAACCAAGTGTGTGTGTGCGTGCACACTTAAGTACATGTGTGTGTGTCTCTTTGTGTGTGTGTGTGTGAGTGGTGGTCAGCTCTTGTCTCCCTTGGCTATTCGCTCTGCTGCAGCAGATACAGCCTGAGCCGCATCCAATTAAGCCGAGCTCAAAGCTCATCAGCAGTCTTTGCTGTCTTTGATATCCCACACTTGTTAGTCAGAGGGAAGATGACGCTTGGAGGAATATGTTTCTGTGGACCATGTGTGTGCATGTGTGTCAATAGACTCTCCCTGCCTCTCTGTACAGACGTATTTTTTATCTCTGTTAGCTGAAACACTTTGGTTAAAGTCAGTCTAACAGTCAGTGAATTAGTTCAGGTGTCCAATAACAATACAAATATTTTTAATTTCACATATTCCTATATTTAAGATACTGGGATGAGAAACATTATCTGTTGGCATCCTGATGATAGCTGAGAGTTAAAGTGCATGAATGAGAAAATGATCAGACCCCTTAGAAAAACCAATTACAAAGAACAATGCTTAATTTTTTATTTTACTCTGCCAGTTCAATGCTGAGTCCTGATGGTTCTGTTTGACATGATGTACATCAGCGGATCATTTGAAGTCTTCTCGTAGGACTATAAGAAAAGAAGATAAATGAAGATGGGAGGAAGCAAGCCATTTGATCTTTATTGTGGTTCATTGTAACTGCACATTGCTATAATCCTCACCAAAGATAGCACAGTGGCATCTCAAGAAGCTCGTACACCATGAAAAATGTGTTTGTGTCATTTAATTCAATAAGACATTTTAAAGATCAATAAAATTAATTATTTTATCACACAAAACAATCTTCATTTATACATTAAACACTTGGTTGCAGTTTCTGTACCACGTGTCATTGCATGCATGGAAGTGACCACTGCTGAGGTGTTATGGAAATGTAGTTTACCTCCATCGTATTCTCCAGCTTGTCTGTCTTTTGAAGGTAGATTCTGCAGGATTTTCCTTAAAAAACATAAAATGTCAACTTTTTAAGGAATAATCATGCTCAATTGTCTCCAACAAGCCTCTATACATGTGTGCTAGTGTCTGCCTCTAACCTCTCTACGTTTATATGTCTATGTTTTGATAGTTTCTGGACGTTTCTGGGCAGAGAGTAGACGTGGCCTTATCAGCCAATCACAGCGCACCCAGACTTTGCGTGTTTATAATTACGAGTGGAAGGAGCTAGCTAGAGTGGCTACGATAGTCCTAGCGCGAGCAGGAATAAACGAAACGAAACGCCAAACAGATACAGCTTTTTACTTAACGAGAAGGACGATTGGCCCGACCTTCACTTTCGGGAACTTGGAGAGCAGGACGGGAGGGAGAGCAACGCGTGTTGGCTAACAAGGTATGTGTTAGCTTGTGCTGATAAGCCGAGTCAGGTGCACGGCTCCTGAGTCTGTCCTAGAAACGCGATGCTACTGGTGGTTGCTGGTCTGGGTGTGTCCACGTGCCTTCTTTCAAGAGCAATGGATGAGCAATGCCTCTGATACTACACCAATGAGGAGTCCAGTTTGAACGTTGTGCTTACTAACGCTAAGGAAAATTCATGCATACCCTACTTTTAAGGTGAACTGTTATTTTTTCATCCTCCTATAATCAACACATTATGGATTACCGTTTAGGGTAAAGTGTTCCCAGGTTCTCAAAATCGTAAATTTCTTGAAGTCCTCTCAAGTTTGAAACCATCCCCAAAACCAAACCAACCCCCAGTCCAATTTGCAAACTGCAAACTGCTATTCTTCACAGCAATGATTTTTTTTGTAGCTCACCCTTCTTGTGTTGATGACCTTTTCTGAACAACTGTGAGGTCAGCAGTCTTCAGAGTGTTCATGAATAGATATTACACTGTTTAAATTATGATTTAATCAAACTTAAATTTTATAATTTACTTAAATGTTCACCAGAATGGCCTTATTAATAATTTAAAATGCTTTTAACATTTCAATTGATGTGTTTCAAGTTCAGAATACATTAAGTTTTCGCTTTTTTATGGTCAGATGGAAAAATAAAATAAACTAAAAGTTTTTTAACAATACTCACATTTTCTGTATGTGACAGTTTTAGGGGCATTTTTAACATATTCTAGCAACAGAACATATGACTTTTTAAAAATATATATTTTTTGCCGGACATAGGCGCAAGAGAACGCTCAGCAAATGTCCAAAGATAGAGTCAGGAAATTATTTCAGTTTCTGTCATCCTGGACAAAATGATGGTGAAGAGCAGAGAGCTGTTTCACATGTAAACTCTCATGTAATCAGTAAGGGATGATTTGCTGTTAGTGGGGATGTTTTTCTTTGCTTACAGGCTGCTTATAACCCCACTGCGTCCTTTGATACAGCAGGTATTCATCATTAGATTTTTTCAATAGATAAACTTGCAGCGCCGTGTTCATGTCCAGTATGAAAAACCGCCCACTTTTCCACTTACAGTCACAAGGATGTGTTTAGGTACCCAAACATGGTACTGTTTGAATTTCTGTGAATAGGTACTACAGACAAAATTAAATCAGTACCTATAAAAGTACTCAATTCGGTTCCCATCCCTATCAGGAAGATGGTCTCCTTTGAGCTATTAGCACTGAACTATTTCTACTATTCATGCTGGTGTTCTTAGATGTTATAAGGCGGAGCGTGCAGCCTTTGAACAGAAGAGCTTGAGGCCAATCACTTTGGTTATTTCCATATCACACATCACCTGGCCTTTTGATGTGCGTGTGGAGCAAGGAGTTGCTGGTATGATTAGATCGTGTGGCTCATACATATGGATGCTGCAGAGATGGTCTGCTCAGGTCATGAGTGGCTTAACATCAGATACTTATGCTCAGGATTTTGGTTTCTTAAGAAATCTGTGTGCCTAATCCAACAGAAGAAGGCTAAAAATTGTATCGAGTTTATCTTGACGTCTATAGCATTTAGCTCTAATGTGCCCTCCAGAGGTTACTTCCAGTAACACTTGTGGTGCAAGGCCAAGCACATGAATACTTTTGCTCATTACACAGATGGGTTTGTATGTTTAGGTTAGAAAAATAAAAACAACTGTATCACTCTTATTACTGTACAGTGTACATTTATCACCAAACCAGTTGTTGCCAGCAACATTTGACAACAGGACTGCCAAAACCATTGGGAAAAACAATTCAGTAAAAAAAGACAGTGAATTTGTTTAAAATAAACTGAAGCTCAGTTAGCAAGAGTTTTAAAAATATGACACCCTTGCTGTATTTCATTTATGCTTCCTTCCATTTTTTTTATTTCCTCAAATAGTCCAATCAAGTTGTCACTTTTCTTCAGCACTCCTGACTGCTTCCATATCTGAAACCCATATTTCTTATTTTATCACCACCACTCATCATGAAGAGGGCTCTTAGCTCCATGTCATTGGCTCTCTAATTTTGCTTGAGTGTAGCAGCAAAACTTCCCACTCTGTCCCGGATAAAAAAGAAGTCATTACATTTCCTCCAGTGGTTTAGTTTGGGTGTTTCTTATTGCTTTTCGTCTGCCCCTGTTGCTATTTATATCTTTAATGGCGCAGCGAGTTATGCCACTATCAGCGGTATAATGTCAAAAAGGGCAGAGCAGCTCTTACTCAGCAGCACTTCACCCGTATAATAACCCTGTGTGATGACACCTTCATTGTACCGTCGCTCATAATGATTACTCTTGTTGTTTTAGATGTCAACATAATGAGTGTGTGGCAGAAGGTGAGTGCATGCGTAAGAGATCCATTTGCAGAGCTATGCTCTTTACAGTTCATAAATTTTTTCCTCTACTTTTAACATTTGAGAAAAAAAAATCTGTATCAATGGTTCACTTCAGCACTTAGGCCACAACATTCAGGGAAAACATCAGCCTTCACTGAGGCAGCTACCAGTGCTGCTTCTTACTGCTTTTTCTCCTTGTGAGTTGAGAGTGAATGGAGTCCAAGCTGTTCACTCATTTAAAAATATAAGGTTAATGTCTCTGCAGCCTGTTTCTGCTTCACTTCACAGATTATGTTTCTGTGCTCTTTGTTGTCTTTTAGTTACAGTCTGCTAACTCTGAAAATTAGTTTTCTAATTCATTCTGACAAATCCTATTCCTTCAAAATATTGGGATGCTTTATACGTTTTGGGGGGAACATATTTTGATGGTTTGCAAATCAGTTGAAAACAGTACAAAGACAACATCCAAAATGTTAGAAAACTAATCTAACGTGTACATTCATTTTAAATTTGATGTTGGAAACACATTTGGGACAGAGAAAATAAAACACTAAAAAAAACCACAACCTGTGGAAAACATAGATACTGTCCGAGGGGCTGAGCCTCTCTGAAGTAAAGATGAGAGGTTTACTGTTCTATGGGAGACTTCAGGAGCAAATAGTTCAACATTTCAGAATTAAGTTCCTCAGAGTACAATTGCAAACAAATTGTCTCCTTCTCTCATCTCCTGTCCATAGCTCCTGTCTCTGCTGTGATTGACCATAGACTGTATGATTCATGGACGTATTCTCCCCGATGTCACCTGTCAGTTTCTGAAATGGACTTTGAAGCAAATCAGCGATCACGGCCATATTGGAAGTGGCAAGGACTTCAAGTACAGCTATAAGGCGCCTGTCACATGACCTGAGCTGTGCCTCTGATTGGATGAGCCTATGATCATAATATCCTCTGAACTGACGGGTTAGAAAAAAATTACACCCTCGGTACAGTGTGTGCTGATAGTGGAATTAGGGATTCAGTCAGGAGACGTTTTTTGAACCAGGCTGTAAATAGGTTTATTCCTGCAGTGAAAACAGCTTTTTTTGGCTTGGTGTGTGTGTGCCTTCCAGTACTTCCAGAGCCAGCCTCAAGCGGACACTTGAGAAACAGCAGATTTTAGCACTTCCACATTGTCTCATTTTCTTAGGCCAGAGGTTGCCGCTTGTGATTGACAGATCAGTGCAGCCACTGTGAGGTCACTGGCTTTACAAAAAGCTGGTGCTCTCTGCTGTTGCGGTTGTGTAGTGGTTATCCGCAGAAGTCAACAGTTAGACCCTAGACTGTATATAGAGTGGACAGCGTGGCTCCGCCATTTACCATTGTACGGTTTTGAAGCCAAAATACCCCCATCACAGGCGCCGCCATTGAGATGAGTGCAGTAGAGATGATGAGGGATTCAGGGAGATTCTGAGTGGAGCTGGGTGACAAAAATAATAAATATATATTTTTTCTTTCGAGAGTCTAAACACTTCTTGACTCTACCTCCTGACATATTTTACAAAACCCCCCCCCCAAGAAACACACGAGAACGGCAGCTGTCAATCATTGTTAAATGTGACGTTTTTAACCTTGTGTAACTAGTGAAAACAAAACTTTTCAGAAAAAAGAGGACTTGAATACAAGACAGCCAAATAATATCTTCAAGCCACCACAATGATCGGACGTGAGAAACATTTCTACGAGGTGTATTAATTTTTTTTAAGTTTGACCACAGCCCATTTGGAATGACTGGCGATCCAGATTTTTTGATCTATACTGCAGCCAGCCACCAGGGGGAGCAGTTTTTGTGGAGACCTCACTTCGAGCCGAGCAAGATGACGTCCATTTTTTTTACAGTCTATGGGTTAGATCTCGATTATTAGACAGCCCCCTTTTTCCACGTTATTTTTGATAAAAAATAAACCTGTCTTACATTTAGGTCAATACAGTATATCTTATCATCAGCTGTCCTGTGCATGCCTATGTAGTATTTTTGATAATAAAAAAAACGTGCTCTGCTTTTTTAACAAACAAATAAATGGGCTGCAAGAAAAGTTATCTCAGAACAGCACACATGGGAAGCACTCGGGATCAGATCAAAACAACATTGAGCTCAACTATGGGCATTAAATTGAAACATGACCCTGTACAAAAAAAAAGCCATATCTGCATTTTCATCTTAGATATATTTATATGTTAAATTACCATGTGGCAACAGAAAGGTTATCCTGTAATACATGAATACATAAGATCTTGAAACTTTCATTGCCCATATCATCTGAGTCTTCTTTCCTAAACTGTTTTTGGCTCAGTCTAAACTTCTGCCTCCCACAATCATATGCTGTTTTGTTTTGTGTTGAGTCATTTTTGTTACAAACTAAACCACACACACACACACACACACACACACACACACACACACACACACACACACACACACACACACACACACACACACACACACACACACAAAACTAGAATAGAATAGAATAGAATAGAATAGAAAATACTTTATTTATCCCCGAGGGGAAATTCAGGAGTCACCGCAGCATTTAAGAAAACAAAAGTAAGAAAGAGTATAGAAAGTGCAAAAAAAGTCCATAAGAAATTAGATGACAACATCCCGTCCACCACTCGTCCACCGCTCTCCAGCCCAGCCAGTCTCCACCTCCACAGGGTCCAGGACTGAGCCTCCCCAAGAAGTCTGTTCAGTCTCTGTCTCCTGGATCCTGTCTGCTCACAGCAGGCGAAGCTCCTCCAATGTGGCGCCGGCGTCCGATGTCAGCTCCGTCAGCCACGTCCGTGAACAGCACGATGCCACTGGGTTAGCACAGCTAGCTCGTCCATCCCCCGGGGCTAGATCCCACGTTCCCAACAACGATGGATGGAAGGACAGGTCCACGTCGTCACCTCGCAGCTCACATCCGAGAACCAGCACGTCGTCCTCACCTCCTCCTCCTCAGCTCGAGGGAAATCATCAAGCCCTACACTAGTTAGCATTGACATGCTACAGGCTGCTAACAGCTAATTTTGCATGTAAACAATGCAGCCGTGGTTACATGTAGGATCTCCAGACAAACACAGGAGAAAAGTAGTAAAAAATATCGCCGAAGCCACAAAAAGTTTGATGTCCGTGACCGACAATGAACCATACAAAGTGATGATCCACTCCAAATACAAAGATGACGAAAAAGAGACAAAGAAAATTACAAGAAACGGACAAAGACGAGAGAGCTGCTGCAACAGGCAGCTACTTGGGTAGCGCCTAGCAACGGAAAAAAAAAAAAAAAAAAAAAAAAAAAACTATAAAATATAAAAAATATATTATAATAATTATAATATATTTATATATAAAATATATATATATATATATATAATATATTATATATATATATAAATATATATATATTATATTATATTATTAAATATTATTATTAAATATTATAATATTATTTATTATTATATTATTAAATATATATTATATATTTATATATATATATAATATAAAATATATATATAAATATATTATATATATATATATATATATATATATAATATATTTATATATAAAACTATACTAAGTATCAAGAAAAGCTCTGCATGCTGTCAAATTATTGTCTTTTTTTGAAAGGCCCTCATCTTTTATGTAATTTTTCAAAGTCCTTTAAAAAAACAAAAACAAAACAAAACAAAAAGAAACCCCACTTTCTTTGTTTTTTGGGTACAGGGATTGTACCTTGCATTCCAAATTGTTTCACAGAACTACAGTTTTCTTATTTAAAGGACTATTATAACACTTTGTTTATATATTTAAAGGCAGTTTTTGACAAGACCAGAATGTTGGGACAGCTCTGATTGTAGCTTAGGCAAAAAAAACTGCAACATACAACATTTAGAAGCAGCATTAAGAAGTACTCCATACCTAACCCACACTGTGCTGTACAGTGAGCGTTGAGGGAGCCAGAAACAGACTTCTCCACAGCACACTCTGATCCATAACAGTGTGTTATAGCATTTATAGGAGGGGCTGACAGCAGAGTCGGTGCGCATCATCCTCTGCTCTGCTGCCCTCTTTCCTTTCCAGAAGACGGTGACTCAGTAACAGATGCTGCACTGACTCCTGCTGTCTCCTCCTCAGACGAACACAACTTGTCAGCTAAGTCGATCTGACAATATGTTATTTAATGAAGCCAACTGGGAGACAAGCCAGCACGCTGCGGAGTGTGTGTACTGATGTGTGTCGTGAACATCTTCTCTTAGCTGCAGACAATAAATGCCAGCTTAGTTAAAAAAAAAAAAAAAGAAATCCCTCCAGGACTGGTAAAGCACCTCCGACAGAGAGTGGAGCGGGGTGCAGGCAGCAGCCCCGGGCGTCAGACACACAGATTAGCTGGTATTAACAGCTGGGCCTGTCTGCTAGGTGATAGGAGAGACGATGTGGAAAATCTGGCTGTCTGGTAGGGATGTGCTCAAAATAAATTAATCAAAAAGTACATTTTCAATACAGAAAATAAACTGTTGAAGTGTACCTGAAGTTGGGTCTTAACAGAGAATATGGTTTGTAGTTGAGGAAGGGGACTAACAGGAACATAGACAAACCCATTTATCAAGGTTTGTTTACATTTGTTGCAGTTTCTGAGCTAATTTTATTTTGGGAAACTAGCACCATGTTACATATTGTGAAACTATATTATACTAATAAAAAGCAAAATGAGATTTGGACATTTCAACTGCTTTTTTAAGATTTATTTTATTTTTATATAAAAAAAAGTTTTACTACTAGTGGTGTTATTTTTCTTGTGGAAGTAGAAATGGCTTTCAGGGTGATGTAAAAAGATCTGCCCTTGTAAGAGCGTTAAATGTTAATGATGGGTAATCTTCATGTCCAGTGTTGTTTTACTGGTGAGCTATGACGTCAGTGAACTCGAGTCTAACCAGTGGGGGAGAGACAAGCTCACAGCCGGAAAGAATTGATCATGTCTGAAGCTCTGTCTCCTGCTAATTCATCCAGCTCTTGCAGCTCCCCTCTGATCGCATCCATCCTCATCGATTAGCAGTCAATCCATCTTTATCGCAGAGAGGCTTTACGCTTTTATGAGATAATCCTTGCATTAGAAATGTTTAAAACATCTCACATTAAAACTTTTCTTTTTTCTGTAATTGGACACTTTTTGTGTGTGTATGTGTGTGTATTTGGCTGACTGTATTGTGCAGGGGCTCAAAAACAAAGAGAGGCTTGAATGAACAATCACTGTGTGTAATACATGTGCTACATTTCACCCAAATACCCAGACAGCTCTACTGGCAAGTCAAAAGTCAGTTTTTATCAAAAGGAATTTAAACACCATCACTGTACTAAGCTAAGCCTGAAGGAGTAGCTAATGAGACTGTTGTCATCAAAGAAACGTACCAGAAAAGCAGCAGAGTACTGTTTGTAGTAATGGAAACACCACTGACCTGTAGATGACACCAAGTTGAAGAAATTGACTCCAGCAGTTGCTGGATGACTTGAATGATTTGAAGGTGGAAATCTCTTACTGACATGTTCCATATGTTGGCTTCATGGTTGCAGTCGAAGAGTCTTACTTTTATTTCTGAGGTCTAATGCAGGGGTGGGCAACATGGGGCACAGGTGCCATAGCTGGCTATTTATGTTGGTATGCAGAGAATAAAAGAGGACAAAATAAATAGATCATACAATTATCGTGTTCTATTCTAGTTAACACTTCACAAGAAATTGAGCACACTTAATGTGTTCTTACATAAAAATTTAACAAATAAAGTTACATAATAAATTTGAAACATGACGTTACAAGTGCATGAATGTGTCTTGAAAATGCGTCACCGCAAATATCTTGGGAGGTCAATATGTTAGCTCGAAATCACATCCATTTAGCGGTGTTATCAAGGCAAACAAACCAAGTTCCAGTCGTTCTTTCCAATATGGTTGAACAAGGGAGATGGATTTATTGCCTGAGATTGCTGATACTTATTTCTTTCTTAATATTATCAACAGTCTCCTTGAATGGTTTTCCATGCTGAGCTATGCAGTGAGAAATAGTATAACTTCCTTCCGTTGGTTTTTTTTTTTTTTTTTTTGCCAACAGTGGTTTCAAGTTTGGTCTCTAAAAGATGCTGCCCACTTGATGTCCTAAAACACCACAATTTCACAGCGAAGGGTGCAGATCACCCAATCTCCACTATCATTAAAATGATTAAAATATTCAGGATCGCCTATACAAAATACATACAATCAGTGTTAACATGGTGTAAAGTTAATCGAACATTACTAATGTCCAAGGTTCCCTTGCTAATGTGAGATTAACCATTTTGTACAGGCAATCTTGAATATTTCAATAATTTTAATAATAGTTTAATAGTTTAATAATAGATTGGGTGATATGCACCCTTTGCTTTGAAAGTGTAGTGTTTGAGGACATCAAGTTGGCAGCATCTTTTTGAGACCAAACCTGAAAACACTGTTAGTAAAATACAAACAAACAAACAAAAAAAGGCAATGACAGGAAGTTATACTTTTTCTTACTGCATAGCTAAGCATTGAAAACCATTCAAGGAGACTGTTGATGATATAAAGAAAAAAGTTAGTATCAGCACTTTGGGCATGTGTGTATTTTAAAGTGGTTCGAGTTGTGGAAAAGGTTGCCTACCCCTGGTCTAATGTATCATATCTTGTGTTTGATTTGATTTGATTTGATTTATTTAGGATCCACCATTAGTTACAGCAAATATGCAGTGGCTTTTCTTCCTGGTGTCAACATATTACACTTTCAACAAAAAATATAATATTTTTAAGCATGCCTATATACACTACACTCACAACATTCACACAGTCACTCATAGAGTAGCTCTATTATCCACCACTTGATTGCAGAAAATAACCAATACACATTTACAAGTTTATAAAAGAAAACAAAAAACAAAAAAGAAGAGACAAACCACAGAATTTTTCTAACCTTTTGGGACTACAGCAAAAAAATTCATATCATTAGTGAGAAGTAGGTCATATTATTATCTTTCAGGTAAGCCATAAGTGAACAGATACATCTTTAATTTCTTGTTGAAGCAACTTCTGTTACTGTCTGGAATTAAAAAGCTTGGTAGTAGATTTCATGCCACCATTGCTCTGTAGAGAACTGAACCTTTTATCTCATTTGTCCTGCATGGAGGCAGCCTGAATCTCCCTTCCAATGCCTGCCTGGTACAGCACGTATGTTCATTAGAGAAGAATGTTAATTTATTATAGAGTGCTTCTGGGATTTTATTTGTAACTTCCTTTATAAAGGTCACTAAGTAGTGTAATTTACTTTTAACATCTAACCAAATTAGTTTATTATGCATCAATGTGCTGCTCGTTCTATATGAACAATTTGAAGCTATATGAGCAGCTTTATTTTGTGCTACTTGCAGCTTATATAAATTACTTTGTGCTGTATTTGACCAGATGACTGCACAATAATCTTAATATAAAAGAACTAGTGCCTGAATAAGTTGTTTGACCATGTAGCTTGGCATTAACTTCTTACAATGTCTTACCACTGCCATGCCTCTGCCCATCTTTATCACAATCTGATTTATATAACTATTCCATAACATTTTATCATCAATAATTAATCCTAATAACTTTACCTCTGTCTTTTGCTCTATGTGTTTATTTCCTATGCTCAAATTCAAGATTGGGGCTGATTTCAGCCTATATTTAGAGCCCAGAACCATGGATTTGTGTTAATGTTATTCGTGTCCCTGCTCTTTATCAGAAACTTTGTTTGGTTTGCTCCGAGTTTGCAGAGAACAATAGCGTGAAGCAGAAAGGACCTGTATGGAAAAGAAATAGCAGCAAAGTAGCTGGTAAATCTTAATGTCACATTAGTAGGGGAACCTTGGACATTAGTAATGTTTGATTAACTTCACACGATGTTAACACTGATTGTATGTATTTTGTATAGGCAATTCTGAATATTTCAATAATTTTGATAATAGTGTAACCCTGGATAAAAATAATATTAACTCTGTATTTGACACAATAAGCTCTTTGAAGCTGACTTTCCTTACCTACCTCCTGTTGTTCTAAATCAGAATGTGAATCATACATCTATGAGTCAAACATCACATGAAACCTACTGTTGATCACTATATGACTGTACTAGTTCAAAAGTTAGTGTCACAGTTCAGTCTTTTTAGCTCAATTTAGAAACGCTCCTGTTTTATCATGAACATGGCCTGTGTAGCTTATTTTTGGTTTAATACATGTACACCTCCGTTCCCTTGGTCCAGGACCTGAAAATAGTCTCAAACAAATCCACTTCTCACATGTAAAGTCAGCTATGCTGTGTTCAAGAAAAAAAAATCCTCTGACTCATGTTTGTTGATGTTGTTGTTGAGATCATCCCTCTTGTCCTCCCTCTCCCGCCCGCCTCCTGTCATCTCACAAACATGGTGTGTAGGCAGTGTCACAGATTGCGCTGAGATGGTCTACAGCTCGTCTGGGCTGGAGTGGCTTCCAGCAGCATTTCTTCTGCTGGGGAGGGGTAGAACAGTGCGATGATACATTTCCGCTTTTCATCGCTTTGCCCCCGTGTCTTTTCTAGGGTCTCCATGGCAACAGAGCAACGATGAGGGGAGTCAAGGGATCAACAGGTGGAGAGCGGAGAATGTCAGAGCTGCTTTCTGTGCACTTTATGAAGACTTTGTCTTTGAATCCAGAGAGGGCACAGAGTAAATCATGCGGCTCACAGCGCGTTTTCAGAGCAGTAAAAGAGAAAAGTGACGTTTTCACTGTCACTCTTTTGTACAAAAAAAAAACTCTTTTCACAGTTATTTCTGTGCACAATAGCCCTCCTGCTGTTTTCGGACGACAGGTGAAGCGAACAGTATATTACACTTCCTATTTTTTGGTGACAAAGGGAACAGGATGTTCCACTTCCAGCGTTTCACTGACTAATTCCCTGTGGCAGCAGGACCAGCTCCAGACCCATTTATAGCCTGACAGGAAGCAGAGAGGGATTTTGGTTAATTTAACATCTGCTACTTACCTATTTAAAACAATTAAATGTGACCAAATAAATCAGGCGCTCAGATTTTCAAAAGAGGGAAATAGAAAGCCTCAAGACACATTATGTCTTTAAAGGTTTTTCTGTTGTTATGGGGCTATGATCATGTCAGCAGTAGGCGTCAGGTTTTTTTTTTTTTTTTTTTGACATGCTGGTTATCTTGTTTCGAAGGAACCTTCTGTGTAAGTAGGTCAGAGGGAATGGGGAGCTTGTAGATCAGAGCACAGAATGACATCCATCTCCACCAGCTGGGGCCTGGCTGAGGAACTGATTATATATATTGTCTTTTGGGATTTCTCTGTCCATGCTAAATTTCATCCACGAGCTACAACACGTGCTTTATGAATGCAAACCTGTTACACTAATTAAGTATAAATACATAATGACTAATGTTCCTGCTCCTGGGTAAGGCAGATCTCAGTAGGTAGTGAGTTTTTTTATGCAGATAGTAATGATGAAACAGCATGTCACAGAGAGCCAGGGAGAGAACTTAGAAAACAGGAGGAGGTCTTCCATTCAAATCATTAAGTCCTCGGTGTTGCACAGCAGAGTCTCGGCGTACGATTTAAAGGTTTATTGAAGGCAGCGGACAGAAAGCACGGAATAAAAGCTGCTGAAGAACAAATGTTTCCATCGCTGTGTCCTTGACATGTTAAGTATGAGAGCAGTTAATGTCCACTGTCAGACTGGTACAGTAAAATAGAGATGTTAATCTGTTTCCTCTCATAAACCGCTGCCGGTGATAAACCTTTACAATGATTCTGTATAGTAAATGTGCACGATAGGCTAAGATGGTGACAAACAAGATACTAATTTATTGCTCAACCTTGAGCCATCCTGTCTTTGATAGGCTCTATTCTGTAATCTGTTAATGAAGCTGCTAAAGGTCCTCAGGCTAAGGATGTATCTCAAAGCTCACAAACACTTGTGCACAATCCCTGCGTTTCTTCAGCACCGGGTTCGATGTTGAGAAGCGGAACTGCCGTCAGACCCTGTTTGTTGAGGAAGTTTGCCTGACTGACAGCTTGACAGAAGGAAGAAAGAAAACCAGGACACAGCTGACACCAGATTCTGCAGGTGTTTTTAAGAAAACTGATCCTATTTCAGTGTAAAAGGTTAATCAAACATGCACTGTTTCCCTCAAAACATTAAATAATTTTGGACAGACTTTGAAATTCCCACCATTTTGGTTTAAGTGATATCCCTAATCCCTAATGTGCTGTTTGAATACAAGATGACAGTGGAGCTCAACAGCGTCAGAAATTCTTCATTGTGACGGACAATAAAACAATCCTCTGCTCCCAGCTGAGGAGCTGGAACAAGTGCTGTCACAGAGGTCAGTCAAGTGCTGTGCTAAGATTAGAGATAGACCAATATGGATTTTTTTAGGGCCGACACCGATTATTTGTAGTCAAGGAGGCCGATAAGCGATATATGAAGCCGATATTAATTTGCAGTCAAAGTGAAAATAAAAACTCCAACACTTAACTGCAATCAAATACCTTTAAGTATATGTTTATTTAACAGCTCCCAGGCTTAGCCGCATGTTTTATAAAGTTAAATGAAAACAAACAAAAAATTTGCTAAAGTTTTCTACAGTAAATAAAGTTTTCCAAATTTTCAATGCAACTGCAATAACTGTAATAACTGCACTGCTGATTGGCTGATACCCGACCCATGGCCCTGCTTGTAACCAATCAGATGGTACTGTGGGTGGGACAGTGCTGGGGATTTAGTAGTGACTGCAGACAGCGGAGTGGCTGCATCAGAGACGCAACAACCCAGTTTTAAATTTGTTTATCGGCCCTCGGATTAAGAAAAAGGCCGATGCCGATATGCTTCAAATTACCAAATATCGTCCCTGATAATTGGCCTGGCTGATAATAGGTCTATCCCTAGCTAAGATGCACTGAATTGAAAAAAAAAAATTCTGCTGTGGGAACTCAAAGTAAGAAAAATATGCATCATTTATTTTTTATAAGAGCCCTGCGCCAGTCCACAGCTTGCGCCTGTCATCAGGAGCACTCCTCTGCCAGTGACAGCACCTGAGACTTTTTTTTTTTATTTGTTTTTGTCGCTTTATTAGATATGAGAAAGTGACCCAGATGATGTCATTTCATTTTGATCATGTAACTTTCTTATGTAGTCTCTCCCACTTAGTACTGACCCAAACAGCTGGTCTGATACATTATACTGTATGCATTTAAAAATGAGTATTCCAATATTTTAAACATGGATATAGAGGAACAATGCTGGATGTTAACAGTAAATGTGTGCAAATTTTCAAACAGCTACATATTCATGTTTTCTAAAAATAACATAAGATCTTCACAGTATCTTCATGGGACTTGCTAAAATGATGAGGCGGAAAGATCTCCTCACTGGTTTATATCACGCTGGAGGGGGGCCTCAAACACTAAGGTCTGTCCATAGTTTTGCCCCACCACAGGCCTTGAGAGGGCTAGCCAATCAGAGGGAAGGAGGTTGTGCACACACTTAGTGAGAAAGCAGCTAAAACTGAGTGTTTCAGACAGAGACTAAGGTTTTCTGAACCACCAGTGACAGAAAAACTTTTATTTTTCGGTTTATGTTTTTATTATCATAAAGCTCCTGGGGGAGTAAATGAGGGACATGAACTGACATGCATTTTACATGCAGGACATTTTAAGCTGAAGTCTGCTGTAACCATATCTGCAGTGGTAGATATGGCTCAAACTGTGAAGGATTTATGAGTGACTTGTCCAAACAGACATCGTGCTATGATCTAAGAATTGTGTGTGTTTATGTTATGTCCTGTGTACAGTGACGCAGCTTTCAGCTCAGTGAAAAAGGTTAAATACAGATCAAATCTTTCACTCAGCACTGTCTAAAGGCAGATTTTGAAGAGTTGTGTTGTCCTTACTGGTGAATTGACCCATGTAGGAGAAAGTCTGTCAGTGTAATGTTAAGAGAAAGAAAACTGCATACAGAAAATGTAAAAACATGCAACAAACAAACAACAAAAACCCCTTAATCTGTCTGTGCGTCTGCTGCAAGAGCAGCTCCTGATAGATTTACAAAGAGCTGAGAGATTCAGATATGTTTTAGTGGCAGTGATAAAATAAGAAGGCAGACAACTGTGTCCCAGCCCTCAAGAAGACACACTTTGTGTTCCCTGCAGCATCGATAGGTAAAAATAGAGCCATGCAGCACCTCCTCTTAAATCATCCTCCTAGCACTTAGTATTCTCCTTACTCTCCTTCTTTTTCTGCACCCTTTGCCCTCATTTTCTTCCATCTCGATGTGTATGTTAGCATTTGGCAGAGAGGAGAGGTAATTGACTTGTGAGGGATGGTGCCGGCCAATCACTGGAGGTTACGTGGTGTCATTTGTTTGATAACAACACAGGGAGCTTGATGGAGTAAAGCAAGTGTTGTGTGCCACCTTTTGAGTGATAGATTTGGTGCCAAAAATAAAAACTGCAAATAAAACCTAAAAAAAATACAACCCCCTCTTTCCCCAAAACTTAACCTCCAGTAGAAAATGCGAAGATGCCAAGTAAACTATTTTATTTGAATGGGAATTATTCACACAATGGGCAGTTTCACCTCATTAACATGTTCTCTTCCATCTTCCAGCTCTTCTATTTACATCTATTTATGCATCAAGGCGAGATTGAAATTTATCAAGGTGCTCCGCCGTGTTTGTACGGGCTTCATGGATCCTAAATTTAAAAGAGAAGTTGCTCTTTGAAGCCACAGGGCCAGGAAGTGATGAGGAAGTATGAGCACGAGAGGGGTAGGGAGGGGTAGTAGGATTCTTTGATGTGCAGAAATAGATAGCATTAAAGGCTTGCCGACAAAAACACCCTCTCTGGCCACCTCACAGGCTTCACTGGATGCTGCAAATACTTGGATTGGTATGAAGCAGATGGCTCCATATGTGTAGTATTTATCACAAAGTAATTTAGGACATGATTCAAGGAAATTAAAGCCTGCTGTGCGTAAGAGGACAATCAAACCCACTGATCCGGTTTTTGGAGAATGGATGATGCCTGCTTGATTGCCTTTTCCATCACATATGGAACAATTATCATGTTTCGTATGTTTTCTGTCCCTCCCTCAGTTCAAGACATGGCAGCTCATCAATAAGTGTGCTCATTAAGATGCTTCACATGGCTCAGACTGATTCTGCAAAGCTGACAGTTACACCAAGAATATTAAGAAAATACAGAAGAAACCATGGATTTACAGTTACCTTGAGCAAGACTGTTAAGTGTTGTCAGACAGCTCTGAGATAAAGCCAATAAGTACAATCCAGCATCACTTCCTTTTCTTTCTTAGTCTTTGCTGTGAACAGTAATATGTCTTTTGTAAGGCTGCATGAGACTGTAAAAAGTGTAGCTCCATACAGATTCACAAATTTTTATCATCTTTGTGCACTCTTTGTACCCCCAGAGGTGTCCTTAGAGAACTTTTATTATCATGTCCTGATTTGCAGCCTTCTTTTCAACACCCTCAGTGTGTTTTCACTGACAGTTAGCTGATTACATGTCCATTCTGGCTTTTTGCTGACATATATTTGTAACAAATATTCACTGTTGCATTTGTTTTGGACTTTTTGTGTGCATATGAATTTACAGTTCTTAACAAATTTATTAGACCACTATCAAAACACTTTTTATGCTTCTGTAGTGGTTAATCCACCAGAGTGTGCTAGGTCTTTAACTAAATTATATATTTACTCCTAAAATATGTTACATATGTAATTGTTGTTTTCAATGCATTTTCAAATTTACCGTTTTACAAAAAAAGCAGAAAATAGTTAACCACATTTTTTGTTTTTTATCAAGAAGTTACAGTTATTTTTTATGTCCCTGAACAGAAAGACGTGTTTCAGTGGTTGTATGTTATGTCTGATAAATTTCTGTCGTCTCAGAGAATTCCAGTTTTCCTGCTCAAATTTGGGTTTGAAACATAAAATCATTTTGAAACTCCTCACTCCTGTTCCCAATGTTGAAGTGCAGGAAAATCTCTAAAATTTAAATGCATTTAAAGCACTTCATGATGCTGGGTAGGGATGGGTACCAAATTAAGTACTTTTATAGGTACCGACCGAATTCTGTCTGTAGTACTGAGTACCGATTCATGTAAAATCAAATGGTACCATGTTTAGGGACCTAATGCATCCTTGTGATCGTGAGGGAGTGGAAGAGTTGGTGATTTTCCATACTGGATGTGAAAGCAGCATTGCAAGTTCATATATTGAAAAATAAATACATAAAATTGAAAAACTTTGAGATTTTATTATTAAACAAAATGAATATCTATTATCACATGAACAAATACAAAAGTACAGAAAATTGGTACTGTTGAGTATCGATACTGATTGCCAGG
Source organism: Halichoeres trimaculatus (assembly GCF_033239565.1). Classification (NCBI taxonomy): domain Eukaryota; kingdom Metazoa; phylum Chordata; class Actinopteri; order Labriformes; family Labridae; genus Halichoeres; species Halichoeres trimaculatus. Next base: position 20,395,097 of record NW_027437188.1, read on the forward strand.
TGCTGGGCCTTGGCAATGTGAAAGGTACCCTTCCCTAATCCTGGGTGATGACAGGTGGTCTGATAAATTCGTTAAGCACTGTACATCTTATCTGTCTTTGCAGCACATGACGAATCACAATTGTTCTGGCTTTTGCTGATTGGTTAGCCTTGTAAGCTAGCGTAGCAAATGTATCATTAGCAGGTTGTTATAGTGGATTAGAACCAAGCCCTCGTGTCCCAAGATATTAGGCCAATCCAGAAGTGCTAAAGAAACTGTAGTTCATTGATACTCGCTGCAGAGGCACCTGAAACTACCACATACACACCCATTCAAAAAAAGGTGATCTCTACAGCGAAAATAAACCTGTTCAAAGCATGGTTACCTGATTTTATGTTTTAAAAATGGTTAAATTTCAGTTGAAATTAGTCTGTTTAAGCAACAGTTATATCAACCGTTAACAGTAACCGTCTTAAAATGAGCTGTGTGTTATCACTCACAGAAAAACTGAAAAAGTTCTTTAGAAAGACTGATTTTCCCAAGATATTGTCTAGTCTTATCCTTTTCACGTGAAGCACACAGCTGAGGGTTTTCTGTCACAGCATCTGTCTCAAACACATTTATAATGTGCTTTTTTGATTGTCCAGTTGTGGCATTTTAACATAGTTTGCAAGAAGAGGAAGACTAAGTGTTTGGGAAGCATCTTAGCACATAATATTGCTTATTTACATGTCTAGGAGACTCCAAGCACCATTAGCATTCATAAGCAGAGGCTCCTTTTAGAACTGCAGCCTAGAAGCAAACAAAACAATAACAGAAAAGATAGTTCAACACCTCAAGCTTGGAGGAAAAGCAGAGCACAGTAATAACTGTCTCTGGACAGGTGACCTCTTTCATTGAAAAGCCATTATATCCATTGTTCAGATGAAAACACTTTCTTGTTTCTCGTATATGGGTTGTTTTTGATGTCAGTGAGATTTAGCCCTCTCTCTGTCCTGGTTCTGTCTCAGACATGTCAGTCATCTCACATAAACCGGGACTGGCAGCTCTTCAAACAGATAAACTTCATACACAAAACAGTTTAAAACAAGCCTGTGTAGATTTCTGTGTCTAAAAACTTTGTTGAAGTGACATGTTCTTAAGTGTCTAAGCCAACTTTACCTTGTAGCTTGAATTGGTGTCCAATAATAAATAATTAACTTGTTAACTGCAGAATTCCAGCACTGCACCTTTAACAAAAATATGAAAGCATAACTTTCACAGAATCATATAAACTTACAATATGTGAGTTTTGATTTAATTCAGGGCACCACCCAATTTTTGATAAAACAGGGAAAACTTGAGAAATATTTGATATAAGAATTCTGTAATTTAATAATTCATAGAATTACTTTAAAAGATCATGTCTCAATATCTGAAGACTGCTGAGTTCTTGGGCTTTGGTGTACAGAGGCTGTAAAACTTTTAACCACATGAAACACAGAAACAAGTTCTTTATATATGAAAATTGTATTTACTAACTAAAGGGAATATATGCTTGAATAAGGAGTAGTACTGATTGTAATAGAACCTGAAATAACAAGAAATAAATGAAAACCAACACAGGTAACACCATTGCTGTGTAAACAGTAAGCCGGCGTTTTCAGTGGAAACACTGATGTCACGCTCCGCTTCGCATAAGCGCATACAACAGGACAACAGTACCGTTGTTATGATTGTTGCGAACTACCGTGTTGTGCTGCTCAATCTGCTGAACACTGACTGTCTTTCACTAAAATATGGATCTGTTGCTCCACTTCTGCTCTTAGTATTCACCAATACGCCAAATGATTGGCTCAACTCTACTTCGGTTGAAATCTCCAAAAAGCATTTCTGTGTAAACTCTGATTTTTTTCACTGCGTTTTAGCATTTTCAGATGAAACATTGTTGTGTAAAAGGGGCCACAATTTTTTGGGGGGGTTACTTGGACTTGAAGGGACTTGAGACTCGACTGGGACTCAAGCTATGGTGACTCGACTACACCGCAGGTGGCAGCACATAAAGGTGTAGTGAGACTTGTAGAAGAGATGACACATGAGACAAAACCTGATTATTAAACAGAATAGAAAGATGACACACACAACAAAGAAAGACTACCCTGCTGAAAGAAGAAGTCCGGCTGAGAATGGCTGCTCTATGATCGGAGCCAAATGTATGAAAATGACCTGTAGTATGTAGAGATTAATGAAGAGATTCCTGATTTTGGGTGTGTTAGTTGTTTTAAAATTATAGTCCTACATAATTAACTTTTATTTCTCAACAAAGCAAATGTGGTTTGTGAAAATACTGAATGGTGAGTAGCTTTGAAAACAATATAATGAATACCCAGTCCTGCATCCCACGTTTTATTCAAAATTTCCCACTGGGATCATTAAAGCCTGTCTCTGTTTCCTTTGAGCAAAACATATTTTGAAGAGCCCTGTTTGCACCTTGGCTCTCATTCCACCTGACAGCTGTCACTCGCTTCGTGGCTGATGTTTGGATCTATGTCTGTCTTCTTTGTACTTCACAGTTAAAGGCCTGAGGACTGCTTCTTTTTTTTCCACACTGCTGTGTTTCTTTAACTTAAATAGGTCACTAGCCTGTTGCTGTCAGTTCTTTCTATAAAAGCATCACTATATTTTAATGAGCTCAAGTTCTGAGATGATACTGCAAATATTAAATTTCACTCACAGGCTTAGAAGATTAAACTGTTATTTGTTTTCATGCTGTGCCTTTCACTATGTCAAATAATGTTTTCTTTTAAGGGAGAATAAAAAGCTGAAGGGTGCTGAACATTATAAAAAAGTATAAGTGACAAAAGAGCAAAGCAAAGGTAGTTTTTTTTTTAATTAGCTAGGTTTTCTTGTGAAAGAAATAATAATTGTTAAAAACACTGAATGTTGGGACACTTTCTTCAACTTCTGTCTGCGCTGACAGCAGACATGACAAGTCTGGATCATGAGGGGTTTCATGCTGGATGGTTTTCTGACTGATGGGTGCAATAAATCATCACGACAATAATGTCTCCCTGGGTGACTGACAGGATATTGCTTAGAAGTTAAACCAGAAGCTCAAAACACTGCATTATCCTGTCTTTCAATATCACTGAGATGACGCGGATGAATGCGTTAGATGAGGCTTTGGCGGGTGAAATCCTTCTTTTGAACAAACATGAAATACTTAATGTGGCATACAGTTTTTTTTAACCAAGGCCAAACGTCTCAATCATGTGCTTTTCCTGTTTGGTGAGGCATGCCAGAACCAGTCTCAGAAAAAATGCAAACACTTTGTACCTGAAAAGTCTTGATGGAACTGCTTAACACTCACCTAAACATTCAGTAGTAAGGGAGTCTCCAGCTCACAAACTGCCTGTTTCTAATGTGCATGGACTATTTCTGCTAACAAAGACACACAAGGAAACTCCCCAAAATGATGCGATAGCAGGGGTGGCCAACCAGTCAGAGACCAAGAGCCACAAAAATGAATGCGGTACTACAGAGAGCCACATCACACCTGTGGTCTTACAAACACACTTCCTCTCACGCATAAACGAAATGACATATTATGAAAATCAAAACATTTCCAATTTTCAAAACAAGATTTAACGTGTTTGTTGGTGTGTTTAAATTTCGTACTAGAGAAGAGAAACTGAAACTTAAGTATCAACCTGTACACCCAAACATTAATCAATACTGAAACCAACATTGGCATCAGTATATCAATATTTTAGATTGATTGGTACACCGCTACTCATAGCTTCATGTCAAATTTTATGAATGGATCGAAGAGCCACACACTGAAAGGCAAAGAGCCACATGCAGCTCGTGAGCTACAGGTTGGCCACCCCTGTGCTATAGTATACATGTGTAGAAGGTGATATTTTAAACAACTTATGTGAGAATTCAGAACTTTCAGGCGGCAAAGTTCTGGTAAACAAAAAATTCTTCTGGCCAATTAAACATAAAACACAAAGTTAAAAGAGCACAGACACCTTCAAACAGCTCTAAAAAACTATATATGTCAGACTTCTCAGACTTGAAAACCAGACACACTATTATTCCCTCAGTGAATGAAATTAAAAATCTGCTACCAACCTGATCTTTTGATATTCTCGAAAGCTGTGATTCATCAAATCTTTTATTTTTGTGTTACATTCAGGCAGCTGCTCAGCAGGTTTTACATCAGATTTATTTTTTGCGCCATGAAAATATGCAGAGATTAGCCTGCAAAACTGTTGATCCTCTTTCAACCATGGCCTGTGAACAAAAACCGTCACTTTCCTGCCAAGGATGGGAAGGCTTGACACGGTCTTGCATCATGATGTGAAAATTATATAACACGCATCAAAGGACGCTTATTTTTCTGACAAGCCTGTTGTCATCTAACGGTATAGAAGACATCTATAGGAACAAAAATTAAACACTTATTCATTTTGACTTCATGCACTTCAGAGTTAATTCATCCAGCTTTGTCATTTCGACAAGTTTTTAAAATCTTTTTTTGTTTTGTTTTCCCTTTTTTAACAGCTTTTCCATACCCCTCTCCCTTCACCTGCATATAAATCTCTGTGTTTGATGCAGCAGGGGTACACCAAGAAAAGTTAAACATTTTCAAGGAACTAAGTATCTGGACATGGATGAACTGTATTTACACAACCCCAGAGCTAAATAAAAGCTAGCAGTTTCACACTTATGCATTTTCCTGTTTGATTCATGTGGTTAATATGTACCAGAAGCAGTTTACATGGTTTTTCAAAGTACTTTTTTGATGTCTGAATCTTTCTTGCCTCTTCTTTATATAACCAGATCACATCCCAGGGCTCAAAGCTCATGAGAGCAGACTGTAGAGAGTACTGCAGGGGGGAAATGACTCTGTTGAGGGATGATTTTCAAGTATTATTTTGTCACTATCATGAATTAAATATTTTGTTTTAGCTGGATTGCGGGTGCTCATTATGCAGTGCACATTTGAGATAAAAATTACTGCTGGCTATATGAAAGTTTAATTTGGTTCATCCAGTTAATTGCTGTGTGATTGATTATATAATTACACCGTATTTGTTCCCTGGCTGTTTAAGTCACATAGTCCTGGTTGTAATTCGACAACTGTGGTGATGCAGTGTGTTTCACTGCTATCCATACTGCGGGAATACAGTCATTATAGATATGTGTTGTACGCATTTTATCTTTCTTGATATGTGCTCTGCTCCTCTGAGATTACCCAATGCAGAGACACGCTCCACTTTCTCTCTGTAGTCTTGAATCTAGCTAAAGCAAAAGCTTGACAAATACATGCTCTGCCCTTAAAAGAAGATGATCTAGATCAGCTGCATCAATTTTTAACCACTTCTCTCATTAGTAAAACATGAAATATGAGACCCTTGTAGACACATGAAATTTCTGCTTATGATCAGGCTGCGGTGGGAGCACTGAGTACTCACGCCTGAAACACTTTTATTTGTCTCATCATGGATTTTTGGCCTATTTTGTATGAAAAACTTCTCAGACACTTAAAATGTATGTTTTGGCGACTGGGCCATATTGGATGTGCCTATAATGACTAGTCATCTGGAGGCCTGTTGCAGGGGCAGAGCAATGGGCAGACCTTGGTGTTTGAGGCCTCCCCTTTCAGCTTGTCGTAAACCAATTAGGAATTCCTCTTCATTTCAGCAAGCAAGAGTTCATGAAGATCGCATGTAACTGACCATTTTACAAACAGCTTCAGGGATATCAACAACAAATGAAAATGTAGTGGTTGGAAAATTTTGACATTGTCAGTACAAACATCCTGATTTATCTGTCCATTGTTATTCTGTCCATTATTATTACATTTAGGGATGCACCGATATGAGAACTTCGCCTGATACCAATATTAATATTGGTATTATGGCCGATGACCAATATTTACCGATATCAATATTAGTTAAAAACAAACAAAAACAATTTGAGATGATATGTCAAGGTAGTTCTGAGAGAAAAAGCGGTGGGATCGTGAGAAAAGACGACCATGGAGAGGATCAAAGGATGGAACCCCTGAGGTGAATGTGATCAAAAAAGTACATTTTGTCTGTTTTTTGATCAAAAACAGGAAGAGAGACATCAAAGAAGAGAGTCCACTCTTCTTAAGTAGTTTTGGTGTTTATATAGTCATAGAAAACAATATTATATGGGTCTTAAAAGATTGTTCAAGATGCTCTGAAAATGGCCGGCAGCTAATGAGTAAATTTTCGCCCACTTTTACACGTCTGCTGATGCCAATATGTTAAAAAAATTACCAACATCTGCTGATACTGATATTGATACTGATATGTTGCGCTAGTTACTGTCCATTGTCTATTATCCAGTAAGATGGACAAGCTAGCCATGCTAACCCAGCAACAGAGGGAATACCAGAAAGCAGAGTAGCATCATGCTATTCACAGACATGGCTAACGGAGCTAACATCAGACACCAACGCCATGTTGGAAGAGGACCTAGGAGACAGAGACTGAACAGACTGCTGTAGAAGCTCAGTCCTGGACCCTGTGGAGGTGGAGGCTGGCTGAACTGGAGGATGATGGACAAGCTGTCATCATCTATTTTCTTATGGACCTTTTTGCACTTTCTATACACTTTCTTACTTTTGTTTTCTTGATTGCTGCTGTGACTCCTCCTGAATTCCTCCTCAGGGATAAATAAAGTATTTTCTATCCTCAAAATGTTATCATAGAATGCAAAGATATCCATTCATATTAGATCACAGTAACTCACAGTTACGTCTTGTCATGTAAGGTGTGTGCATGTTGTAGTAAAGGGTTGGAGAAAACTGTGGTTTTAATGAAACTTCTTTGTTAGCGTCATATTAGTCACTTTTGCTTATTGTAATAATCTGATATAAAAATGAAAGCTGTGAGCAATGCTTTCCTTTCAAAGGAAAGTAGAAAAACTTATCTGCTGTCTGAAATGCTTTTTCAGTCACCACCACTCAACCTGACATCTTTAAACAAAGCACACTATTCTTGGATATTTCAGGTGTTTGATTGAAAGTTTCAAAGTTGCAAAAAGAAGGAAAAGTTTGTGAGGAGGTTGTGCAATCAGAGTGAAGACTTTGGTGACAGACACAGCGTGTTTGTTGTCTCTATCCAGATACAATATTATCACATCCTTTCATCCCTGCTCTTCCTTTCTACATGACACTGTGATGCTCTCTGGACTCCTGCTGAGATACTTTCCCTTTTTCCGAGCAAGTATTTTTCATAAGAGAGCGATTAATCTCTGTTGTCTGTGCGTATCCTCTCTGCTCAGCAGGGGATGTTGTCGCTCTGACTGAGGGAGGTAAAATGCTGATAAACAGTCCAGATGAGGAACTAAGTGGATTTTCAGACAGATCATCTCTCTGCAGCATGATGGGACTCTTTGGGCAAATATTGATACTGTGTGTGTGCACTGGGAACAGGTGCGGTGAATCTGTGAAACAGACACACACACACACACACACACACACACACACACACACACACACACACACACACACGCACTCAGTTTGTATGGTGTTGTGTGCTAATTGCTCACATGTTACCTAGCTACTGTAGCCATGGCAACACATCTTGATCATTTTAAAGGAGGTGAAAAACAATTTCAGGCGAACTGCTCTCTGTTTCACCTTTTGCTGAGACTCTGTCTCTCCCTGCGCTCTTTCACCTGCAGAAATGTGTTGCCATACCCAAACACTGGAAAGAACTAAAACTGTCAGATAAGCTTTGAAAGTAGGACGATCTTTGATATATTATGAAAATGATTAAAAGTAGCAGCCTCGGAGTGGAGGGAGGCCTTTACATTTTATGTCTTTGGCCTGATGTAACCTTGGCTTCTCGCCCAGAGGCCAAACAGTGAGTGGGCTAGGGATTTCAAAGACGGGTTGATTAACTGAAGAGTGTGTTTTCCCCCCTCTGAATAAAAATAAGACCTCATTAAAGGCCCTGTACCCTCTCTCAGTCTTGATTCAGTCCCTCAGTGTAAACTTTGTAATTGTTGTTCTCATTCATCCTCTGATTGTATTTTCCTGCACCGCCTGAGTCATCACTGCCCTTCACACAACAGTTCTGTGTGTGTGTGTGTGTGTGTCTGTGTGTGTGAAACTAATGGTCTGACCATTAAAGTGAACCCCTGCAGTACTATGATCTACCGCTCAAACGATCCAGTCATAAACAGTAAATGGCTGATAAACTGGCGAAATGAAGCACTCAGTTAACTGCTGTTATCACACAGCTGATGCCAGCAGCCCCATCAGGTCTGGAGGATCACAGGAGCCCAGTGAAGTGAGCAGCTGATCTGTCTGTTCAGAGAAAACACCCTTTGGGGAAGTGAAGTTCTTGACATAAAATTTACAAGAGCAGTGACTGAAACAAAAGAGACAAATGCAAATTTTAAACACATTTTTATCCACAAGTAGGGGCTTCGGATCCTGCTCAAAGAGGGTTTACAACTCAGTCCTAGAAGTCTCTCGGTTTTTGAGTTTGCTACAACATGGCGCTTTAATATCCCTTGCATAGTAAACTGGCTTTACAGGCAGTCGGAGGTCTTTCCAGCCACCTGTTTCCAGCTAAGATTAAGTGTGTGCCCAGAGCTCCCTCTGTGCACAGATCTGATCCTACTCAGCCACGTGAAGTCACAGACGTACGTGCACTTAGTGATACAACTGGGCTCACAGCCTGTGTTCCAGTTCATGTCATAAATGTGGGTTTTACAGATGGAGGACTGAGCTACCTATGGAAGCACACTGGGAAATGTTGCTTTTATACATTTGATTGTATGTTATTCTTTTAAGGTTAGGATAAAAAACCTTTTAAATTCACTATGCATCCTCCATCAAATAGCTGACCAGTAAAATTCAGCGTTGGTGCTGTTTTTGCACACAGTGCACTGCAGTTTCCTCCTCAGCTACACTCCGGAGCAACCTCATACCTCCAGATATTGATCTTTCTTGATGGATCACACACTGCTCAGCCATGGCCAGCCTACAAACAAGATTGTTTTTTTTCTCTGGAAATCCCATGTTATCTGCAGCTCTTATTTCTAAGAAAAAAATGCAGTCTGTAGAATCACAGGCTGTTGAATTGTAGGAAAAAATTCCAATACTGCTGCTTTGTTTGTCCTCACCACTCCGCTGTTTCTAATAAGGCCCTCTGTTTACCATCACCTCCCACTCACTCTGTAATTTCAGGTTCATTTAAACACTCACACCTTCTACAGACCATGATGATACACAGCTCACCTCCAGGGTGAAGTAATATCAAACTGAGCCAGCATCTCTTTATTTGCATGGGGAAACTTTCTTTCTTAGGAAAGCAAGTCTAAATCTGCTGAGCTGGATTCACTGTAATCAGTTGCTCAAGGTTGCCCCAAGTGGAGGAGTTTAAGTATCTCAGGGTCTTGCTCACGAGTGAGGGAAGGATGGAGCGAGAGATCGACAGGCGGATTGGTGCGGCGTCTGCAGTAAGGCGGGCTCTGCACAGGTCTGTTGTGGTGAAGAGGTTAGCTGAGCCAGAAGGCAAAGCTCTCTGTTTACCGGTCGATCTTCGTTGCCACCCTCACCTATGGTCATGAGCTCTGGGTAGTGACCGAAAGAACAAGATCGCAGGTACAAGCGGCCAAAATGAGCTTCCTCCGTAGGATGGCCAGGCTCTCCCTTAGAGATAGGGTGAGAAGCTCGGCTATCCGGGAGGAGCTCGGAATAGAGCTGCTTCTCCTCCGCCTTGAGAGGAGCCAGATGAGGTGGCTCGGGCATCTGATGAGGATACCTCCCGGACGCCTCCCTGGTGAGGTGTTCAGGGCACGTCCCACCAGGGCAGACCCAGGACACGCTGGGGAGACAACGTCTATGTCTCTCGGCTGGCACGTCGGGATCCCCCTAGAAGAGCTGGACCAAGTAGCTAGGGAGAGGGAAGTCTGGGCTTCCCTGCTTAGGCTGCTGCCCCCACGGCCTGACCCCGGATAAGCGGCCGAAGATGGATAGATGGAGTTGCTCTGGGGTACCCCTGTCAGTCTTCTTGTTTGCATTTTATGTTAGCAGGTCCTTGCTGGTAACATCCACCGTCAGACCACCAGTTTGTTTAATGGCAGCACATTTTGTCAAAACTCTTAATTTTGTGCTCATTTTTGTGGCAAAGGTAAATTTGTGTGCTGCATTTTCAAGAAATTCTCCCTATCTTGTGACAAACTCTACATGTGCACTGATAATACTACCATCTTTAAACAGCTACAGATCAATAGTGCATATATGGATAAAGCACAGCCTTGATTTTCTTTCCAATAGAATTTATTTCATTCCAACTTCCACTGCTTATCTAGATCCGGGTCACGGGGTAGCAAATGCTATCAGCGAAGTCTAGTGGCCCCTGTCCCTGGCCACTTTCAAGTCCACCAGCTCCTCTGGGGGGGATACCTAGTGGTGCCAGCCCAGAGACAAAAGCCGCGTTTCCACCAAGTAGGCTGGTTCGGTTCGTTTCGGTACGGCACGCATTTTGTGGCGTTTCCACTGACTTATCCCAGGACTGATCCCCAAAAACCGAGATGAGCCGCCCTACTTTTTTGGGACCCTTCCGTATGGGTGCCAGACTAAACCAATCCGCTCTCGGAAGGTGGAGCAGCACACTACAGACCGTTGATTGGTCAAAAGAATCGTCACTTACAGCGGCTGCATTTCTCCTGGTGGCAAAAATCTCTCCACTATGTCCTTGGTCTACACCGGGGTCTCCTCCCAGTTGGACATGCCCAAACGCCTACCCAGGGAGGCGTTTGGGCATGTCCAACTGGGAGGCGGAGGAGCAGCGGCTCTTCTCCAATCTCTCCTGGATGTCTAAGCATCAAACCCTATCTCTAAGCCTGAGCCCAGACACCCTACAGAGAAAGCTCTTTTCAGCTTCTTGTATCCATGATCTTGTTGATCTGGCTCAACCCGCTCTTCACCCCGACAGACTATCTGCTGACCTGGAGTGGGCAGTCCACCCTTTTCCAACTGAGAACCGTGGCCTCAGACTTGATGCTGATCTGATCTTCAATAGAATCCAAATAACTGAACTTGGCAGGGTTGGAGAATTTCAGCTTTGTAAATGATTTCTTTGTTGTAACAATGCCTCTTGGTTACAGATCAATTTTCAGATGGTAGGTAAGCCTGTTTGTTTTCCTTTCCACATTCGTAAGGAGCATGTATTGGTGAGATGATCAGCAGGGCTAGTATGTGGATTCCAACCATAAAAATTTGCCAAATCTTCAACAGCCCAACAGCATTGTCGCAACAAAGAAATAATCAAATTTTTCTGTAAAATTCAAAAGAAACTCTTGCTTCATCAGTACTAGTTCAAAATCTTTTTAATACCTCCACTGAGTTGAATTTTCTTCTCCCTGCAGGTTTTACTTATTTTTCTTTGTGTCATGAACTCAACAAAAGTGTGAAACAAGTGTCAGGATCTTCTGTCTTTCTTTACATCCCTCTACAAATCTGCTACAGCTCAGTGACACTGCATATCAAATTGGTTGAAAACATAAACATTTCTTTCTCCTGTCAAAGTGCCAGTGTTCATAAAAACATGACCCTGCTTCACCTCAACATCTCTGCTAATTACCAGCTGTTGTCAGGTTGTCGGCTGCTCAGATGAACTGCTTGCTGAAACAGCATTGCTCACTTCTCTCACTTGATCTCGGCACTCCGTACTTGAGATGTAGATGCACTCAACAAAAGACTTCTGGGTGTAATGAGGAAAGAGCACTTCAGAATCTATATTTAGGTGCATTTTTAGCAGGCCTTATCAACCAGTGTGCATCTAAGTTTTCATTCTTCATTATTCATGTGTTCAAATGCAGATATGAAATAGCATCACGTGTTTGGTGTAAAATGCTAAATCAAGTCATCCAGAGTCTCATGTTTTAGTTATGATACTCCAAATGGATAAAACTTCAGCTGAAATCTCCACTTTCCCCTCCTCTGGTTTCCTTTTTTCTTTTATTTTTGCTTCTATTTCTTCCTCTTCTCTCCTCAGAGTCAAGATTCAGATCAGTTTGTTTACAAGCATAAATTTCTCCTTCTACAAGTTAATGTACGTATGTTTGATTTCTCTGCAATAACAGCCACCTCCAGTCCTTCTGCCAGCTTAAATTGAGGGTTCCACTAACTTGAGCAGAGCTGTTGTTTTCCTCCATTCGCCTGTATTGATCCGTCTTCCTTGGGGTGACCATCCCAAATTAGCAAATGGATCACAGCACCTTGTGAAACAATTCATTTGGCCCAGGAGGATATCTTTGTTCTGCTTGTAGGTCCATATGGGAATAGAGATAAAGGACTAATGTGGGTTATTATCAGCTGCTTAGGAGACATTTATTCACATGGTTTGCCAGAACCTGAGGCAAATAGACTGATAGTGCCAAGGAATAACAGGAAGCATCATGCAGGAGGATAGGTCCAAATTAATGAATACAAATTATGTTTGGAAATACTGAAAATGTAAATGCATTTGATTCATTTCTACTTTGCAGCTGTGTCTTATGGTGTGATTTTTGCATTGTATTGGATTATAGTATTAGATGATCGCACCTCCAAATTACTGAAAAGTGACTTTAATGTGTGAGGCTTTCAAAGTCAGTGATGTGTTCGATAACTTCACCATTGACTGTAAAATTGTGATAGAATGAAGTGTCGGGAGGTATAAAATCTGATTCAGCAAAGCTATTAATTGTAGAAAAACACAAAATTTAAGGATGCTGCTAAAATTTTCTCAGCATTGTGCTGATTGCAAAATGGAGAAAAGGACCGAAAGCTTGAGAGGCAAAAATTTGAAACTTGAAACGCAAAAGTTTTGTGCCGTTTCAGCCTCGCGTTGACATGGAAACAGCGTTTTAGCTGACCTAAAACGCAAACTTTTGAAAACGGCCTCCAGAGTGGGATTTTTCTGAAACGCTGCCGACACTGTTGCCGAGTAAACAGTAAGCCGGCGTTTCAGTGGAAACACTCCTCACGAGCCCATACAACAGGACAACAGTACCGTTGTTACGATCGTCGCGAACTACCGTGTTGTGCTTGTGCTGCTGAATCTGCTGTATTTGCTGACTATCTTTATACAGAATGTAAATCTGTTGCTCCACTTTTGTGCTTAGTTTTTCCCAATACACCAGATGATCGGCTCAACTGTACTTCGGTGGGGATCTCCCAAAAGCAGCTTCTGGACAAGACAATTATAGCACCATCTACAGGCCTGGCATGCTTACTACAGCGTTTTCAGTCCCTTTGCGTTTCCGTGTAAACGCAGATTTTTTTCACTGCGTTTCAGCGTTTTCAGATGAAAAGTTGTCGGGTAAACGGGGCCTTAGACATCTGGTAGATGCCTACTAGAATGATTTACTCAGGCAGGTTAAAGCACTCTTAATAAATGAATGTTGAAATGCAAAAAACAAACCCTCCACAAGCTAGAAACACCATGTCCTGGTGTGATTTTAAAAACCCTTCTTCTATTGTAACTGGGATAACAGTGTTATTTTTTTCTGGGACAGATTTCACATCAAATTGTTCTGCCCTGCTTTCAGTCCTGTTGTGTTGGTCCTTTGTGCTTTGTTGGAGCACGCTCTGTGCCGCCTGGTCGGGGACTCTTTGGATGAAGAGAAATCAGGAGTGACAGATGATAAAGGTCATGAGCTGGACTCTCACCCCGACTAGCCAATGTTGCTGTTCTCTCTAAAAAGCTTGATAAACTCAATCCCGGGTCCCCTTTGAGTAGAGATGAGAGCAGCTTGCTGTGTACGGTGGCCTGCTGGTGGACTGCTGGGACTTATGTGCTTCAGACCAAAGAGAAGTTTGGTCGAGGCATTATGAGTAAAAACCTGAGAGAAATGAATGTTAATGAGGTGTGACTTGGTCATGGAGAGTGTGGACTGTTAATGATGCTGGGACGCTGTTTCTCTCCCTCTAACAAACATCTGAAAGCCGCATTGAAATGCACAGGGGCATACAACTCTTTTCACCCATTCGCCGGTTTGAATTTTTGTTGTCCTCTGTTTTATTAAAACTGTTTATCTCAGAACATTCAAATCAGACAGCTGGAGCTCCAGATACCTGAGGATGTTTCAGTAAACTTGCCAAGAAATGAGAAGCAGCAGGATTAAAGTCATTCTTAAGCCTGGGAGGGCTTTAAAGACCAAGCAAAGGCAGCACAGAATCACACAGTAAGCTCCGTAAGCTATTCTTTGTCCTCTTTTACCTTCAGCGCCCGTACGGGAATGTTTTCCTCCAAATATGATCAATTATTGATGGGGGAAGTCAGCATGAAGGAGGCTGTCAGGGTGCTTTTTTCATCGATGCATGACACAGGAAACTGTGTTCAGGGACAAAATGCAAGAGAGTGTGAGAGTATTTGGCTTTTCAGTTTGTCGTCTGTGTGTGAGAGACAGAGGATAGATAGAGAAGAATGCAGCTCTGCAACAGTTCATCTGAAGTTAAATGAAAAGAAATAAAAAAGTGGAGGCTGTAAAAAAAGCAAAATGAGTCAGAGAGCAATAAAAGAACAGCTGAATAGAATAAAAAAGTGAAATGATCACTGTTTGTTGGGACTATTTCTTTTTCTCTGCAGTGCCCAAAGGACTTTCTCCCTGAGCTCACCGACAATAAGTTGAATCCCAGGTTGACATTCTGTGCTTATGCTATAAAAAATGACAAAAGTGGAAGAAATCGGTGCTGAGACAGACAGAAAACAGGTGTCATAATTTTTTTTTTGTTCACTCTGCTTGTTTTTATTCATTGCGTCTCTGTTTCAGTTTTTCACAGACCCATGTGCCAGCAGCCCCTGTCTCCATGGAAACTGCAGCCGGAGTGATGGCAGGGAGGAGGGGGAACCAGCCTACACCTGCGAGTGCACTGAAGGGTACGAGGGGGAGAGGTGCGATCAGATCTTATTGGATCTGCCAGCCGCTGAGTGGGACCCTGCCACCCCCTCTGCTCCTGAACTTGCCACCCCCGCTGCCTCCACCACCGCAGCTGCTACACAGCCACCACAGCCAACCACTGTCACCTCCTCCACTACCACGCCAGCTCCTCCCACCCTGCAGCCATGGCAACCCAAAGCTGGGCAGAGGTTGCTGGTGGTGCCATGGGAGGCAGACAGGGTGAGATAACCTGCACTCCAAGTTTAAGCTCCTCTGAGGGTTTATCTTTAAAATGTGTCAAGAAAAACATGTATCTGTGTGTTTGTGTGTGTGTGTGTGTGTGTGTGTGTGTGTGTGTGTGTGTGTGTGTGTGTGTGTGTGTGTGTGTGTGTTTTCCAGGTAACAGAGGGTCTGCACTGTGTGAGCCCTGAGCTGTGTGAGCTGACATCCGGGACTCTGACTTTATCTCTGGAGGTGCCTGAAGAGACAGCTGTGAAGTAAGAGTTTATTAAGTACCTCTTATTACTGACAGCCCTGAAAGCAGGGCCAGATTATCAAAATGGGATACCCAGGGTCGTATTAAGCTGGGGGCCAATATTTACTTTAACTAACATACTTTAATTTTATCTAGCAATTTTGTTGCTTCTAACAAGCATGCAGAAGTTTTCCTGTAAAACACACTTTCAACGGCATTTTGTATTAATAACTGGCTGTGTCCACGATAAACACTTTTAACATCACTGTTAAGTGAGCTTAACAGCCTTACAGGTAGCTGGTAAGATGGCAGTAACAGATTGTACTAGAAAGAGGAACACATCTACATCAATACTGCGATGTTAAACTGAATGCATCGGAAGTCTCTGTGCAGGGGGGACAGCTTAAAGCTTTTACCCTTCAGGAGCTGCTCAAACACAGACTGCTTCTTGTTTAGTAATGCAACTTATATTTGAGATCTCACAGTATATTTTAGTTAGCACAGCACACACCACTGATATTAGCATCATTGTATGTTACCTCGACATGAGTCAGTGTCAATGTCAAGTCAGTGTTTCTCAAACTGTTTCAGACCAAGGACCACTTATCCCTCCCAGAATAAACCCACTGACCACAAAGCTAAATCACCCTGGAACAACATCCCACATAGGAGCTAATTTATTATAATGTATTAAAAATCAGAATCATACACGTTAGTGCCAAAATACACAAAATGTACCTCCGGTCCAGCTAGTGTCAACTCACACTGGATCCGCTCCAACTGCAGTCCAGCTGTGTCCCTGCTCTGGCAGGTCACAGCTTATACGCAACAATCTTAATTTTGCCAGATGCTGGATCTGTAATGCATCAGTTAAATGTAGGGCAGATTAAGCAGTGCACTGGAGCCACTTAAAAAGAGCTTCTGACTTTTGAAATGATAAAAAAAAAAACGGTTTCAGAACCAGATGGTATTTAGTTTGACTACAACAAAAAAAAATAAAACACAATGAGCACAGCCATGCCAGGAGTAAACGGGTTTAAGTTTTACAGGTAACATGAATGAGGAGAGGCTCATCAACTGAGTGGGAAGCACTCCTCATTCTTGCCATTCCAGCTGTCTGGTAGTCCTGCAATGTGCCAGACTGCACATGCAACCAGTGTGAGTTGACATACACTGTCAACACACAACAGAGTGGAGCTGCACTGTAGCAGGGTCTGGTGTGTTCCTGGCAAACTTTTTTTTCTTAACGTGCCATAAAAAAGCTTGAATTAATCACAGCCATGGCGGACCAGTAGGGGGCTGAAGTGAATGCACACTATGTTAGCAAATTACTGCTTGAAATAATTTAAGTATTACAGTGTTTTTATGGAATCAAACCTTGAGTGTGATTAAGTCGAGTCATGAGTCCTGTGTGTAAAGTCAGACTCAAGTTGAATCACCATCATTGATGTTATCATTAATTGTTATAAAAATATCTGCTGTTACACTTCTTAGATTGCATTTCATTTTTCAACCTTAGGCATGTTAGCTTACTAAAAGTAACTTATTCAACAGTGTTAGTAACTTATGCTTGTTACCCTCTATAATTTAATGACTTGTCTATATTTTCCTCATGCACTGCTCTTGCGTGCTTTTGCTGTTAAATCCTGTAGGGATCCGAGCCCCTGTTAATGTCTATAGCTTTGAAAGCGAAGTGCCAGTGATTCCACAGCAATGGACCCTGATCTGCCTGTTGTGGTTGATTTAACACTGAATTGAACACTTCAGCACACAGTGAAGTCTCAAACATTAGTCAGTATACTTCATTTCCCACATTACACTGAACATCTCCCTTAATGGTTCATCTCAGTGAGAAACCATTCTTCTGCAACAATTAGAATGCTCAAGAAACTGATGTCTTTCCTTTTTGTCCAAGTTGCAGCTTTTCATGTCCCGGCTTAATTGGTTCCATATTTGGCCTGAATAATGTAGGCAACCGCATCAGACCTTAAAGTAATTGAAGATTTAGCTCAGGGGTGGCCAACAAGTCAGGGACCAAGAGCCACAAAAATTACTGTGGTACTACAAGGAGCAGCAATGAACGTGGTCTTACAAACGCACTTTCTCTCACACATGAACAAAATTACATAAAATGAAAATCAAAACATTTTCAATTTCAGAGCGAGATTTATTGTGTTTGTAAGTATGTTTAAATTCATACTTGGAGCCATGTCAAAGACAAATTTCTGTTTTTACTGCAGAAGAGACAAAGTTCAATCTATCTATCTATCTATCTATCTATCTATCTATCTATCTATCTATCTATCTATCTATCTATCTATCTATCTATCCATCCATCCATCCATCCATCCATCCATCCATCCATCCATCCATCCATCCATCCATCCATCATCCATCCGTTCATCCATCCATCTATCTATCTATCTATCTATCTATCTATCTATCTATCTATCTATCTATCTATCTATCTATCTATCTATCTATCTATCTATCTATCTATCTATCTATCTATCTATCTATCTACTGGCACATGAACTACTGAGTGGAGCACATGTAGAGAAAAGAAACTGAAACTTAAGTATCAATCCCATCACTCAAGTATTGATTAATACTGGTCCCAGCATTTGCAACAATATACAATATCAGTTTTATGAGTGGACCCAAAGAGCCACATGCAGCTTGCAAGCCACAGATTGGCCACCTCTTCCAAGCTTCCTAGCTGTAAAACCCTGGCTGTCGTTATAAAGCCCAACTCAGCGTTTTCTATTGTATCCAATAGTTCTATGTTAGTGTTGTGTCCTGGCTCTACATAGGTGAGAAAAAGATGTGTTAAATCAGGAAGAACCCCAAACTGCTGTGGTGAATTGAAGGCACTTAAGAATCCTCAGAGTGTAGCTGGACAATCAAAAAAAAAGAAGAAGCAAACTTGCATGTGAGTGAACACACCTGTTAGTTCTTGCCTCTGACCTGAATTCATTCTTCTGGTCTTTTAAAAACAACAATAAAACTGTCTTTGTCTGGAAGTAAGTCAGGACCGACCTCTTTATCAAGTACCAGTCAAAACAAAACAAAACAACAAAAAAAAAAAGGCTACACATCAGCATTGTCGGTGCTCTAGACAAGTCTTGGTGTCTTCAAAATCATACACAGGTGCTTTATTGAAGTACAAATTTAAGAAAATCACGCTTAAGTATTCTAATGTTCAACTGATTTTAAATTGCAACTGAACTTAAAACAAACTGAAAAAAGACAGAAAGATGTTAACATACATCTACAAGGTGTTGTTATATTTCATTCTTAAATGGGTCATTGTGCATCATTTGTATTTTATTTAAGGTATTCATTTATTGCTTATGCCCATCAACAGTGATTTGAAACAGTGATTTCTAGTTTGATGCTAAGTTAGGGCATAATTATAACTCAAACCAAAAGCTGCAGTAATTACTGTAATCAACCCTGCTCTTTGTAGTCAAAATGAGGAACAACAAAGCATGTTGTATGGCTGTAAAGTGTCTGCATTATCACTATAAAGAAAACTAAAGTAGAATTTTCTTTTCTCAGCATTTTATCTGCTTATTTAACACAACAAGATTTTTCTGGTGACATAGTACAATCGTTTGTGGCTTTTGTAACTAATGAATTTCTATTTGAGTCTTTCACAACCCACCTTTGGGACCTGGAACACCCAATTACTTGTGCTACACCACTCCAGGTGTATCCCGCCTTTTGTGAGCGTGCAAGTTATAAACAGAATTACAAAGGGAGTCTAAATAAAGGTCAATAAATAATGCAAAAGCGGTAGTCAAGGTGATCGTTGAATGCCCTTGATATTGCCCCTCATTACAGATGGCAGACATGTCTCAATGCCCTGATCACGATCACAGACAGGGAGCTGCAAGTTAATCAACTGCTGCTGCTCTGTTTTCATACTGTATAATTACACCTGAACACACTGCCAGTAAGGGACACTCATATACAAACACACATGCAGCACTGTGAAATGAAGCAGTGAACCAAAAGTGACATCGATTTAGTGAGGCTGATGATCATGTAATGATAGTCATGCTCTAGAGGGACGGGGGGGCAGACAGAGGGATAGCAGTGGAGATAGACGATGCACAAACAATTACAAGAATCCATGAAACAATACCATCAACAATGTTGCTAAGTTTTTTTTCTCATCAGCAAAATCATCAACATCGTAATCTTTTTCTTTTGGCTCCTTTTCAACAACAATCTTACAATAACTTACTGGCTGTGAAATTACAAGCCAAATGGAAAAGAGTTCAAGCAACACAGGAAATGCTGAATATTGTTCCAAGAAATGTATATGCTCAATTTGAATGTGTTGCTTGAAACAAGTTTCAGCTTTGTCCTGACAGTGTTTTATGGACAGCTCGGGGATTACCTCTGTAGTATTATTTTGCTCTGGGATGCACAAAATCATTTCAGGGGGAAAAAAGTTATAAGTGTGAACTGTCTTGCTGAAATATACAAGCTCCTTCTTGATAGCAGCATATGTTCCTCCAAAACCTGTATTGTTCTTCCCAGATGTGCAAGGAGCCTGTGCAATGAACACTTATATAATATAATATAATATAATAGAATATAATATAATAGAATATAATAGAATATAATAGAATAGAATAGAATAGAATAGAATAGAATAGAATAAAATAGAATAGAACTTTATTTGTCATTGCAACAAGTGCAATGGAATTGCAAGAGCCCTTCAGTCGGTGCAAAACAGTTAAAAGTGCAAAATAGCTGCCATGTTTAGGTACATTAATGACATGAGGTCATTGTTATGTAATTATATGATGACAAATGAGGTATTGATTTCAGCCTTTGTTCAGGACCCTTACTGCTGTTGGGTAGAAACTGTCTCTGAACCGGTTTGTCCTTGTAGTGATTGACCTGTACCGTCTGCCTGACTGCAATAGATTAAACATGTGGTGTCTTGGGAGATAGGGGTCCTGGGTTATTTTTCCCGCCTTTCTTACTGACCCCATACCCTAAAAAACAAAGACACAAAAAACAAACAGGGATGCTGGCTTTTGAAATGTGCACCTATGACTTGTTGGTTAGTTGTTAAGCTTTTTTAGAGCACAGAATGTGGTGTCCATGGTTTCCAAAAGGAATGTCAATTTTTAATTTGACTTGTGGCTTGTGGAGAAGCCACTAGTTTCTGTTTCGTCTTTTTGAGTTTCGACCTGCATTTGTGAAAGCAGCTACTAACTGTGTAAATAGATGATGGTTTTTGAAGGTTATTTGAGCCCATGTACTGAGTTCCACTACAGAGTTGCGTCTGTTTTTAATGCAGCACCCCCTGAGAGCTCAAAGATTTCAATTTCAAAGACTTCAAGTCAGTATTTTTTTCAGCATTGTCACTTTGTGATGAGAACTCCCCAGAGATTCAGAGTCTTTTGTTGACATTATGTTAATAAACTCAATTGCAACATCTGATCAGCTGGAGGATGTTTCTCCAGTTCATTTTCTTTTTAGCGTTGCACAATTTTTGTTTTGTAAGATTTTTTTCATTTATACCTATCCAAACTATTTTTTAAAGATGTTGCTAAAATTTAAATGAGAAAATCATTTCATAGTACAATTCAGTCTTTCAATTTCAACATGTGAATATCTATTTTAGCACAGTTACTGATGGAGTTCAAATGATTTGCTAACTGTCAAAGTGTTTTATCAACATTTATGTAACATCCTATATTCTTTGGATGTGGGGTTGTCCCTATACAACAAAAATATAACAAAATAATATTAAAAAGATCCAGATCTGAAAGTGCGATTCCATTCCATGTCATTACTCAATGAAATAAATAGTGTTAAGTTGTAGAATGAACCAGAAGCATTTATCACTTGTATAGCTCAGATGACCTACAAAAACTCTGCTTCAACAGCCATCGGGCAGATCCACCCACAGTTTGCCCTTACACGTAAAAATGACCTAAATTATGCCCGTAAAAATATCCATGAATGCATCCTGCAGGTCTTTTCTAAAGTTGGCTCATAGAAACAGCACTCTCACCTTTTCTTATGGCTCTCAACGGTAAAATCTCAATGATACACACACAGAAATACACCTTTTAATCTTTAATTTAGATGTACATAAATTGGAAGAACTGCTGGTTTACCTTGCTTTTGTTGCTATCAGTGGGGTTATTTCAGGTGTTAGAATGCTGTTGGCTGTCTCCCTTACAGTCTGAGTCTGATCGGCAGGTGTCACTTCACCCTCCCGTTTCTCCTCGAGGACTCAGCATGGTAACTCAGCTCAGCTCTAGTGTTTGTCATCTCCTCAGCAGGAAAGAAACTGTTGGAGCTTAGTGTCCTGGCAGGAAGCGTGGTCAAACATTGTTGTTCTCAGTCTTCCCAGTAGGAGACGGGCTGCTGTGTTGTGCTAGATGTGCACAGATGCATCCATTAATCTTCTTCACAACATCCTCAAACCTCGTCTATCTTTCCTCATAGTGTGCTTGGTGTCTGTTGTTTAAAGATTCAGGTTTCAAAGATGTAAGCCAAGGTGCATGCCCCTCATCTCACCTTTATACTATCTGGTGCAGAGAACAGAGACGGCTGATAGGTTAAGTGTTCTCAAGTCATTTTTTAGTATGAAGTGCTTATTTAGACCCACTTTTTAGTCTCTCTGCATATGCTCCTGTAATGGTTTTCACTGTAATCTTTCATTTGTCTGAGGTCACGTACACATCCCTTGACTACATCCACTGTGCTTCACACCTCAGATCAGACAGCAACATAACTCTTCTAAGTCAGACTGCTGGCAGCTATTACTAACCGGACCTGATGATGAAATAACACTCTGGTGGACTTGCCTCAGATCTTCAGTCAGACTTTGAAAAGAGTGTCTATCATTTACACACTGCTGGCCACCATGAGTTGAGGCTGAAGATATCTGCTAAGCCTCTTATGTTAGACAGAATAGGAACACTTATCTAATCTTTCCTTGAGATTATGTTGACATTTTTCTTATTCTTTTGTGTCCCTGGATGTACAAAGTAATTTGAATGCAATATGTGAATTGTGTTGTTTTTTGTGCATTCATTATTTGTCCTCTAAAAAAAACCACATTTAAACTGTAAATACTGTAAATCTAAGGAGCTACAGAGGCAGCTAATAACCGTCACCAATTAAAGGGGGATCTCTGCAACATTTTACAGCTTGTGCTTTGGAAGGGCACTGAAGCCAAAGCCCACAGTAATCAGATTCAGTGTCTTATTCTCCTCCCTTTATCTCCTCACCCTTTATCCTTCCTTTCAACATTTTGTCTCTCCAATTAGGCTGCTGGTGAATGCCAGTGGAGCTCCAGTGCTGTGGCGTGTGAATGAAGAGGGCTTTCTGCGTTCCTCCATACTGAATGGCACCACACTGTGGTTTCTGCAGGCCGATGATGGACTCGTGGTGCCTGATCACTTGCTGCCCCTGGGACAGAACTACTTCCTGAGTAAGATCCCAAGTCAGACAGTGACCACTAAGGCTTTATACATCGCCTCTTCAAGACAGGGATGTTACTAACCTGCTGTTAGTTTGAACATCAAGTCTTCCAAGCTTCCATGCAAGAACTTAATGTAAAATCACACACTGGGTCTACAATATTAACCCGCCTGTGGGTTCACTGAAACAGTAAAAAAGAGCATTGAAGGAGAAGCTTCATTAGGTGTGGGATCTAG
Organism: Halichoeres trimaculatus; assembly: GCF_033239565.1. NCBI lineage: Eukaryota > Metazoa > Chordata > Actinopteri > Labriformes > Labridae > Halichoeres > Halichoeres trimaculatus. Next base: position 20,418,158 of record NW_027437188.1, read on the forward strand.
ATGGGTTTTTATATTCTCAGTTCAAAAATACCGCTTTGCCTTGCTGTCATTATAAATGTTCATCAGGAACAGTGGTTGAAAAAAGTTTCCTGATTGGTTGAGCCCGTACTTAAGGTAGTAACAGAAGCATACTCTAGGTGAGAGAGCATCCCTGCAAAATGTCAGAGCCAGACCAGATGTGGCAGCACCTTGTGTGTAAGAGAAGCTTGTGGCCTGTTGTACTTCCACAATACCATAACACAAGAGTCTTAAGGCCAAATTCACTTCTGTTTAATTGTTTTGTGTTTTAGGCTTGAAAATCATTACTAAAACTCAAAAAGACTGTGAGGACTATCTGGAAAAGTGTTTTTTGAGATGCAGACCTCATTTCCCATGAGCACTTGCTCCCCACTGATGTGAGAATGGGATTCTTATCAAGGCACATGTTTGTTTTGAAGCAAATGAGCTTCCCGTAGTTATGAAGTCAGCTATGACCCTTTCAATTGCCTGTTAGCTTTTGACATTTGAAATTCTTATTATTTTTTTTTTTTACAAAGAGTTGATGTGATATGTTTCTGTGATGAAAGTTGAAATTTTATTCTAAAGCTGAAGTTATACTGATGTATGCTAACTGCTAGCATATCAATGCAGTTTCCCATATACATTAGCATCAAGCTTACGTTATTTTGTTATTTTGGTAAATAAGGTGATTTATACCATTTCTAATGTACTGAATATGAATCTCCTGAGAGAGTAATGTACATTTCTTTAAGAAGTCAGTTCTTCAGTAAAACTTCAAGCTAAAAATCCTGAATCAGAGTTTTCTTGGGAAATGTTATCTAACTTCTAAGCTAAGATAGCTGCACCAGACTACTTGACATAAGGCCTGGCGACTCCAGCACAATGTAAAGAATTGATAAGGGAATCGTTAAGCACAAAGGCTAATGATATGATACGATTCGCATCCCTACTTTTTACTGGATACTTGACCTGGTTATATATTTGTTATCTGTTATGTAGGGCTGTTGTTTGAAACGTGGCAACATTTAAGCATATCTTGTTATGTCCTACCTGGGCTCATCTACCAAGCATCAGGTGAAGAGAAAAAAAGACAGATCAGCAGAGAAAAATCACAGATTATTCCCACTGCTAAACTTTTATGGACAGCATGGTGTTGTCATGGGGACTTTGACATGCTGCCCGATCCTTTCCAACCCGCCTGGAAGCTGAGAAATAGCATTTATAAATAATTTATTTTGGCGCTCATAATCTCACAAATTCTGGATTATAATCATGCATATATCAAGGAGTGAGACTTTTTTTCATGATCACTTAGAAATTCCTCACAGGGTCTTAAAATTCAGTATTTCTGCAGTTGCTTTTGAATTTAAGAAATTTTTTGCCAAAAATCATTCCCATAAGACTGTTGTCTGTTACATCAGAGCTTCCACCTTGTATGATTCTTTTGCATTCTGAGTCTCACACTGCCACTCCCGACCATAGGCCATATTTCTTTCACCAAGTAATACACAAAATCAAATCTGTCTGAAAGAATCTGATTTGGCAGCACATCAGGAAAAAAAGGGAAATGAATGTCCCTTTTAAAGTGTAGTACTATAATGGGTTGCTGACTGGTGCAAACATGATAAATCAATGACAGAGGTAATTATGTTATTATTGAATTTGGCCGTTCTGATCTGTATCCTAACAAGAGTTCAAAAAGGTATAACTCAGTTGCTTTTTATTTCTCTGCATTTATAATCAGATTTGTTCAAATAACAAGCATACAGAAGCTTTATAAGCAACATTTTGAAGAACCTCCCAATAGCTCGTTTAATACGGAGCCAAAAAACATCAGAGGATTAATGAGTTTAAATATATCTTATTTACAGAGTTTATTCCTGTGTGGCATTGGGGAGAATCGCATAATATTTGCATATGTGAGTCAGAAATTGTAATGTGCATATTAAAAAGAGATATTTATGCCAATACTCCATCTGTGTTAATACTGAGCAGCACACATCTGTTGAAAGAGTGCTGTCTTGCATTTGTGCTCTAAATGTGGTCTGTGCTAAGGAGGTCGCTGGAGGCAGGGAGAGTAATTGTGGTCTCACCCTTTGACTGAAGGGCTGTCTGACCTCTGTATGTGCTCAACATACCTGATGCTGTTTCACCCTGCTGCCGCTCTGTTCACCTTGACGTGCCTGCTTACTCTGTGGCAATGCAGCCTCTGCCTCTCCAGAGAGAGGAGGAGGAGGAGAGACAGGAGGGGTTACACGGCAAGTTAAGTCCGAAGAGAAGAAGGATGATGGAGGATGGGAGAGGGGGAGACTCAAATAAGTAGGAAGACTGGAAAAAGGAGATGCAATATTTAAAAAAGGATTCAAAGCAGGAAGAAGGAGGGGTGAAGGTGAAACTGACAGAGGATAATGAAGATACATAGAGACAGTAAAAAGGAGAATTGAAGAAGGAAGCCAAGTGGCAGTGACTTTGCAGGTTTGATGTGTGACGTCATTGGAGTGATGATCACCTGGTCAGGGGTGACAGAGAAGCACGAGTTGTGTTTAGGGCCTCTGGTTGGCTGAGAGGACTGCATTGTCAAAGTTTTGTCATAGGTAGACTCGCGTCCTATTGGCTCACACCAGACCCTTAAATAATGGCAGCTGATCTTCACTATGAGGCTATTTTTATCCAAGTGCTGGAGTAGCTGTCAGCTTTGATTGAAGACATTAGAGGTGTTCTTAACTTATAAACCCAGAGAGACAAGACGGAGAGGCTTTCTATTTTTAGACACAAGGAAGAGCTGCTTATGCTGCTGCTTTCCTCCGTACTTTTAGCCAGACAGGGGTTCACATACTGTATTTTCCAGTAAACTCACATATGCTTATAGTTTGTTCATTAAAGCTGGCTCAGGGGCAGGGTGTTTTAAAGTGCTATAAAGCTTCATAAAGCTGTACTAAGGCTAGCATTAGCTCAATGGTATGTAAGTGCCAAAATGCTCACAGTCATAATTCATTTATTTTGGTGTTAAGTAGATTTGTGGTGATGCTCACTTTTGAAGTCAAGTTTATTAGCATGCTAGCTTTAGCCTGTTGTTAAATGTGAGGTCACTCACAACATCACCAGTTCAGCTTGTTTTCCAACACTGATAACAATTAAACTAGCAAAAGATGCTTACTTGGGTAATACTATGCTATCCACAGGCTACTACCTGTCATTCACTAACAAAATAAACACACCAGCTAAATAAAGTCTTTCTTTTTGTCCTTCTTTCACTGGTCTTTAAATTCAATGCATTTTCTTCCGTTTATTAAACTGCACACAGTAATTCATGACACACTGTGGTCAGAGATCATACCCCAACTGAGTATCTACTGCTGTCATTAGCAAGGTCATATCTGAATGCCTATTTTATTTATTGTTTACAACTAAAAATGTCACTTCTGTTTGCCTGTTAGCTTAGATTTATAACTGGCTAACATTTACCACTTCCATAGCTTGATGTTTGGATCTTGGAACTTTATGAGTTTCCCTATTAGCCTATTAGTTTAAGAACGTGATGGAAGTGATCTACTTTATCAAACTATCGGAGATGTGAGAAGTGAGTAATCTGATTAGCATTTGCAATAGGGCAGGGCAATGTCTAGCTCACTGCCTGAGCTGATGAGATAGATATTAGGATAATGTTATCTATTGCAAAAAAAACTTAAAAATGAAAGCCTCATTTGTCAGAGCTGTATAACAGATGATTAGTTCGCTGCCAAGTTAGCTTAACTTAAGTTAGCTTAACTTAAGTTAGCTTACGTTAGTTAGCATCTCAGAATAAAGTCAAGCAATTGTTGAAATATGAAGCAAGGCAGTGACATGATCCTATAAAGGGAAAGTAAGATAAATGTGGTTGTTATACACATTATTGTGCTAGCACCTGATTAAATATAGAGGTAAGGAATTTGACACCTGATTCATTGAGTCAAATCTGCTCAAAGGCATTTTGATAATTTATTCAGAATATAAAACCTGATCTGCTGCAATTTGAATACCTGACAATGCTTGAAAAGTTTAAAAATCCCATTTTTCTTCTTGTGTGGTAGGTGTGTTGCATGTTGGTGCCCCCAAAGCCCCGGAGGTCACCCTGCGTGTCAACCTGACAGTTAAAGCCAGCAGCTGCGTGGAGCCTGGCAGCAGCTTCAGTGACCCTCAGTGCTCCGGGAAAGGCAAATGTATCACGCAGCCCTCTGAGGTGAGACAAAACTTTTTCTTAACCCAACAACACTTGAGCTTTAGTCTTTGCAAAGGTGGAGGAGAAAGATCCTGCAGTTAAGCAACAGACAGTAGATCTTTTAAGAAATCTGATGATCCATATAAAACTGCAAAATCTACAAAAGTAAAGCGTCCACACTTTTGTAACCTAGTGCTATCACAGCAGCTGCATCAAGCACCTTTTGATTTATATTCTCAAATGTACAGCAGAAGCTACAATAACTCTCTCTGGGTTTCACTTGCAGTACTGTACAGTGCCAGCAAAAGAACAAAAGTCTGAACAGAATAGCACAGTGTGATACCACGACCTACGGTGATGAAAAAATAACAAGAGCTTATGTATTAATAATGTAAACATTGTGTAGTGTCATGTATTATGTACTGCTGCTGCAGCAGGAGTAGAAGTAAGCAGCACGTGAGACCCAGTGGTACACTCAGGATCCGTATGTTAGTTGAAACCATTACATGTTTTTTCTTTTCCTTTTGTAAATCAGTTTTCGCTCCACGTTTCAGAAAATTAAAATGTATCACCACTGCAGCTCATTATTGCAAAGTTATGTGACAGAATTATTGTTCAATCTGTAATCTCATTTTTTCAGTTTCACTAATTTTTCTCCCTCTCTTCGTTGTTGCCCATTGCTTCACCTTCAAGGCTCATTGATTTGATGTGTGAAATCAAACTGTTTTTTGTTTTTTTTTTAAATTTCACACTGTGTGCGTTTTATTTCTGCAGAGCACTTTCTTCTGTGAGTGCGAGGACGGCTACACTGGAATCTTCTGTGAGGAATTCGATGCATGCCACCACAGACCCTGTCACAACAACGGCACCTGCACTGATGTCAGACAGGGTGGTGAAGGGCGAAACTTCACATGCGCCTGCCCTCCAGGTGTGTGTGTGTGTGTGTCTGTGACTGTGTGTGTCCAAGTGTGCATGATGCACTTGATACAGATGAAGGCTCAGCTTGACTTTGTGTTTTGGTTTGTTTGACTGATATTTTCAATGTAGAAATGGAAGTTATCTTAAAAAAGGACCGAAAAAGGAAAAGCTGAACAAGAACAAAAGAGAAGGTGTTGAACTTTTTGTTCTGTCAGAATTATTGAAGTGCAGAGATGTGAAGTGACAATCTGTGGTAGGAAGGTCAATGTTTGAGGTGATTACTTATTGCCCGTCACTTCCTATTGAAGACTTTTTGCTAACAAGCTCTGTGTGCGTAGCTGATTAGAAAGTTAGTTCATCTTTGCTTAAGTCAATGTGTCATGAGGTGTATAACTTCATTTTCTGTGATTCCTTTAAGCTACTGCTCTTACAATAAAAGAGGATTAAAAGAAGAAAACAGGTTTAAAAGGAGAAGTAAAATTGAACAAAAGGAACTAAGCAAAGCTTAGCTAAGTACATTAGCTGCACCGGCCCCGCTGATGATATTTGGCTTGCTTTGCTTCCAAAATGTATCTTCTAGTTGCTCTTTACAAAGTAAAATGAACTGAAGATTATAAACTGCATGTTCATCAGGCTATGAAGGAGAACGCTGCCAGCTGTTGGTTGACCACTGTATCTCTCAGCCCTGCAAGAACGGAGCCACCTGTTTCAGCAGCCTGGCTGGACCCAGGTGCTACTGTCCCGAAGGTAAGACAACAGTCACTGCTAGCTGGAAGTAATCTATGTGTGAGTCAGAGGGAAGTGTTGAAAGTGCCAAAACAGAATGGTTTCTGTGCACATAGAAGATTTGGTTGCACCGCTAAATAAACAAAAACAGGAGTTTTTTTCTTTCTGGGTAAGACAAGTATCTCAACCCAGTAACCTCTGGACAGTTTACAAAAGATATTACAAAGAACTGTTTATTTCCTACAGCTGATTCCACTTATAATAAACTCAGTGTGTCTGCTCTGACTTTAACAGTATCTGTGCCACTGAGATGCTTAATTTAAACCTTCCTACTCTGGTCTAATTAGTCTTCATAGCCTCAGCGACCTGCATCAGACTCTCAGGGGGAAACTGTGACCGCAAAAACTTCTGCTGAAACGGCACTTCTCCGTAACAGCACACAACTTTGGGGATTAATGAACAACATGTACCAACAATATTTTTGACTGAGTGTGTACACACAAACACACACACTGGTAACAATGGACCTTACTAACTAAGTAAAACCTAGAGGATGGGGTAAAACCTGTTCAGGTAAAGCTCCCAGCAGTTGGTTTATGCTTGAAACTGGAGGAGGCATTTCTCACACTGACTGTGCTGGTAATCTGCAGCAGCCAAAAATATGTTTCCCTAATGAGGAAAGGAATTTATAATCCAACACATGTATTTTTATTTTCATTATAGGTGAGAGGAGAGGTGGGAGCAGCAGGGAGAGCAGCGCCTGCACCTCTTAATTAGAGCAGAAAGATTTTGTTGAGAGGCTGCTTTTAAAAATGTCAGCAGCTTATTAGATAATCCTTGGTCTGAAGGAACTCTGACTCGGGGACAAATTACCTCCTTGTGTGTGTGTGTGTGTGTGTGTGTGTGTGTGTGTGTGTGTGTGTGTGTGTGTGTTCGTCAGATTTCTGTAGAGTAAATCAGTGGCTAACTCGCACTGAATCACTTTTTTTGTTTTGTTTTGTTTTGTTTTGTTCTGAAACTATTTTTCATCAAGCTTATTCACAAAATGATGAACAGTGTTTGAGAAAAAAATATATCGAACTTTTAGGATCATTAATCAGTCACACACAGGCATAATTCACTAATGACACTGGCATGTTCATTGAGGGTCCTGGTGTCTTGTTCTCTGGTTCTTCTCTTGCAAGGTTACATGACCGCATTAATACACAAGACACTTAAAGGTGTAATTGGTAGTTTGATTTAGATACACTTTTTGTTATACTGGTTAAAATGATCTGTATGTCCCGATGGCAAGAAATACATGTGTTCTTAAATGAGAGCGAATAATGTCCACTATCTACAGCAGGAGAAAACCCAGGAAAACATCAGCCAATCACAATGATTAGGATCCAATCTGTTAAACCAATCAAATCCCGTCCTGCCGTTTTGCCCTCCTCCTGCGCGCACATTTCACCAGCACACACTGCCCTTGACTCAATGCGTGTTCCCGAGTTTAGCGGTGTACAGGTTCGCACTCAGCAGAAGAATGGTAGAAAAACTACCCATAACCTGATTACTGGTAACCGCTCCTCCAGCTAAACAGAGCAAGAAAAGAAAGACTGAGGCTTTTTTTTTCTTTTTCTGTTCCCCTGCCTCTAACTACTGCCCCTCTCGCTCGACCTCGAGCCTGTCCCCTCTGACCCGATGAGGTACTTGGCTCTAGTCTGGATCAGAGTCTAATAAACTCTCACCACAGGGGCTCTGACAAGGAAAAAACAAATTGTGATATGTAGTAAGTCCGAGTGAAAATGTACATGTACTATTTTTATTGTAGCTTTACACCTGATATCGTGTCACAGGTAAAAATAGGTAATGATTGCATGACAGTTGCGGGTAATAACACAAGTCATGTTTGTTTGTTTGCTTTTTAGCTTTACGTGTTAACATTTAGGTGTTTCCTTACCTCTAAATGAGACATGACTCGACGTAGTGCAAAACATAAAATGTTGTGCTGAGTCCATCTTTCACAATCATAGTCGTGAGTCAGCGGCGCTCGTGCATGTGAGCAAGGGCGTTGCTTGGGAGGAGCTCCAAAGGGAGGAGGAGGAGGGGCTAGGCAGAGTCCTGACGAGATGCTACATTCAAATTCATGCTAGTTGTTCAGGACTGACAACCCTGCCTTTAATGTTATACTTATCACATGAGCATTTCCAGAATTCAAAATCGATTTGTCTGCTGTAAAATAACACAATATAAGACAATATGACCAACTTAAAGCACCATAGAAGAGATTTAAGACAAGACAGTGCAGAGAAAATACTAGATTTAAAGAGGTGGTAACAACAAAAAACAAAAAAACAAATGAGATATTTGTCTGTTGAAACAAATCCAATGGAGTGAATGTCTTGGTAAAGGTCAGGGCCGTTAAACAAATGATTTATCAATAACTGGCAGACTGTTGAACAATACTCACAGGCTTCTGAAAGAATCATTGCTGTGTTGTGAATATTTTCAGACTATTTTATTGTGCAAGATGTGGGGCAGTGTTGGACCAGAGTATAGGATAAAGGTTTATTGGACAAAAAATGCAAAAGAAAGTGTATCTAAATGCAGAAAGAAAATGAAAGGGTTTAATAAACAAAAACCAAGAGATGAACAAACTGACTTTAAAAAAAATCTAAATTTAAACTGAAAAGCCCCCCTGCCTGGAGAAGTTTCTTGAAGTCCCCCCCCATGTCTTCTGAAAAAGAAAGGATCAGACTTTTTTAAATTATGGTTGATATTAATGAGGACTTGATTTGTGCAGTGCTGACCTCCATAGGCATCACATTGTAAGCACACTCTGAAAATCCAAGTAAGAAAAAACAGATCTACAGTTTGCATGCTGCTTAAAGCAGAAAACAAAAGCTGCATTTGTATAAGATACATGGTCATAAGCCAGGCAGGCATGTTCAAACACCCTGCAGGGGAAAGGTGATGCTTCTACTTCAATTTGCTTGCTTCACAGTAGCCTTGCTCTTAAACAGAGACATTCAGTTTGATTCAAATTTTTACTTTTATACAATTAATATTTATATTTATGTACTCACAGTGTTTCTTTTTCATGTCATAAAAAGTTTCCACATGTTGACAAATTTCAGTGGTTGGTCTTATCTACATTTCTGCACTTTATTTTGTGTGACATTCATAGAAGAGAGGATTCATAATTATTTTTCATATCATTGTCAATTCATTTTCATATCATACCAAAAATCACCTACTTGTGATCGCCTGCATTTGACTTTAAAGAGACACTAACTTTCTTTAGCCCCATGTTGTAAATTGGAAAACACAGTTTATGGTAAAAGCTCTTTGATTTGTTTAACCATGTTTATAAAGTGATGTTATACAAGTTAAATGACAAAATCAAAACTCTGTGGAGCAATTAATGATAAAATAAACACTTTATAAAAGTTTCTGTTCCCTGACTGCCTCCAACTTCTCACCCTCCCTCTCTGAGTTCAAAATAAGGTGATGAAGAAGTCAGAGTCTCTGTGAACACCATTAGTAATACAAATTTCACAGATGTGCTCGAGCAAATCTCCCACTCTTGACTCTTGAACAGAAACTAACCACAGTCAGACCAACTTTCTTTCATGCAAACGGTCAATTTACCTCCCCCCTCTTCCTCACACACATACATGTCTGCGCTCTGACGGGAGAGAAATTGCAAGTCTCAGTTTTAGACTGATGCCAGCCGGAGCGTGCGGGGCGGGGGAGTGCGAGGGCTGGCTAAATTTAAACTGTGAACCGTCTTTAATGTTGGCAGGTCTGAATGCCTCCAGCAGCAGGAGGGAACAAGCTCCTCTTTGTCAGCCAGGTCGCATGTCACAATGTTTGTGCATCTGTAGATAGGGAGGCGCATTAAAAAACAACAAATAAACAGAGGAGAAAGAGAGAGATGAAAGTTCAAACACAGAGCAGGGAAGCTAAACACAGGGGAAAGCAATGGGATTAAACTATGACAGAACAAATAGAAACCAGAACGTCTAATTTATGCCGGAGTGTGTGGAAGTGTATGCGTGGGTTTGCATCTCTGTGTGTGCAAGTGTATGATTAAAAAGGGTGAGGGGAGAAGAAATGAGGTACAAAAAAAGAGAGAATGAAGCAGACTGGGGCATCAGAGAAAGAGTTTTGGCTGGGTTTCCCTCTGGCCTGTCGTAGATTTCTTCTGCCTCTGCTCCTGAATGATAAATGCCTTGCTCACACTGTGAAATAAAGTCGTGCAGATCAATGAGTGCTTGTGAGGGATCTCTTCATTAGCTCAATGGACTGTGAGCCTCACTGTAGTCAGCACATGGATTTACAGCAGTCCTACTGTAAATCAGAGGGACAGTATACATTTATAGAGCCAAGTATATGCATGGACTGTCATCTGCTGCACAATGCTGGATCTCATGGGAGGTGGAGGGGTGGAGAAAAAGAGGGAGGAAGTTATTTTTAGATGAGGTGGATAGGTGAGCAAAGCAGTGGCTCACAGGCAAATGGGAAACCAGTAATTCAGATGTTCAGAAAGACCAAATCTAGACGCACAAAGCAAGACATAAGCTGCAGCTACCTGGATGGTTATCAAGTTTCTATCAACAAGCTTTTATTTATTTATTCATATGTCTCCAATGAGATGGAGAAGAAGAAGATAAAAGAACTCATTAACACTTGTGAGCCATGTTTTTTTTTCCTTTTTTTAATGCTAGATGACGACAGAACCAAACTACTTGCTGTCATTTTATCAGCATTTTATCTTCGGTCAGTGCTGTCAATTAAATAAGGCTTAAAGCACAGCTCATCTTATAGAGAGATTTTTTTTTTTTTTGCTTTGCTTTTTAATGAGACTTAGACCAAAATCAAAGAACCCTCACACACTCCTCTGCACTTAAATTTTGGGAAGTTTGATCAAAGCAGCATTCTGGTTTAGAGACCCACATTAAGTTGTTTCTTAAAATAAACATATAAAGTTCTTTGGACCAAGAATTATTTAAGTGGTAGCACCCAATAGCGTTTCTGTGTAGGAGGCTTTGATTGTGGTAGTGAGCATCAACCTGCACCGCCTGTCATGTCCGGACTTTTAATGTGGGCTCTGGTGTATGACGCTAGTATTCTAGCAAAATTATTTGTGTGTGTATAAATGCATCCACAAATGTGTGAGTCAATCCACATGTGGTGGTCGGCTGGTTGCCACAAAAACTGCTCCCCCGGACGATTGGTTGCAGCACAGGTCAAAACATCCGGCTCTCCAGACATTCCACATAGGATGTGGTCAAACTTTAAAAGATTAATTCACCTTTTAGAAATGTTTCTCACGTCCGATTGTTGTGGTGATTCGAGGATTGTTGAGCTTCCTTGTATTCAAGTTCTCTATTTTCTGAAAAGTTTAGTTTTCATTACTTATAAGGGGTTAGAACGAGGTTTAGCGTTACGTTTAACGATGACTGACAGCTGCCGTTCTTGTGTATTTTGGGGGGATTGTAAAATATGTCGAGAGGTAGAGTCAAGAAGAGATTAGACTCTGGAAAGAAAAATATATATTGTTTTTGACACCTGGCTCCACTCACGCTCTCCAAGAGTCCCTCTTAGCCTCTACTGCGCAGACTCTGGCTGCACAACGGGTACCAATGGCTGTGCCAGTGAAGGGGGTACTTTGGCTTCAAAACCATACTATGGTAAATGGTGGAGCCAAGCTGTCCACTCTATGACGCAGACTAAATTGCTCTCCTGCAAGTTCTGTGTCCCTTTTTTTTTCTGTGAGGCTAACAACATAATCAAATTAAATGTTTAGAAAGCTAAACTCCAACAGGTCCATCATTTGTCTGTTTCTTCTTCCTTACATTTTTTTTTCTTTTGCTAAGATAAACTAAAGCTATTATCTCCAAGCCTTGGTCATGCTGACATCAGACAGTGAAGTAGTTTTTATACAAAAATCTAATTCTTGGCAGCTAATCAGTATATTTAATCAGGCAATCATGTCCAGGCCTTGTTAGACCCCAAAAAGGTTGCCAAGCTGAGCCTGAGCACTGAAGCCAAGTCAGGATCTGTAACCAACTAATAAACACCCACAAATCTTTCCTGTAAAGGTCACTGCATAAGAAAGATAATATGATTTAAAACTCTGTAGTATTGATTCAAACGTATGCTTTTTCAACACCTGAGTCGTTTTTTTTTCTCCCTTACAATTTAGTGTATTATGAGTTTCATTAATGTCATTTTAAAGCGTTGTTTTTCTCCAGACGGAACTGTGTTTCTCACTCAGACAAAAACTACCCATGTCATCTGGTGGTGACTTCCTTAACTTATAATTATCAGAGCTGCACAACTTTGAGTCCGTGTGGAATCAATTACTCTGCTGAAGGAAACTTCAGTGTCAGAAGTTTGCACACGCAGTTTGAGTCCCTGATGTTGTGTTGTGCGATTTAATTAAGATACCAGACAAACAAAACAAACATAGAAATTCAATTATATCACTGTGATACACAAACATGTGCTCAACAAAAAAAAGTTCACCATTAATCGGAGCAGTCATGATGACCAAAACTTTTTTTTTAAAACTGTTAATTGTCCCAGTTTTATGAGTAAACACCTGTGGGATTTGTTTCCCAACTGAGCTTATCTGTCATGCACTATTCTTACACCAGGCAGTCATCTGATATGACAAAGTTGACTTTCACACATAAACAGTTTGTACACATAAGGAAAAAAATAACGAGAGGTTTTATTCATAAAAGCTGGCCCATAGGGAAAGTCATACTGTCACATTTATTCTGGAAGGATACACTGACTTTACATATCAATTTAAGGCAATGCTTTTTATTTAATACGCAAATGACTTTCAAATAAAGGCTTAAAGGAAATATCATAATACATTTACCTGCTAACAGGTTGTTGTGTTTGCCTGAACTCGTACTCCCCTAAAATTTCTCTGTCTGCTTATTTGTATGAAGAGAGGGTCTTAGCTGGCAGGAGATTAAGCGCAATTTCATGCCAAAATGGATGTCACACGTTGCACTGCAGAGCCTGATTTGCATTAACACAACTCCTGCTGTGCCCAACTTGTTGCTTGTAGGTTCATTTGAAGCATGGAAATGTTGTAAAGTGACTCTGCCTGCAGAAATAAGAACCTACTTGCACTTGCACCTCGCTTCAAGCTCTCTTTTCAGTGTAGTGTTTTCTTGTAGATAAGGCTCTTCCTGCAAATAATATTAAGTAGCAGTAGTTGTAAATATAATGAAGGGTGTTGGAGGCTGTCTTCGAAGACATGTGAGGACGGGTTGTCTTGTGGGTACATGAATTGTTATTTTCTACTTTCCCATGATTTCTCTTCCTCACCATCTTACAGGCTACCAGGGTGCTACGTGTGAGCAGAAGGTGGACCCATGTGCCTGCAGCCCCTGTCACAACAATGGGACGTGTTACACCCAGGGCCCAGGCCCCCTGGGGTTTGGCTGCAGCTGCACAGCTGGCTTCACTGGCCCCACTTGTGCCCAGCTGGTGGACTTCTGTGCCCTGAACCCATGCGCCCATGGGGTCTGCCGCAGCGTGGGGAATAGTTACAGGTGTCTGTGTGTCCCAGGTGAGCTATGATGTCAGCAGCTGGTGAACTATAGGTGTCTTGGTCCCAGTTCAGATCAGGCTGGATCAGCTCATCCTTACAGGCTCTACAAAAATAAAAGAGCACATGCTGTATCACTCATGTTAAATTAATCTTATGTCATTCATTTATATGAAGCTTGTTTGTAAACATCCAATAGGAAATACACATTCCTATTTGGGAAGACGTGGTTTCTAAATGTGAAAAACATCATTTAGTAATTTAAAAAAAATCAATAATCATCTTGAAAGTTAACTTTTTCCATTGTCTTCAGAAACCCCCTGATTGCAATGTGGTATAACCACCAGGTGGTGGTTTTAGGCCATCTTAAAGCTGTTTTCTTTTTGCTAACAATAAAAATTTTCCATAACAATGTGATAACAATAAGAAGAGAAGAAACTGGAGAAGAAAATAAGTTCTGGGAGAAACTTCAACAAAAATAAAGCTTTTAATTTAAAGCACAACATGTAAGATAGCAGGGTGAATATTTTTAAAAGAAGACTGTTTTGGGCAAAGTGTCAACACCAGTTCTGGAGCCCATGGACTTTTATTAGAGATTGTTGGGATGCTTCTGGTGAAGCCAGCAGTTCGAGACTTTGGTTTTCATACACTGCTAATTTTTACATTTGAAAGGGAGACAAGGGAGACTAAAAAACCTTGAGTAAAAAAAAAACTTGTTGAATACAGAAATAAGTGTTCACAGGGAGGAAACAATATTTGAAGCTACTCAACATTAAATCAGGAACTATAAAAACATAATAAATCGAGACTTACGCTTCTGCTGGAGAAGCTTTTGAAGCATCCCGTGAGCCTTTTTAGTCTGTCCGTCTCTTTTCCTTACGTTACACTCAGCTCATGGAACTCAGAGGTAAGTCAAAGGAAAGTGTGTTTTTGGCTTTGGGTTGGACTTTAGGGGTAAAATGGTCTGACTGTATAACAGAGTTATTTTTAGACTGAGTGATCATGGTGCTGATGCCTCAGTGATGAACTAAATTGAGTGGAAAGATGACATCATTATCCTCTGTCTTGCAGTCACCTTGCTGAGGATGGGGATCTGTCTCTGTGTCTCATAAACAGGATTTGAGTCTTTGCCTCTGTCACTCACTGTTTGTGCCATCTGTCAGTAAAATGTATGAACTACTTGCTATTTTTAACTCTCATTTATGTGTTTATTCTCCCACCCATACCTGCACCATCTGTTTGATACTTAAGAGTAGTTTTAAAGAATTGTTACACAACTTGTCTTCTGCTCATTGATGAGAATTTTGAGTGATGTGTAAGCACTGAGAAGTTGCTGCTCCTTCTTAAACTTCTGTTAACAGTTTCTTAAATATTTAAGATGTACAACTCGTATATTGTTCACTTCTCCTCGTCAAGACTTAGGTTGAATTTGTTTTTCCTCATTTTTGCATTCTTCTCCTGTTTATATTTTCTGCAATTCTCTTTGCCCTTCCTTGTCTTTATCTTGCTGCGCTGCATTTTCCTTTCACCCTGTGTTGTATGGTTGCCATGGTTAGGCATATAAGTCTGCCTCCTTGCATATTGCCATTGTCTGTAGTTATGCTAGTTGAGCAGAAGTTGCTAGCCATTTCAAATGTCCCTTTTCAGGCCACTGTGTCAAGTTCGGATTGGTGAGATTGGTGCAGTTAGAATAGTGTGTGTATCTAGCGCAGACACAGACACCTGAATGTTTTGGTCTAATGTGACCTTTTCTTCCACCTCATCAGAATGCAAGTCAGTGTAGAAGTGTGTGTGAGCTTCTGTATATAAATGTCCTTGGTGAGTGTGTGACCAGCTGAGTGCCATCAGTTTGCTAGCCTGCCTGCCTTGTTTGAGTGTGTAATGTGTGTATGGGTTTGTTTAAATGCCTGCTGGCTGCCTAAAAGAAGGCTGCTGGGGAGCTGATATGTTGAAGGATCCCTCCTCCAGTTTTCCTGTAATCCAGCTCACACCAGAGGCAGCCAGCCCAGCAGCCAGACCTCAGAAAGCAGGCAGAGTCTTGGAAAGGCACTTGACATTTCACTGGCATTTCACATAGGGGACCCCAGAGCATCTAAGTGAGCTCCTCATTAATTCCCCCTTTTTCCCAAACGCATGGCAGCTGCGGGCCAGCAGGGTTCACAGAAACAGTCTGCGCACTGGGACCAAACTTAAATTTTTAGGCCTTCAAAATAAGATCAGAGGTAATGAAAACAGATTGCTGTACTCGTCAGGTAAAGACTACAGAGACGTTGGTCCTCTGATGATTTAGCTCCACAAGATGGTGGAACACCTACAGAGAGCGACGGTGCGGGGGTTCAGTCAGGAAACCAAGCAGGTACAAAGTTTACAACTCCCTCTGAGTCTTACTAATGAAGATTTAAAATACACAGTGAGGTTTTAGAGAGAAAAAGACAGATACCTGCTGACATTCCCTCTATCTCCTGGTATTTATCCATGTCTCTGAAGTCACTCTACCAGTGTACACAAGATTAAAAAAACCCGTCCCTTTAGTTCAAACCTCCCTTGCAGAGACTTGAGATGAATTGATTGTTTCTTACTCCCGGTTTGACTTAGTGCTCAGATGCTGCAGGCTTTTTCTGCTTCAGTGCACAGCTGCCCTCCTATGGAAAACACAGAGCACTGCATGTGGTTTCATTTCTAACTGATTCCCACTAAAATGCAAATTAAAAATCATTAATTTAAACTCTTAGGTATTACAGAGGGGATGATTTTACTTTCAGTTTAAACATTTTACTAACCGGCGTTGTGTTTGTTTGAAATGCTTCGATTTGCTGCTGTGCTGTCAGATCCAACTTGGTCTTTGGTTTTGAATAATATTTGCTCAGCTACAGACAGAAAGATCAACTAAAGGAAGTCTTGGTGCTTTATGATGACACCAGATTTAAAGACACTTAACATCTTACTTTTTTTTTTCTTTCCACCTGACACCAGTCTGTCTGGGGTTTAATATTAAAGCTGCAAAAGAAGAAAACATAAGTATTGCTGCACTTGATACTATTTACATACTGCTGTTAACTTATCGCCTGGATTCATCCAGGTGTCAGTCACCTGAGGTTGGGGTGGGGGCTTATATTGGACAACTACGTGATCTGTGATTAGCTCTGACCAGCTTTGAGGTCAGCATGTTTGCATATTTGGAATAAAAAAGTAGAAGGGAAATCCAGATCAGGTGGTGGCTTAAGTTCTTATGAGGAGTTTATTTTCTAATCACTTCCATCAAGAACACAGTTTCTACAGCATTAATATTCTTTATGTGCGTAACTTTGTCCCCTCAACAGACAAACAATGCTACAAACATTGTTAGAAGATGATGTTCACAGTCCTGTAGGAGACAAAGCTGCATCAACATGTTGCTTTTACGAATAGATGAGGCATTAAATATTAAAAAAATCAGATTCAAAGACTGTCTTAAAAAAGAAAAAATGAAACTATGCCAGAACAAGCTGTGACACAAAACCCAATGTGTATACTTTGTCCTCTACAGGCTACCATGGCTTGTACTGTGAGGAGGAATACAATGAGTGTCTGTCGGCCCCCTGCCAGAACTATGCCACCTGCAGGGATCTCATCAATGCCTATGAGTGTGTCTGCACACCACAGTTTGAAGGTAAATATGTCAACATGTGTGTGAGTCAGAGTGGGAGTACTTTTACATGCAAATACACCTCTTTTCTTCCACATAGACCACAACATGCAACAAATTTAATGGATACATCTTGTGTGTTATGTTCAAACGTGTGCAGGTAGACACTGTGAAATCTACAAGGATCCATGTCTAAAGCTGCACTGCCAGAATGGAGGCCGTTGTGAGAGTTCAGGCCTCAATGCCACGTGTACCTGCCCGCCTGGATACAAAGGTAAGCATAGGAAATGTACTTATTGTTAATAGTAGTCGTCTGACTGTCTTAGGATCAAACATGTTGAATACAGAGGAGGGTTACGAGAAAAACACCTGCCAACTGGAAGCCACAAGGCCCAATTTTTGCTCTCGGTTTTGTTGCTTTTATTTTTTATCTAACCAAAACATCCTCACCTGCTCTCTCAGGGGAGAAGTGTGAGGTTGACATCAATGAATGTGAATGTAACCCTTGTCACCATGGAGGCACCTGCATCGACCAATCAAATGGCTACACTTGCCACTGTCCACCTGGGTGGGTTGGGCCCAGCTGTGAGATCCGTAAGTCAGCCTGTCAAAAAGCTACTGTTCAGCTTTTAATCTAAAATCCAGCAGAAAGGAAGCTTCATACCTTTATGTGTGTGTGTGTGTGACTGACTGACAGATCTGCAATGGAAGCCAGCGCACACTGAGGACACCCTGACCAACATGCCCCGCCACTCCCTCTACATCATCATCGGAGCGCTGTGCGTGGCCTTTGTCCTCATGCTCATCATCCTCATCGTGGGCATCTGTCGCATCAGCCGCATCGAGTACCAAGGCTCGTCTCGTCATGCCTATCAGGAGTTCTACAACTGCCGCAGCATCGACAGCGAGTTCAGCAATGCCATCGCCTCCATCCGCCACGCCAGGTCAGAGAAAGAATTTAAACTGCTTGATATAAAATATATAAAGTAAAAAAAAACTTTGAGTTCAAAAGACGTCCTTTATTCTATATTCTCCCTGGTTATTCTGCTGCTGTCCTGCCTAATAAAGACTAATGGAGAAAAAAAGAAAAAGAAAACTCTACTAGTGCTTATTTACAACAACCAAATTATGGGTGTAAACAGTCACATATCTGTACCTATCACTGGTCTGAAAAATTAACTGCATAACCTTAGTTCCAAATATCACAGCTAATGTGACCCAAATTAAACCAAATATCAGAAAGGCTTACAGATAATCATATAACAAAATATCAAGTTGGAAGTGAAAGTTAGTCTTTGTTCTGTAATATTCTTACAGTTATGTAAATAAGACTCTTAATCGTATAGTCTGAAGGCTGTTGTGGATTTGACATTCCAGCTGCTGGAAGGAATGCCTTGTTTGTCCTGCGTCTACAGATTTGTCTCAAAGGTTAGTTCTGAACTGCGCCAGTCAAGTCAGGTAATGGTAGTATGCTTAGAGAGAAGATTCACTTTCTTTATCTGGGACATCATCAAGCTGTTAGCATAGACTGTATAAAACATGGACACAGCCTCCGCGACATCACCCGTCTGTTCCTGAAACCCTGAATTGAAGCCAATCCGAGGACGCAGCCACATTTGCTATGACACCAGCTGTGAGTTACTTTTCAAACAGCCACAGGGCGCCCGCCAGTCATGTGACCTGAGCTGTGTCCCTGACTGGACAATCAAACGTTCCTAATAACTTCTGAAACGCAGAGTTAGAAAAAAATTCACTCACTTTACAGTAATATTAGTATACTAATAGTGAAATCAGCTAAATCAGTTAAAAACCCAAGCCGTTTTTTGAACCAGGCTGTAAATATGATTTTTAATGCCACAAAAGTCAGTTAAGTTAGCAGCTAAAGTTAGCATCCTGAAAATAACACAGAGACAGGGGGGGGGCACTGAAGAAAAGCTCTTACATCTGCTCCACAGCACACAGCGTTTAAAATACTCACATGTCCGGGGTCCGAGGTTTGTTGGTGGATGGTTGTAATGCGCCTCAATTCAGGACCAGTCTATTCGCTAGCCCTCTGTTGTATTGTCCAAAGATGGAAAAGCAGTCGGCTTTGAAGTGACTAGCACACACATGCACAGTTTCCTTGATAAATGAACTTAAGCCACTTAGTCTTGTCTTCTTCCGAGATGGGAAACTTGTGCATGGAACTATGTGGCTGTTTACAGCCAAAAACAAAGCAGTGATGGCTCTTCAACTTTGGCATTCTCCTCAGCAGGGGAGTGGGCAGGAAGGGGGTTTGGGGGTATCTGCTCTGGTGGACCAATCAGGTCAGACTTGCTCCTGATTGGTCAAAAAAGGAAATCACTGACGTCGGCAAATCCCCAAAATCCAAACAGCTTGTTTTAGGTCAGGATTTTACATTCACAAGCACTACTAAGTACAGGTTTGTCATTAAATATCACATTTTGTGGGCTGGGAGGAAAGCCAAAGACCCACAAATTTCACCAAAAGACTTAATAAAGTGATTTTTGCATACTATGGGACCTTTAACACTTACGCATAGAATTCATTTTTACTAACCGGATGTTACCCCTTGGCTGTCAGACAGGAACATGTAAAAAAAGACGCATTCATCAGGCAGGGAGGATCTCATACAGAGCTGCTACTTTGAACTAGTTGGTATTTTATTATTCTATTTCTTTTGTCAATGGCAAATATAAATAAATCACTGGTGTGTCACTTCAACAAAAGCTGGTTTGGCACTTGAAGATGTTATATTGATGCACTATTTCTTCAAATTCATTTTTAGATTTGGGAAGAAGTCCAGACCTGCCATGTATGATGCCACTCCCATCGCTTACGAAGACTACAGTCCTGATGATAAGCCTCTGGTGACCCTCATCAAGACCAAGGATTTGTAGAACACTACCAGATGCAAACCACAGGCTGTACACACACATATACATAAGTATATACACACCCACAGACATACACGAGTGTACACACACGCATATATATGAAAAATCAATATAAATCCTAAAGTATTTCTTAAGAAAAAAACAGTAATAGCAGCAAAACATAACTGAATGTAAAGAGGAGAAAAGACCCAAAACATACACTGTAGTTTAAAAAACAAAATAAATTTGATACACTTATTTTCCTGTCAAAGTCCACGATAAGGCTCTACTGTAGCATCAGCGCTTTTTTTGCATTACTTTAGTTATAAATAATGGGCGACACTACTAGTAACCACTGCTGTTCAAGAGCAATGACTTCAACCTGTACCAAGAGGCCAGCAACCCAGGAGCCTAGATCTCTCACTGTAAACTCAGCTCCCGCTGCTGACAGCAGTCCTACAGGTGTTGTAGAAATAGGTGCACTCCTCTTGGTGCATACACTGTATCTTTTTCTATACTTACAAAAGATTCTGCAGTAGGTTGCCTTACTATGTGCATGGTTAGATATGATGTTCTATGCGTTATTTCAAACTCCTTTGTACTTGGTTGTGGGTTATATTGCTTTTTTATTGCAGTTGTATTTATCTCTGTCAGGATTGTGCCAAATATTTTCTTTGGGGTAATTTGTGGTCAGTAGATCAAATACATACATGTATACTGTACTAGTTTTTTTTCTTCATTTTAAACTACATATTGTCATGTTCTTTACATGCAAGTTTCTTAACGATGTATGAATAGTAAAGAAGGTGGGTTACCTGGAGTACTGTGGCCCTACCATCCTACTGTCTGTTTTCAGTGATATTTAGGATAATAGGTAGGTCTGTTTCTCAGTGCACAGAAAAAATAGTTGGTTTTACTCAGTGTACCTGTGTATGCCAGTGTACAAATTCACCTCTTGTATTGACAGTGTTGAATAGTTTCTGGTTGAGAGTTTCCTTGCTGGAGTGGCCTCTTGTTGGCTTTGTAGCAGAGACGAAGAGGAGGGAGGGGAGGAGGAGGAAACCGAGGGATGATATCTACTCTAGGATTTATGTGCTTCTGTGTCCTGCCAATGGAAAAACTCTTCTGTCTGTGCAGCTGTGTTGTTCCTCTCAAGGTCGAGCAATGTTTTATCAATAGCCTCAGCTAGCCTTCAGAATTCTTTTCTCTCATTTTGAACACAACCACCACATGAGTAACTATTATCTATGTTGAATGATGTAAACAATAAAGATTCAAGTGAACATATCCTACAGAATTCACCTGGGTTCTTGTGTGGTTTTATGTTACATTTGCATACAAATGCTCAAATTAGGAAGCTGGGCATGCATCAGTTTTGCACATTTGCTGCTGCACAGTTTTCAGTGCACATAGCTCTGACATATTTAGTTAGTCCAAAAAAGGATTAAAAGGCTTGATAATAGAATTACAGTCTTACAGAAGAATTTGGTAGTTGGAAAATCATTGAAACCACATGTTTATCTGAGAATAATGATGTGTTTTAACTACATGTTTAGTTTGTTTTAAGAAAATTATAAAATAAAATGTATGGTTTTAAATAAATAAATAGCATCTCATACACATTACCAGAGCCACTATAAAGTTCAGAGCTCTCTTTTCTTTCTTTTCCTCTCACAATGTGCTCCTGGTTTGACATAGTCTTCCTGACATAATTAAGGCCTTCCCTTAGGAGTCATTGTCTAGATTGGAGTATATGTTGCTCTAAAACCTGTATATACAGTATTGATCGATATTAAAAATGTCTTTCAAGATGTATAAGCTGCCCATACCATGTACATAAACTGTATGTTGACAAAAAGCTGGTCCCCTCACTCCTGTAGAGTGTAGAAGGCCATGTCCATGATTTCCAAAACAAATGTCAACTTTTGATTTGTCAATCTATAGGACAGTTTTCCATTTGCCCCCAGTCTAATTTGCATGCAGAGGTCCCTGGTATTTCTGGTACAGTTTTCAGTTGCATTTCTAAATACAGCAACAAACTGTTGACAGACAATAGTTTTGGGAGTGGTTTTTAGTCCATGCAATAATTTTAACATCACTTTAGTCGATCAAATGTAGGGTTACAAAGATGAATACAATAGCAATTTGTGTGCAACATTCCAACTTTTTTTTTGTTTGAATTAAAGAAAAAAAAAAGAAGCAACAAATTAACTTTCTCTGACCTAACTCTAACTCAGAGCCTACCTACCTTTAAAGATGATTAGCCATTTTTATAACTACCTAAGCACAATTTTATAGAATAGAATAGCATAGAATAGAGTAGAATGTACTTTTTTAATTGCCTAAGAGACAACAAGAAGTTGTCCGTTGGCTCATCTCCCACTGATTAGAGCGTTATGAAGCCTAACGATTACAAGGAGGAAAGGCTTTTGTATCTCTCAGTCCTGCAGTGCGGAGAGACGAGTCGTCCACTGATACTGTTTCTCTGGTCCACCATGATGTTTTGAAGTGGAGAATGACCTCTACTTTCTTCTGTGTACACCTCTTCACCACAGCCACCAGTGAGTCCAACCTGATTCCAATCACAGTGCCAACTCTTTTCATGAGTTTGTCCAGTTTATAGGAAAGATTTTGACAGCATCACACATTAACAACTGCAAGTAGCCCCAGATTTGAAGTCCCCAGCCATCATGGCAGGTAAAGTCTTCTCTCCACCATGGGCATTAAAGATGGAACTGGAAACCACAGTCCTGGAAGAAAACCTGCAAGCAGGAATGAACAACGACTAAGCATGCATGTAGATCCCTACTTGGGGCGTCTTAGGTAAAGAATGTTAATGCTTCAGGGTGGCCCAGTTAATTCATAGACCTTGATCTAATAAAGAATCTGTGGCAAGAGTTTGAAATTGCTAGAGATGGTGATAC
Source organism: Halichoeres trimaculatus (assembly GCF_033239565.1). Classification (NCBI taxonomy): domain Eukaryota; kingdom Metazoa; phylum Chordata; class Actinopteri; order Labriformes; family Labridae; genus Halichoeres; species Halichoeres trimaculatus. The sequence goes on from NW_027437188.1 coordinate 20,440,986, forward strand.
TCTGTCCAATCTGTATTAGTCTGAGCTGTTTTACCAAGAACAATAAGAAAAAGGGGCATGCAACCTTGGCTGCTGTACTTGCAGTAAAAGGTGATTCTTCCAAGTGTTCCAGTTATTGTTTCTGGGTCAAAACAAGGATTATTAATCTTTGGAAATACTTGTTGTGCTAATAAAAGGGAAGTAAAGCCTAACAAAATGAATTCAATTTGCAGGATTTGCCACTTTTATGGGCAAGATGGGGTTGTCTCTTAAACTTAGACATGAGTCAGGTATAAACCATGCTGCAATATTTTTCATCAAGGGGAAAGGGGTTTTTACAAAAATTTATAAAGAAAAAGAAAATAGTTTCCCCACAGTCTGCTTTTTTGCACTATCCCAAGGAGATATTCTGCAGAGTCCCAAGGTCATCCAGCCAGCAGACAGAGCAGTGAGTCGTGGGAAAGACCTTTTATGGAGTGTTGGTAAAGTGAATACCCTCGGTGACCTCAAGCTTGGTCCAGATGTTCCCCATGTAAACATCTCTAAATACAGACAGCAACTGCAGAGTCATGTCGCTCAGCACACCTACATATATTATGTGTGTTACAGCCTCATGCACACACATCGCAGGGGCACCAGATGTTATTGATGGCTTCTCACCTTTGTTTATGGTCTGCTTGGAGGTCTTGTGCCTGACCTTTGTCCTTTTTGTGCCCTGGAGGGTCAGCCTGTGTGGTTTGGCTTCAAATGCATCCTCAAAACTCACTGTCTGTAAGAAACTCTCTGTTAGGGCCTTCATCTTAATAATGCGTTGTTTTTTGTTGGTCTGGAGGCAGGTGTCTGTTTGCCTCAAAGTTAAAGTATTCAAAACATTTGGGATACAATCAACAGATACACATAAAAAGACGGTATAATAGAAGCAGCTTGATCATAACTCCAAAACAACAGAAGACACTAACCACTAATCTGGTTTCTGAGCAGTCAGATGGAATAAATGCTTTTTGGTACAACTTGTTTTTTTTTGTTTGTTTGTTTTGTCTGAAAAATGGGGGGAGATCAATATGTTAGTCCATGGCTGGCCTGGGGCTATTCACCAGAGAATTTCTCCTGAGCTACTTCTGTGAAACTTTGGTAATACGAGAATGGAAACTAATTTTTCCTGACCTTTACCACTTGAAAATGAAATGACATTTATTCTGGGGTATTAAATGATCATTTCCATTTTAACAGCATTCCTTTGCTTCCTGGCTACTCTGGTCAGGATGACTAATCTCCTGAAACCTTGAAGTTATTTATTTATTTTTTTACAAAAGTGCTGTGTGCTTTTTGTGTCCAGATGTAAAAATCGGTCACTTGTAAAGTACACGATATAGATTGGTCTACAAACGGATAATAAAACTGTCAATATGCCATTTCTTGTAAACTAAAGCAGCAAGCAACCGTTCCCAGGAAAATACGCTATCTGAGTAATGGTGAGTATTGCAGATTAGCCGATTTCTGCCAGCTATTTGGATGAATCATTGTTTCCCTGAAGTTCCCTGAACGCAGCACCTACAGCAACCCCAGCCAAAAAAAGAGCAGGTACCTCCACCTGCTGGTCACTGTAATAACTACAGCCAGGCGGAGCAACACATCATTCATTACCGACCAGTCCAGATTGAAGGAGGACGGAGAGGCGAGCCGTGAAAGCGAACAGATGTGAACTGGACTACGAAAAGACAAGAAGCTGCAGTGAAGACGGAGAACCTTTGAGTCTGCTAACATGTGGCAACCCGCGTCGGAGCGACTGCAGGTAAGATAAGGTTGTATGTGACGTGTTCATCGTCGACACGGCAGCAGTAAATAAACGGTTCAGTCGTGGTAACTGTTCATGAAACCCGCCGTGCTGTGCGTGGCTCCAAACTAAAGAGACTTGCCACGGTTACTGAACAGCTACAGATGTTTGGTGCGCTCTGTGGGGTGTTTTCAGCAGGCTTTATGATAGAAGATACCAGCTGTAGGTATTCAAACGATCCTTGTTGCTAAACGGCAGTACGTGTAAATGCACATATTCACGTTACGCAAGCCGGGTGAACAGTGCAACAATTAGTTACCTCTGCAGCAGCCCAATGCTAACCTAAAACTGGAGTTTTTCTTAAAATGTCAGGGACAAGCACATTCGAGTCGTGTAAAAATGGCTAATTTGGCCCACAGGCCTTCTCTTTTAACGTAACACTCACATTCACACAAACATAATGAGTGTAACTGCAGGCCCTCTTCTCGTGTTGTCACTATGCATTCCCTCCAATGCTGTCTCATCAGGATGCATACTCTCGTGTTTCAAATGGTTAAAAAAGGAGACTCTGGTCCATAACCTGCCGTATATGACCTGTTAAAAGACGGCGGAAAAAATCACCGTTAATGACACGTAGTTTGACACGAGGGGAAAGCCTTGCACCGAGCCTGGCTTCACGTCTCCTGCAGACGTAATGCTCTCCAGATGTCGGCCCGTGGACTGCCTGCCAAGTGAACTTGCACAATCTCCCTCCTCTGCCCAGGCGTCAAGAAGATGGAACCACGAATTATTAAAACCGAGAGTTCCGGTGCTCAGATGTGGAGAGCCTGGGCAGCTGTAAATGTTCTCGGGGACGTTTACAACTCTATGATTTATTAAAAGACGTTTTTGCCAGAACTATCCTATGACTAATTTATATCACACCGTAATTGTATAAGAGTTGATATTGATCAAGGCAGATTGTTCTCTGCTCTGAGAGAGCTGTAGGCCACCATGCCTTACATTCATGCTCAACAAGTGTCAGAAAGTCACTGGTTATCTGACTTTTCCTGGCTCTCATTGGGAACTTGTGTTATGCACTAAATGTTTCCAGCCAAGCACTTTGCATACTGACCAGTTCTAATACACAGAGATATCGAAGAATAGATACCACACAGTGCTTGCTTGTTAGTTGGATGGATTTTTGCAGGGAATGGTAAAATGTTAAAAGATCAAAAACAAAACCACAAATATTCATTTCTAAAGGTGTTTGAGTTTTGTCTGTAAAAGTGATACATTGTATGTAGAGCTGAAACGATCCCTCGAATGTTTCGAGGTACTCAATTACAAAAAATACTCGAGTAATTTTCTCCGCCTCAAGGAATCGTTTAATTTAAAAAAGATCCAAGAGTGGTATTTCAAATAAAGCTGAAGCCATATTAAGAGAGTTTTCAGACCCCTCAAGCTACCTCTTATACAAAATAGCAACTAGCAACAAATCTAGCTTCTTTTCTGGAGTTTGGAGACTAATGGGTCATTCTTTGAAACGGGTGCCATTTGGGTCCGCGACATTTGATGAGATGTACAAGGCACAAAAAATGTGTCAAAGTATGTTTACAAATTTTGGAACTATCAAAGCAAGTGCTCTTGTTGACATGCCATATCAGAAAATTCTATTTCTTAAAGAGAAAAATTTTCATTTGAAAAATAGCTCTTTAACTAAGCAAAAATGTATTTTATCCGATTACTGGATTAATCGATGGGATTTTCAGTAGAATACTAGAATACTAGAATACTAAAATATCCGATTGCTGCAGCCCTAATTGTATGTTCACTGTACATGATTAAAAAATTATTGGTAAACTTAAGACAATATTATGATTAGATTTAGAAAGTTAAGTAAAATTTAAGGGCCTAGGACCATACGTTTATACTTCCTACTCCTTTTAGCTCATGTAACCTGAGAGACTCAAGAAATTTCAGTTTATAGCCACTGCCTTGTTTTAATTTAATTTTTTGAGCATCACTTATGATTTTTTCTTTTAACTGTTTTTTTTTTAAGTTGTCTCTTACATTCTTAAAATAAAGGTATCAATCAGCAATATCAATCGACAAAAGAGAAGTCACCACATGACCTGAAAATAGATTAGTATCAAGATTTATTTGAAAAAAAAAAAAAAAAAAAGACTGACTTGCAACAGCTTTTGCTATTTAAGTTTATTAGAGAAAGATTTTTGTGTATTTTACAAGGCTTCTGTATGAATCTACATTTTTTTCTCTAACTGCTGTTATACCAGAATAAGGCAGAGTTTTTATTTGGAAACCTCTGATGTGCTATGGAGGTAATAGCCAAGCTACTCTGAGCGTTGTAGCTTAAGACCAGGCTACAGGAGACAGACAGTAGGTCTGTCAGAGTGGTCATCTCTGAAGGGTAATAACATCTGGATATTCCTAGTTTGACCTTTGATACTCTTCTACAGGAAGCTTCATGTACATTTTGGTCAAGAAGTATAAATGACATGGGCTTTTTCAAATCTGTTATAATGTATGAGTTGACATTCAAAGATTAAAGATTCTCATCTTCTTCTGAGCTCACATCAACTATAAATGACTGTAGACTTCTTGTTGTGTCTTCCCTTTTTACTGCTACATGACTCTAAGTGCTTCAGTAGATATTAAGACCAATGCTGCTGCCTTACGAGTCCAACTTGACTCTTCAGTGTCCTGTTGTTGAGAAGTTAAGACATGAAAAGTTCAAGTTTTGCACAATTATTCTACCTGGGCAGGATTCAGTATCTGTCCTTCAGTTGTATTTGAAACTGCTTTGTTCGTACTAGTTAGGCATATAGTACGCACAATGTATTTACCTACTACATTTAAATGTAGTTTGTCTCCTACGACTGTGCTATAATATCTGTTTTGCTGTATGCTGGGCAAGACTTTGATGTTTTGGGGGTTTAAGGAAAGCAGAAGTAAAGACGGCTGAATAGCCTATAGCAGAGTCTTTCCTGTAACTTCCACTCATATTTTCATATACTTTCATGTGAATGTAATAGACTGTTAGATTTTGACCCTGGTAACATCTCAGGACCACACTCAAACACAGTAGGTAGGGTTTTAAAATGCCCAAGAAATGAATGCAATACAGCATAAGTGGGTGAATAAGAATTTTAGGACCGTAAGCGCTGTGCATTGCGGTCCGTTTCACTATGAGAAGATTTTCCCAAGTCAGTGCAACATCTGGGAAGTGGTCATTAGGTAGATTTTGGTCGTATTTACACTTCTGACTATATCATTTTTGATTGCTGGTATCATAGATGGGTCCAAAGACAGCCTTTGTTTGGGAAGTGTTGTGCTGGGACTTCTTATAAAATATATTTTTGGTTGAGAGATTCTTATTCTAAAAGTCTTGACCTGAGCATTGATGCTCGTTGAAGTTTAGAATGTGGAATTTTTGTCCTTCCAAAGGATTTATAAATGAATGAACTATCACCGGGGAATGAGGAGTAGGTGACAAACGGGATGGAGTAGTCATGTGATGAAGTTGCATTGTATTTTATGGAGCTGTAAAACTGCGGCAGGAAAAAACAATGGTTTGTTTGAAGAAATTTGTCCCATGATAACATAAGCTGGAGTCTTTTTTGGGGATCAGCTGTGGCCCAAAGTTGATGAAAAATCCTCCAACACTCATCCCTTATTTTACTTCAGTAACATCTACAACAGCAGAGAAACTCAACAGGGCCTCATTAGTTTAAAAGAGCTGTCTGGATTTATTGGATCTGCAAATAAAATGCAATGGTTGAGACTTTCAAAAGAGGACTAGAAACCATTTCTAATGAACCATGGTTGAGGAGCGATTGCCTATTGCCTGCATTGTAACCATAGCAACGACCATCCTTTTGACTGGTATCCTTTTGAGTCAGGGCTTGTGGGGTTTTCTAGAGCTGAAATTAGCTGATCTAAAATGTCCTCGTGTTTATTACCATCTGTTTTGTTGTTTTTATTCACCAAGGCATCCGTCCATGTTATCCGCACTTGTGCTATCCCCAGTTGCCATAGCAACACCTGATGTCTTGCTGCATTTGCGTCTCACAGTCAAGCGGGTAGAGGAGGAAAGGATGAGACAGACGGAGGAGTGTGGAGGAAGAGATACAGGCCATAGCAGAAAGCAGAAGTCTTTGTAGCATGTCTCAGTGTCTTTGTCCTCAACGCCTCCATGAGTTTTGGGGGGCCCCTCCTCCACAAGCAGGGGCCACGTTAGTTCAGCGACAGATTGCACAATATGCAGCGGTCTGGGCATGGATGCACACGCACATATAGACTCATATGCTGGTTGGCAGGCTGATCCAGCATGCATGCACACACAACAACATGCTTCCTTTTTGGATATTCTCTGAGCCACAAATCATGTTTTTTTCCTCCGTCAGCAGCTCTTTCTTTAGCTGCGGTTTCCACTTTTGACACTTTAATGCATGTGACACTGACAAACTGGACCGAGCACATAAAAGGACATGGACCTGACAGTGCAGAAATAGCTGACTGAGGTCAAACACGGTGAGAACCAGCCGCTGTCTTTGCTCCTTACTTCGCTGCTGTCTGTCTTTATTTGTTTCTGTGTCCAGCCCTTTCGGCTGCTCTGTCTGTCTGAGGTTGCTTTGTGGCTGCAGCTATTTTGTTGGGACTGTGGCCTCGGTGGTGAAAGGGATCCACGAGCAGACTGGCAGAAAATTTCCCATGGTTCCCTTGGCACGTTGTCTGTTTCCAGCCAGCACACATTTGCCTCTTGTGAACAAATGGCTTTTGGCTCACTGGTTTGGAGCTTTGTATTTGATGAATGGGCACAATTATCTGTTTGCGGAAGTTGTCATTTTCAAGTTATTTTTAAGGAATTACAATAGACGGGGAGTATTATACTTTCCATTGATCAAAGACCAACAGTTTCAGCTCTGATTTATACTCTTTCGGTCCAACGTCTGGTCCTGCTAACACAATTCTCCATCTAATTTCTCAGTTTTTATCAGGATTCTAACCTCAATTTTCGGGTAAGTCAGCTCAGTTAAGGAGAGAAATCTTTTATCCTTGGCATTTAAGGCGGACGTAGGTTGCAAAATCTTCTCAAATCTTCAAAACTTTGAAAATGTATTATTCAAACTCTTAAGATGCTGAATCCCCTAATGCTCTTGATGCTCTGTACAAACGATGCACTGTTTTCTACCTGAAGAAGTCGAATAATGTAACACATTTAGACCAGCTCTGATCTTGACAGTGGACCTTGTTCTCTGTCATTAGCAGGTCATTTTCCTGTGCCATTTCTTCATGTAGACTATTTAAGATGTGACTGTGGGCCCATTGTTTACGTCAAAGTGCTGCTGATGTTTTTACTACCTCCCTCAGGCTCTGAGGTTTTGGTACTTTTATACCCACTTCTCCCTGTGCAGTAGTAACCCACCAATCACAGCATCTGACCACTTGCCTTCTCCCTCCTACACACCCAAAGTGCCCCAATCAGGGTAGAGAAAAACAAGTTTTCCTTTTTGTAGAGACCTCCCACAGTCCACTCTGGGTTGAGCCCATTCAGACTTAGTTTCCCTCGTAAAGTGTCCCAGGATCAGAGGGGGAGGCTGTAAACACGTGCAGGAACAACTGGGGTTACTCTGTCCACTTCTTACCATGCAAAGGAATCAGAAGGCTGCATCCCACTTTCAGCTTCAGGAAGTTAATGTCACCACATGCTGGGCCAACCTCCTCCTCCTGCTCCACCTGGGGACTCCAGCATTATCCCCTGCAAGGAAGGATGTTTGTAGAAATGGCATCTGAGGCACAAACATCAGCAGGAAGAAGCTGGTTTCCAGTCCAGAAATGACAAAAGATTTGTCAAGCTTCAAAGTGAGGTTGTTTGGATGGACATGGCTTGTTGGTTGAATTGGCCACATATTTAATGGGCGATTTCACTGACGTGCAACTCTAGCCCATGTGTTGTTTACTCTCTGACAAAGGGCACGGGAGAAGAAAAGAATGATTCAGTGCTCAACCATTCACAAAATGCCTCTTTGTTCAACGTGGTGAAGTGGTTTTATTCCCATTGTTGTATTGTAAGCTCCATAATTTCCCCCCTTACCCTTTAAATGTGGACTTTTTGGGCACGTCTTACATAACTTGACCATGTCTGTATGAGTTTTTTACTTTTGGTTAGTGTCTCATGCACACATTGAAGAACTTTTAAGGGGTTGTTTCCCACCATCATACTGACCAACATGTCAACATTTGTAGTAAGGGCAAAAAAAGACAGAAGAAGGCTGTGAATGTTCATTGCTCATTTAAAGTGATACTCTGGGATGGAACAAGTTGGGTCTTATCACAAGGTTTAGGGCAGAAATTACCCCTACAGCAGTGTTTTTGTGCAGCAGAAGCCCGGAGCGCTCACACCAAACACCCCCTCCCTGCTCCTCTGCCGGTTTTCTCTGCATTCAGATGGGGCCATTTTTTAGTTGACCAAAAACACAAATAAACGGACTCCCATCGAAAAAGTCTGATATCGGTCTGCATTCACGCTTTATTTAGAGAATTTTCAGCGCGTTACTTTCACACAAAAACACCGCTAAATAAGGCTCTAGTTCTCATCGCGTCTCTTCGTCCTGGCAGACTACCTGCATTTGTTTATATCTGGCACCTCACGCACGGACTGATACACTAAGTGGCGAACGCCTCGTGGCCAGCTGTGGCTCTGCAGCGGAGGTAGCGCCGTTTTACGACACGATGAGAACTAGAGCCTTATTTAGCAGTGTTTTTGTGTGAAAGTAACGCGCTGAAAATTCTCTAAATAAAGCGTGAATGCAGACTGATATCAGATTTTTTCGGTGGGAGTCCGTTTATTTGTGTTTTTGGTCAAGTAAAAAATGGCCCCCTCTGAGTGCAGAGGAAACCGACAGAGGAGCAGGGAGGGGGTGTTTGGTGCATGCGCTCTGGGCTTCTGCTGCACAAAAACACTGCTGTAGGGGTAATTTCTGCCCTAAACCTTGTGATAGGACCCAACTTGTTCCATCCCGGAGTCTCACTTTAAAGGAGTGATGTTAAAAACTCCATCACGTTTTACCCCCAGAATGTAAGCCCAGCATCTAACTGAGGCCAGCTACCTTCTGTACCTCCAGCGACCAGGATCAGCATGTCTAAGGGTGTATTCACACCTGTGGCTTGTTTGCATTGTTCTGATTCTGGGTTGTCACTTGGTTCATTTGTGTTCACAAGGCAAAAGTCTGTTGTGGTCCAGAGTTGTAAACAAATGCCAGGTGCAATCAATTTTTTCTCTCTCATTGGCCAGAAATCACACCCAGAAGGCAGGGAGTTTCCTTATCTTCATTTATTCATTCATTTATTTATTCATTCATTCATGTTCTTACCTGCTTTCCACAGGGAGGAACAGCCATGGAGCATCAACAACGTGTGTGGCTAATTAGCATTATAGCTTTTATCTGGCTTATGTACCGGAGTCCCAACTGAGTTAAGGCACTTCGATGAGGCACTCTATTTCTTTACTGCTCCACATGGGCCCACGACTCATTTTGTTCAGTTCTTCCGTCTTTTATTCTTCTTCTGCTGCTGTGGTTGATTCTTCTGCTCCTTCTTCTTCTACTGTTTTGACTGTACAGTTGTCAACTGAGCTCATTACTGCTTGCATTACTACAGTGTGAGCCACAGTTATGAGTCAGTTGAGCTGGTTGCTGGGGCATTTGTGTTATCACTGCAAAGGAACCGCTACAGGGCTCGAATGGAAGTGAGCTGAGACCACCTGTTTTTTGGCGATCTCGACCCTCTTGTTTTGTCCCGCATCCAAGTGAAAACGTTGTGTTCACATATGCCCTAATAAACCAGGGTTTTGGGGGGCTGCTCACTGTTTCGGAACGACTGCCCCAAATGATCCGGGTGTATACACCCTAATTAAGTTAAATGAAAACTTAGTACTGTGTATGCACAGCTTTCACTGCTGATTGGCTGCTACCTGAGCCATGGCTCTGCATAACCAATCAGGTACCGTGGGTGGGACAATACAGGACACAGAGTAGTGGTTGCAGACAAAAAGACACGGCTTCATTGGAAGATATCACAGTTTTGAATTGTTTCTTATCAGCCGCCACATTAAATGAGTGCCAGTGCCGATACGACTCAAAGTGCCACATGTTGGCGCTGATAATCGTTCCATCCCTAATAACCGCGAGACAGGAAGCATGCAGTGCAGTGCAGTGATTCATAGCCGACACAAGGCATGTTGGCAGTTAATCTGCCAGGAGGACAGATTGTTTTTTAGTCTACAGTTGTGTCATGGAAAAAATAATGTTGTTGACCAACAGATTTCAGTTTAAGGTCTGTGTTTAGATCCGTATGGTTCTGTTTTAAAGATGCAGTAACCATTTCTCAATCCGCGGCTTAGATTTTTCCTCATATTATCATGCCTTTTAGACATGGCTCATTCATCCATGTGGATTCCTAACATCTTTTCCAGCTGCTTTCTAGTGTTTTGTCACGATCACATCCCTATAACCCTGATTTCTGTGTCAGAAGGTCGTAGCAAAGGCTCCATTTTTACCCCTGTCGGTAGTGACTTACCCTGAGATTGATCCAAGAACCTCTTTCCTGTAAGAATGTTCCCTTTGGGGGGCGAAAGTTTAACTTACCATCTGTGACCTGTTAAGTTCATCACTGCAGGAGGCAAACTGCACAGAGACACTTTCCAAAGCCTGTCTGCTTGATTTCTCATGGTTGTGATTGCTCATGGCTTCACTTGGATCTGAAGTAGAATTTGGAACATTTGGAAGCACATACTCAGTGAACATTTAGTGGTTTACTTGTCCTAATGACACTTGTCTTCCCACTGTAATTACTTGACACTTCTTAAAAGCAGCAGCTCAGAATCAGCTGGCAGCAGTGAGTCTGTTGGCTTTGACCTCGTTCCACCTGATGAAGATCAGTACCTTCCTCAGAGGAATGCTGTGCCTGAGCAAAACATTGTGGGTCTTAGTTTATTGGAAGCTCTGATTTTCAGCAAATACATGTTATATGAGCACACTGATCCATAAAACACAAACAAGTGGATGGTTGTTAAAGTCCTGTTGTGCTTTAGGGGTTCTCAATGTTCAGCCAAGTTCTTTTTATTGTATCTTATTTGCACTATAAATACATGTTATTCACATGGGTCCAGGCAACAATGAAGCTCTCAAATGAACAGTCATACTACTACACATGCAGATGGCTTAATGTTATGATAGTTAATGTATTTAAAAATAACTGTGGTGTTTAACTAAAATGATTGCAAAATTAATTTTGAGATGCATAATCAGAATCATGGTCTGTAAGAATTAGGGATGGGTACCGAATTAGGTACTTTTATAGGTACCAAACAAATTCTGTCAAAATAGCGGGTACTGAATCACGTAAAACAAAAAGGTACCATATTTAGGCGCCTAAATGCATCCTTGTGACTTTAAGGAAGTGGAAGAGTAGGCAATTTTCTATTGTAGACATGAACATAGCATTGCAAGGTTACATTGAAGAATAAATATATTAAAGTGAAAAACTTTTATACTTCATCATTAAAAAATAAAATAAAATATATATATATCTATCTATATATATATCTATATCTATCTATATATCTATCTATCTATCTATCTATCTATCTATCTATATATATATATATATATCTATATATATATATATATATATATATATATATATATATATATATATATATATATATATATATATATATATATATATATATTTATATATATATATATATATATATATATATATATAGATATATATGTATATAGATAGATATATTTTTTTACCACATAAACACAAAAAAGTACCAAAAATTGGTACAGTTGAGTAACGGTACAGATTGCCAAGCACTAGGCATCGGTACCGTATTGTTTCAAATGTGAAAGGTACCCATCCCTAGTAAAAATGATGAACACATGTAGCATAAATTAACGTTACCTGGAAGAGGCAAGATGAAAGACAAAAGGAAGTATAGCATATTGTAATGATGCTATTTCTGTTTTACACAATAGCAGAGCAGAGTATACTATCAAAGCACCAACGCCTTGATCATGGAGATAGATTAAAAAGGTGGAGCTCCAGTTAAGTGAATAAAATGGCTTATCTGAAAAGTTAGAAGTTATTTTCTGATTGTTTCATGAGGGCTACCCCAAATGTACCAAAAGGTCAAAATTTTAACACTTGGCAGCTGAGGCCAAGCTTCTCTCTCTGCTTCACTTTTGGTCACGGCGCCTTCAGGAGTGACTGCTCTCAGGGTTACCAATGTATTGTGAGGTCTTTATATCACACGCATCTCACACTTAGCATCTGCAGACAGACTGAGACCAGAGGAGAAAGACAGCAATGCCACCTTTATGTTTGTCTGACACACCTCCACACACCTCTGAACTACAAAGGATGAATCAGAAGAAAGGTTTTATTTTGGTTGAACAGTACTTTTAGGGAAATTCTTATTAAATTTGTAGCCATTACTCCTGTACTGTGTACAAGTGGTAGTCAAAAACAACAAATGAAAGATTTTTGGAGGCTGAAAACCATCAGAGTCACATGCACTCTCCAGTATACTACTGTAAGAGGCTTTGAGTCTGTTAACATGTACATAGCATGTGTGGGGATAAGGCCCCCTAACTAATTGGTCAGATTTAAATCTTTTAACAAAGCTGTGTTTCATAAATCTGAATGAGTTCCTTTGTTTGTAGATTTGGGGTTTTCTTGTGACAGAGGCCTTTGTTGAGCATTAAGGTCTGAAGTGTAGACAAAACCAGCTCAGCACTGACCTGAACCGCACTGCTCTGGTGTTGGAGACAGAAAACCTGGCTGGGTCCAAGTGAAAGTCAGAAATAGAATCAATAAAGCAGTAACTTGATGAAGAGACTGCTAAAACCCCAGAAATTAAAAAAAACATTTGAATGCAGTGAAAATATTATGAATAGAATTCCAGCGTAAGTCCACAAGTGGCCCTCCTCTCAGGCCTTTTGCTCCTGGTGGGGGGCGGAGGAGTCCGGGAGCACACCCCAGCCCCCCGTCAATACTAGGGCCAACCACAGGAATGTGAGCCGCTGTCAGGAAGCTGTAAAGTGCTGACGCGGAGGTCAGCAAGCGTTTACACACATGTGGCTTTACTTTCACAACTCCATCTTGCTTTTCTTCTTTTTTTTTCATCTTCATCTGCGCCTTGCTTTTTTCCTGCCTTATCTTCCTCTTTCGTGACAACTCCCTCCTCATGTCTTTCTTTTTAATATTCTTTTTTTGACTTTTCGCTAAATTGAAGTTCACTGCGTATATTTTCTGAGGATTCTATTGGTCCTGCTCCAACTGTTCGTATGTCACACCACTGGGCATGATCAATGAATCATCACAGGTTAATATTTTTAACAGTACAATGAGTAGTTTGCTAGTTGTGTCTTTCTCAAGTCATACAACCACTTCTTGGCAACCTAAAAGTGGAGACTTAGATAAATAGGAAGCAATTTGAATCCCCACAAGAGAAATATCCATCACACTAAGTCTCAAAATTGTTGTTAAAAGGTTAGTGGTACCAAAGTAAAGCTGTTATTTTACAGCCACGTGACAGGTCTTTCAGATTTCAGTAAGATTACTCAACACGTGCCAAAAGAGCCTTAAGAAGGAAAATCCAAATGCTCAAAAATATTCAACAGCTCAGTGATTTGGAAACAATATCTGGTGAAGTGGTGTTGGGTTTCAAGGCTGGGCAATAAACCCTCTCCTTGTAGTTGATTGAGGATTTTCTACTTGGCTCTACCAAACAAACTAGCTCTGATGATTGATGATAGACTGAATTGGCAGGATGGACTGTTTTCATCGGCTGAAAATGTTGACCATCTGTTTTATAAAAAATGGACATTGTGCAGGTCCAACATGAAAAACAGCTTGGAAGCGCCAAGGAGAAAATGAATAAACAGAACTCAAAAGCGGTAGATGCTTTCAGACACTATTAGGTGACCGGGAAAGCATCATTAAAGAGTTTGGCAGCGATGGGATTTTAAGGATGGATAGAGACAGATTTAAAAGATATAAGTTACTATTACTATCACTGTTATGGTTACCATTACAGCCATCTTTTGAGAATGGATCAAAATCATCAAAGTCAATGTGCAATCAGATGGTGCACTGGTGCACCATCGAAAATAAACAAAATGAAACAAAATGAATACACTTATAATTGGTAGATTATTTCTTTGTTTTAACAATGCTACTTGGTAATAAACCTTTTATCCTTGGAAAGCCCATTTGATTCCCTTTTAAGGAACATGCATTTGGGGTCGCACCTATGGAGAATTTGCCAGATCTCTTCTGCTGATGCCAAACAACTTATCCTACTGTTGTTATTTACTCTTGTTTTGAGCTTCTGGGACCCCAAGGGTGCTTCCGACAGATGCCTGACGTGCACCTGATTGGCAACACTAGTCAGCATGTAGACCTCAGTATACTCAAAAGTGTTTCTCTGCTGCATATGCTGTACAAAGTGCCTAAGTTTTGGTTAGCTACATTGATATTTCATTTTTTTAGGGGTTACACAGATTTATGCACTGTTCTTAATCTTGAGCCGCGTTTTCACCAAGCAGACCGGTTCGGTTCATCTCTGTACGGCGCGCTTTTTGTGGCGTTTCCACTGACCCATCCCGGGACAGATCCCTAAAAACTGAGATGAGCCAACCTACTTTTTTGGGACCCTTTTGTATGGGTGCCAGACTAAACCGATCCGCTCTCGGAAGGTGGAGCAACACACTGCAGACGGTTGATTGGTCAAAAGAATCATCACTTACCCCCGACAGCGGCTGCAATTCTCCTGGCGGCACACAGACTTCTCTGAAACAAAGCTTGATTGCACTTTGTATCAAAGAGTTACATGACAATCACAGAGAGGACAAAATGCTGCATGTCTTCCATCTATGCTCTTTGTTAACTGTGTGGCGTTTTTCATATAGCCATGCCACGTTGCATTGGTAGCTTAGTGGTATGTGGCATAGAGCATGATATGCGAGCAGCATGGCAGTTGCTGGACTGGTCCACTTTTCCCCTTAGTGGTGTGCCACCAGTTTGGTACTTGTTTTACGAGCAGTGTCTCCTCACAGCAGGGGCTGGTTGGAAACAGAAGGCCTCTCACTCCATTACTGTTGGTGTTGCAACACAATATCTAACACCAGTGGTCTTGTTTTGCATTTTTTGTTAGCCCATGCATTTTAGCGAGTTAGGGTTATCCTGCATTAGTAAAAAGATTGTGGTAGTTCATAGTAATTAAAGAAAAACATGTTATTTCATGTTTTTCATGAGGCATTTGTGGTTAAGGAATGATCCAGGTTTCATATGATGGACTTTGGCCTGCAAATGCTACTGTCACTCTAGTGGCTGACCATTGGTAACTCCAGATGAAGATGATCTACTGGCATGTGCATGGTACATGTCATGGCACCATTGGCTACTTTTCAATTTCTCAGTGTTTTCTTCCTTGTATAAATAAAAAACACAGAAATATAAAAGGCGACCTGTCCAATAGATATGATGACATTTCATCTGAAAGAAACAGCCTGCTGGTTGTATCATAGCTCCATATGTCCTACATTGGCATTGCCGTTAACTCGTACATCCACCAGGGGGAGCAGCCCAGAGTCAAAAGTTCATGACAACAACAAATTTAAAAACAAACATGGCGGCTGTGGAGGAGGTATTGCTAATGTACGTCTTGTATAAAGACTAAAACGGGGGCAGCGATGAAGGAGGTGGTGACTGGTGAGGCTGTTAAGTACATCACGAGAGTTACGCCACTACTATTTCTTCTTCGTGTCTCAATGAAGCTCAATTCATACTCTGGGGACCATGACCGTCTGTACAGAATTATCAGCCTTATAACGCTTTTTGGTTTTTGTAATCCAGACCAAAGTAGTGAATTTACAGAGCAGTCTACACTGTAAGAGTATTATTAGTATTGAATAATATTCAAAGCACCTGCAGTTAGATTGTCCATCACAACAGATATTGCTCATTTACAAGAAATTCTCCCAGCGATATCTGATCTGTGATTATAAACAGGGAAAGCAGACACACACTTCCTAGTATACGTGCCAAGCATAGTGTATTTTTTCACCCATTGCGAAATTTTGTCTCGGCTGTTTCTAAGAAGCCCAGAAATTCCACAGAGCCTGATCCAGCATGTGGTTCTGCTCGGCGTCAGGAAACGTTGGCTGTGGACTGCAGTGTGAGGGCAGGCAGCTCTCCTCTCTTGTTTTGACGGTGGAGCGAGGTCAGCGCTCCCTTCATCTGCTCCTCACATTCCGTGTTTAGCCGAGTAAACCCCACACACCATCTCCCTCTAGGTCTTCTTTTGTCGGTTTTCACCACCAGTGTTGTTCTGTCAAGGGTTTCTACACAAACTGTCAGGATTTTGTAACAGTCATCTAAGATTAAATGTAATGTCTGTTGCAAATGTTTTAACCTCCTGGTGACGATAAAAGTTTTATGGAGCACCTTTTTTTTTCTCTATACCCACATAAGGGAACATTGTATGTCCTTGGTGGTAGTGGCGATGCCCTTGTCTTCTACTACACATCTATAGAAAAAAAACAATAAATTGCTGATTTTGTAGAGATTGTACTTTTTAAAGCCTCAAGCAGAGTTGTTAGGGAAGCTACAAACACAAACTTGCAGACATGCACCATGCGTTTCCCTAAAGCACTGTTAACATGTTTCCTCTCTCTATCAGCACTTCCAGACCATGCTGAAGACCAAGCTAAATGTGCTGACACTGAGGAAGGAGCCATTGCCCACGGTGATCTTTCATGAGCCTGAGGCCATCGAGCTGTGCTCCACCACGCCGCTTACTAAGAACAGGCCCCATGCTGGATACAAGGTATGATCACATGAAACGAATAATCCATAAATCCAACCCAGTAATTCCATAATAGCATTAATAGATCCAAAACACAACACATTTATTCTTTTCCATTGTGCTTTCCCCAACACACACAGAGTTTTTGAAGCTTTTAGGTCAGGTCAGATCCTTAAGTAATTAGTTTTAATCAGCAAATGTGGGCACGTGATTTATATCTTGTGCACTCTGGCATTATTCTACTGTTCTCTGGGTCAGATGCAAAGTTTGATCCAACCTACTTGACACACAGCTCAAATCGCCTTTTCTCTTTCCTCAAAACAGAAAAACAAACAGATTAAAATAGCAGCCAAGCTCTGTTATTACACATAACACTCCTCCACCAAGCAACAGGGTTTGTCTTTGTGTATTTGTCTGCCTTGTGCTGCAGCATAACAAATACGCAGAGATGACTGTGGGCTTATGTGAGTCAGCTCCAAGTGGCTGTGTCAGTGTAAGGATTAAGTTCTGTGTGTAAGATGTTGTTTTTGGTCCCTCCAGATGCACCATTAACAAGCATGTCTGAAGAAGTATTTCAGGTTTTCAAACATTTCCTAACTGAAATAAACATGTTGTATCTGGAAGTTTCTTGAATTTCTTGAAAAAAAGGCATCCCTCTTGAAACTATAGCCAAGAAACACACATTTTGGACGTACAGCCTTTTTGATTGTTGTTGATATCTGTGTTTCTTGGATCACTATACAGAGAAGCTAACCTCAGGTTTGTTTATGACAAACCATCATGCATAAGCATGTACACATAAACACACACTGGTAAAAAAACACCAGTATCCAGTATTAGCTTATGTATGTCTTGAATATAACTCCCAAGGGAGCAAAGTGGCCAAAAGTGCTGAGTCCTCATCAGAACTTCCCAAATCCTCCTATTGTTCAAACCTAAACATGAAGTGAAAGTCAGTGTGCTGGCCTTTACTGGCAGAGCAGACGAGTTTAGTCTGGCAGGGAGAGAAACACACACGCAGAGAAACATGAAACAGGAGAGAATTTAAAGGCTCAGAATCACTTTTAATGTCAAAAGTGTCCCGTGCGCTCCTATGGTCAAAACAACAAAATCAAGCTTTGGTTTTTTGGGAGCTGAAATTTAAACCTACTATGACCAGGTCTTAAAATTATTCAAGAGTCGGAATTGATTCCTCAATCTGGCTTACAAAAACTAGCATGACCAAAAAGGACTTTTTTGTATCGCTTGTTTTTAATAGTTTTGGCACACAGTAGGAGTCAGACTATGTGATTTCAAATATACCTTTGTTTATGTTATTTAAACATTTTTAAAGTTAAGTTTTGCACTAGCAGTATGGCAGTTGTGGCAGTTATAGGAGAAGTTGAGAAGTTTTTCTTTGCCCGACACAGATGGGAAGAAAAAAAGTCAGTATTGAAAAAGCAGAACTCACACACAAATTCAAAGTATAGATTTTGAAATCACGGCCCAAAGAGGAACCATTTCTGTGCTGCTTTGAGATGAGAAATGTTTTCTCCATCAGTGGAGATGAAAACGATACAGTGATTGCAGCCAACGGATGGTCATTTTGTTTGAATTAAATCCATGTGATGTCGCATCATTAAGCTGATGCTTTACTTAGCTATGCACCTTTTTAAAATGCTCCTCTTGCTCATCCTGGTGTCTCTTCAAGACAGCTGTTAGCCTGCCAGACACAATAAAATCTTACAAGATCTCCTTGTCTTGTAAAAGCTGCAGTGAAAGTGTCCAAGTTTATCTGTTTTTAGAGCCACTTCAGCTGGAAATAAAAAGAGAGCCGCGTTTTAAAACATTAAAAAAATGTCATCAGTGCTTAAGAAGAAATGTAATGGATTGAAGTGACAAAAATGTCCCAGTCAGAGGGTAAAGATTGCAAAAAATTTTACTAATATCTCTTCACAGTTCCCTTTGTAATATGTTGAAAATAATAAGCGTCATCATTAGCTTGATTTTCCTGTGCACACCTTTCTCAACATCAAACAACACACACTTCTGAATCTTTATCAGTATGCTTTCTGTTGTAGCCACAAGCTAACACAAATATCTTCTAGTTTTTACACAATAGTGAGGGTTAGCCGGTCAAAATAAAAAAAGTACATTTATCTTCACAAGTTTGAGATTTCCCTCAAAACTGCAGGATGAATCACAGCGGGTAAAACGGAGGGAAACTGTGATTGAATGACTTTTTATTCCACTTGACAGACCTTCTCCCCAGTATTCAACTTTGTGGAGTAATAATGTATCTGTGCACTTGGATGCACGTGTCAGTAACTTTTATGAGTCAAACCTGATTTCACAACTCCCCAGTTGTTTTTGATGACCAGATGTGCACATGTCTTGCCGTGACAAACCACCCATCACTTACAAAATGTTTTAATTTTCAGACAGCAATAAGCCAAGCAGCTGCTTATCAAAACCAAACACTTCAATGATGCTTAGTCATCCAGAGGGAATAGAGGTAGTGGCGAGACACAGCCATCTCTTGCGTCACCCTATCACCGCCATGATAGGAGATAAATATTGATGTATCACTTAGGTGCACACTGCACCCAGCTGTACTTGGTATCCCTCTCTGTGTAGTGTGAATCCCAGCATCCTCTCTCCTCCTCTGTACTCACTGCTCTTTCCAGCGGTACCAAGAATGCCAAAGCCTGTTGCCATGGTTACTACTACAGCTATTCAGCAGAAAACCAACCACACAAGACATTCATTTCCCTCGTCTGTCTGCAACCTTCATATTTGCAAGTCTGTCTGCCTCACTCCGTGCATCTGTTGGCTTGTGTAACTTCCTGTCTGACTCACTACCTGCCCGTCTGCATATCTGTCTGCCCACCTGCTTTAGCACCTCAGCTTTCACTTTCAAAACATTATATTTCAGGTGCAAAACTGAGGAAACAATGGTCTGTCTGAACTCCTGAAGCCGCCCTGTTTGGTATTCATTTTCCACAAAACAACACCATTTATTATCCCTCTGGAAGGTTTTATATCCTCTGTCTTTCATTTCTCCTTCACTCCGTTCTCTCTCAGCCCCCAGTTGTGCTTCAGTTTACAGGCAGGCAGGAAGGCTGGCTGCGGGCTGCTGTCTGCCTGCCAAAGCTAACAGCTAGCAAGGATGAAAGGCCACCTCTCATTGCCCTGCCTGGCCTGCTGCTCTCAGAGCAGTCCCCTTCACATCCATTGAGAAAATGTGTTCAGTGCTCTTTACAGTCATGCCAGCTCCACAGTCATACTCCATCATAATGGAGGAACGACTCTGGAAGCTGTTTGAAATACAACTCAGCTTCAAATTCATGTTTTATTATGTGGCTGAGTTCAATCTTTTTCCTGTCACGAGTAGAATCTGAACAAATGTTCTCTTATGTTTTTCTGCTCATCTGTCTCACAAATATAGGGTTCATTTGAACTCCTCGTTCCTATTCTTGTCCCGTGTTTTTAAAGTTGTATGGTTGTACCCTGCCCAGCCAAGTTTAAACTTTTTAGTTCAGCCCTTTGGCTATACATGTAAATTTCCTTACAATACATAAGCACACAAATGTCCAATTCAGGTCCCAGCCCTACATTTGTAGCAGCCTGGTGGTTTGACAGAGAGTAGACTGTTGGCTTTGGAAAGGTTACCATAGATATGGAATAAAAACCAACCCATCTTTTCCCAGAAACCCCCTCCATCAGAGCGCTGACAGTTGGTTGGAAGTTTCTGTGAGTAATCAACAACCAGTCAGCTCACAAACAGTTCAGAGGAGATGTCCTGATATGTTGGAGATATAGGGGTGACACTACCAGCTACTGTATGGTTTTGCTCTGCCCAAAGCTAACAGTTCCCCCAACAGCACCTAAAAAGCTTGTTTACTACCATGAAACAGCTTACTTTTCATTAACCCTTTTACTTAGGTTTGTGTTGAAATTATTTTAAAGTCTGAGACCCGGTTCATAATAAAAGAACAAGAAATCAACGTCTAGAGAACTGCACCAAATCAGAATATTAATGGTCGTGTATTTCAGGGTTAACAGACTGGTAAATAATTTCATAATATTCCATAATTTAACTTTGATCATAAAATCTGTGTCTGTTAATCAAAATTTATAGATTCACTCATTAGTTACCCTCTTATGGAGTCCATGTTTGGTTATAACCTTGGCTCCAAACCAACTTTTTAATTAAATAAGCAAAGAATGAAGTATGAACCTCTAGTATGAAGTTTATCATGACAATTTCATTTAGTATTGGTGTTTTAAGTTCCAGTTTTCGGGTGTGTTATAACTCAGAGCACAGGGTCACCCTTTTTAAACCAAACTAGTGAGAGTGTGTAAGTTTCCCAGTCTGACATCATTTACACCAGCCCAGTGCATTCTGGGCCTACATGTCTTCATCTTATCTGTCAGCAGAGAGGCTTTGTGTCTCTCCTTGCTTGTTATTCTGATGTCAGCCAGTGTGCTGGACGTACCGCCAGCTCTTCTTTAGTGAACACAGAACATGCAGATGACCAGCACTTCCAGTTCCCTGTTGGATGGACGTTTTTCTGTGTCGCTTTTGATTCATTGAGTCTTCCTTTATGTTCATGGAACTGCACAAATTCAGTCAGGAAAGATTGTCAATATGCTAGCTGTGAAAAGGGAATGTTGAGTACAGTGGCTGCTTTTAGTGTGGGACATACAGTTCCCCATCCAGAACCACTGATGGTGTAAAGGTAACCTCCTGTCTCCAATCACAGTTAAAAAAAAAGGTGAAAGAATCACTGCAATGGGTTTCAACATTGTGTTGACTTATTTTGAGATCATGAACAGTTATAATCTGGCTTGCTGTGGGTTTTTCATTCACCAAACACACATTGGACTCTTGCAGTCATTGTTGAATATCCATAAGGTATCTGCTCTGGTGGACCAGTCAGGTCAGACTTGCTCCTGATTGGTCAGAAAAGGGAATCGCTGACGTCGGCCAATCCCCAAAATCCAAACAGGTCTGGATTTTACATTCACAAGCACTACGAAGTACTGGTTTTGTCATTAAATATCACATTTTGTGGGCTTGGAGAAAAGCCAAAGACCTACAAATTTCACTAAAAGGCTTAATAAAGTGATTTTTGAATTATATGGGACCTTTAAGTTTTCTCTTGCCGATCTTGACCAACATGCCAGTTTGGCAAAGAATGCTACGAGAGCTGACATTTGTCCACAGAGCTGTCAGTTATCATGTTACCTCCCCTCTTATTGCCATCCAATAAAGAATGAAAGCTTAAATTCTCAATTAACACAACTGAAGAATCCATTTTCTAAATTTGGACCGAAGTTTTTACAACTTGTTCATGATCATTTCAGAGCAATCGGGGTGTTTCAGTTTAAAGACTGACTGTTAAATCAGGCCAAAAATGACAGTGGATTTTTCTAACATACCTATTAAAACATGGAAAGAGTGAAAGTTTTAGATGGACAACAGGAGTCGTAGAAGCGCTTGGCTGCAAGTTGAAAAGGGTCATGCCTTACACTGACACACCAGTGGTACCTGTCCCTGCAAGCTACAAAATGGGTTGACTGTATATAACCTCATTCTCACATTGGCCAAATATTCAAAGGACTTGTCTTTCTCGCAGTTTTTCTCCACAGAGACCTCTTTCTGCTTTGGCTTCACTTTCAGGCTGCAGTCAGGCCGTCCATCTTCTCAAATGGTTGTGGTAGGAACTGTCAGCAGTGAAGACACAGTATGAGTAGCATAGGAGCCATCCTGTTCCAAAAAGAAGGGACAAAAGTGGAAAAAGGACAATATCTGTGGTCCTGTAGTAATGCATCAGTTGAGTACTCCTTCAAAAAGTCCAGCTGTAATGGATAGATGTGCAGACAAACTGCAGGGATATCTCAGAACTATGTGAACTAAAGCACTGACAGTGCTCTTCTGAGAATTTATTGGAATCACACATGTAGAACTTATGTGTGCTTTAATCTTGAAGTATTGCAATGTTTCTATTTGTTTATTTTGTTGTGTGGAAACTGAGAGGGAAGAGGTGTTAAAAGCCACCAAGGATTCTGGTCCAGGTTAAATTGTACGCTGTCTGTGCTGGCACAGCTTCTCATCGGTGGAGGAGCGTGAGTGGGCGCAGTTCAGGGCTTCACTCAGATCTGTTGATCGACCCAGCCTGTTTGGCTTCACTTTCTAGACGGCGAGGCCAAATGCTGTCTCAAGCTTAGGCAGCCTCAGTTCTGTCTGAGTCTCTGTCTGGCTAACTTTCACTCGTACATGTTATCTTTATCCAAATATGAGTGCTCTGCCTCCTATATAGAAGTGCACAAATTATCTTCTAAGGCATAAAGCACCTTAGGTTCTTAAAGGCTGAAATGGGGGATCACATAAGCTGTACTTACAGTATTTGTACAGGCCCATCTGACCATGAAACGTGCAGATGATTGCTCTGAGAAAAACTGTAACAAGATGAAGTGAGATCTACTGGTATTTTTTGCTTATGTTTTTTTTTAAGTATAACAGGGAGTCACTACAAAGGACAGTTTAAATTCAGCGAATCTAACATTAAGGATTTTTTATTTTACCTTTTTTGGAATATGGAGATTTTTTTAGAACAGTTTATGAAAGCGGTTGAAAATGTGAAAGCACCTTTCATATACACTGAGGTGCCACTGTCTTGACACTCAGGCTCTGTTTTGCATTCCCCCTCATTCCCCCCCATCCACACACACACACACACACACACACACACACACACACACACACACAAACACACACACACACACACACACACACACACACACACACACACACACACACACACACACACACACACACACACACACACACACACACACAAACATCCACAAACACTCACATATACAGCATCATCATCTCACCAGTCTACACAAACAATCCAGTACTGATAGCACTTCAAAAAAGAAAGTCATTCATCCTAGCATGTCGGGGCAAGCAAAGCCAGCTGTACAGTGCTGATTCAATAAGTTCAGAGGAATGTTAACAACCTCCTCAGGAATGCTGCATTCCCAAGAAGTGGATTCCCAGTCATGTTGGGGGATCCAGAAACAGGGGCCCACTGAGGGAGAACGCAAGGATAACCTCTGTCTATGTCAGAGGGACAGGCGTCTTTAATTTATAGAACATGCTCAATGATTTTATAGCTGGACTCTAATCTTTGGGGACCTTCTTTGGGGCAGGCTGTAAAAATGTGCCTTATTTATAATTTTATCATTACTGTAGATTCACTGAGAGTTATGCATGTGAAATGAACTTCATAAGTCACTTAAAGGAATGGTTCAATGTTTGGAGAGATTCACTTTTTATCATCTTACATTATCTTAACATTACTAGTGAACTGACTGGGGGTGCACCGATCACAGTTTTCTAGCCGATCACCAATCTTTAAAAAGCCTGGCTGGCTGTCAGACCTTCCCAGAGGTATGTAAGATCAGTTTCATATGAAAGAATGAGCCGATCACCAATCACAGATCCCTCAAAATCCTACAGTAAATCAGCTTTTGATATCAGGCACACCCTAGGTGATTTTTTGAACCTAACTAATCTAAAGATTACTGGAGACCACACACATGAAGGCAGTTTAGACTGTTTTTAACATGATGAGCCTTGGCGCACACTTAATGATTGCATGAGACAGCAAGACCACACGCTTAATGTTTGGGGCAACTACGCCATAAATGAGATATCTCGCTGAAGCTTCTGTGATCAAACTTGACGTCAGAATATAAATAAACATGGAAAGCCATCAACATCATCAACCAGCCGTCGTTGTGTATATTATGTCATGCAGCAACACAAACGAAGAATATAATAGAGGTAAATAAAGCTACAAGCTGGTCTTTTCCTTTTGTTTCAATTACCCACTTGGTTCTGGGTGCAGTTTTGTTTACATATGTTGACATGCTTGTGAGCTGTTACATTTCTCAGTTTGTTTCACGTTGGTCACAGCAGATACTCTATCTAAAGGCGCCAGAACCAGAATTATATCAAACATGTTTAATGTTTATGATTAAGATTAAGGAGGCTCAGACACGTTAAATAGTTTTATCAACACCCGGAACGAACAATGTCGAATGAACAAATAATCAGTTATGACAAGTCCCGATTTGAGTCTCAACTACTGATCACTTATCCCTGAATCTAGCTTAAAATTGTTTCGTGTATGGCCAGACTCAACATCAACTTCTATCAGCTGACAGCTTAGCTGATTACTGACACATCTAATTGAAATATACCAAGATTGGCTTTCTATGGTATCCTGCCTTCTGCTACTTTCCCTGCAAATACCTTTGCAAACAAGGATATGCTGTAAGGCACATGGACATATATTTACTGTAACTCAATCCCCCATTTTTCTTTCCTGTGAAGTGTACTTTGATACCATCTGGTTTACTTATTTATTTTTTAAACGTTTGCTTTTATTGTGAGATAACCATCTCATGTCATTATTTGCCGCCAAACAGTCAGAAACTCAGGTATGAGCAACCTAGTCATGTTGTAATGGAAAGAAAAATAACTGGTGATGCTGGGAACAAAGCAACCAGCAAAAAAAAAGGCACAGATTGTGCCAGAACGTGTTTTGTCTGCACCAACAGTTTGTCCTGGAACCATTATCTGGGAAAGTGTCCTGATGCTGAAGTCACGAGTTCCACAAGTGTTGATGACTGTTTGTACCTTGAGGTCAGTCTGTTCCCTGAGCTGATCCAACAGACTGACTTTCTCAAACACTGCCTCCTTGTTCTGCTCCCAGCTCCTCTTCCTGTCGTCTTCTACTTTTTCCCCCATGTTCCCAAAGCCTCTCCTTTGGGACAGGTATCTTGTCTCTCCTCCTCCTCCTCTTTTTCCCGGTCCTCCTCCGCTTTTCTTCTCGTCCTCTCTGTTCCTTTCTCTGCTGATAGCTGAACCAGCTGTGGCTCCAGCAGTAGAAGCAGCTGCCTGAACTCCACACCTCTCACACACTCATGCATGCCAGCATGCTCACACACAAGTACAGACTCTCAATGTTGCAGATGGACACATAAAAAGTGTGTTGTCTGTGTTGGTAGACCAGGATGTTCATGCGTCTCTTCCCACTGGCTCACTTGCTGGACTGCGGATGTTTTTTCTGTCTCCCTCTGTGCTCTGGCCACTTTTCTTTCTGTCCTCCTATGCATCCAATTACTTTCTTTCAGCCCCCCCCATCTGTTTACGACAATATGCTTCCCTCCCTGCCTTTACCACCGTCTGTTTCTCCTTTGTTATTCCATAATTGTGGTTCTTTCAGGCATTGTTGGTTTTGCATCCAATGATTCATCAGAAAAATGTTAAATGTTAAAATCTGTGTTCCTTCTCTGTTATTAAAAACAGAAAGTATTATTCATGGCATGTGTTTAAAAGTAGTGGTGAGGCATGCATGTCTAACAGTGTACTTTACAGTGTTTTGCACGTTTTAAACATCAAGAGAGGTGACTGAATAAGCTGTAATAGATGTTATTTATTTTTCTAAGCTGCCTGAAATAATTGTTTCCTTTTTTCCCCTCATAACATTTCTTACCATACAAAACTTGTAACCATATTAACTTCAAAACGGATGCAGTTTGAAATATTTAATCCCCACAAATAGAGTAATAGGACTTAGATGGTTGTGCTGACTGTATGGATAGAATTAACTGAAATAATATTTTCTCTCCGGCACTCATGGGATATTCAGACAAGTACTGTATTTTCCAGGATATAAGTTGCACTTTTTTCATTGTTTGGCTGATTATAAGACTTAAAGTCTGGTACGACCAAACAAATGAGACTTTCTGTGTGTGTTAATGGACACTTTTATGGAGAAAGATCGCATGAGGAATGTTGATGAGGGACTATCTCTACGGCACTGACAGTAATGCACACTGGCGGTGGCAACACCTAGAGTTTAGCACCTGATAACGTGATTTAGAGAAATAATAGCTGACCTGCGTCTTCTTCACAAACTAGTGTCAAAACATAAGTAAGTTTTCTGCATCTGTCTAACCGGCAACACTTACAGCAAAGCAGGGGAGGAAGGGGAGGAGTTTTGTGATGTGTTTTGGATAGGGGTGGGGCATGTATTGATCTCCAGCACCGCGACTCGTTGAGAAGCAGTGGGTGCTGGAGATCAATACATGCTTTCACATCAGAGTCCTTTGAGATTTAAAAAATTAAACAATTTCTCCAGGCGGGGGAAATTCCTCTATCTTTTTTGTAATTGAGGTACTTAAATTATTTGGGGAATTATTTCAGCCCCAGCTTGATTTACATTTTATCTCGGTGTCTGCTCTGTCATAGCCCCAGAGTTGATGTATTTCAGTTCATTGTGTCAGTGATCGGATCAGATCAAGCAGGTCGGAGCTGTCCTAAGCAGATTCAGACATGGATTTTAACCAGGCGCCATCGTACGATGCATCAGTTTGTGCAGTATGTACAGGATATGAAGTAAGGCAACACTTACCAACACTGAAACATTTGACTGATTTTCAGAACGAAAAACCTGGTGTTGATGCCACATAGTATTCGACTTGACTACATCTCATTGGGGGGTTGGAAGCATGGAAAATCTTCAGTCTTGTACCTTTAGCTCTCCTGCCGTCCTGCTCCATGCTGCGTCCTGACAACATAGCTGAGAAGTGTTGACAGATAAGGGAGGGAGCCAAACCACAACGGAGTGGAGACAGCTCGGACTGGGATCTGATGGAAGTCCGGTTTTAGAAAGCTCCATAGTGCTACATGCCTGGAAACATTGGTGAATGATTTTAACAGGGGACTATTTCCTCCCCTCTTCTTCAGTTTAGGCGACCGATGGATTGCCTCACTGTGCATGTTCATATTAGTCATAAATAGATTTATTTTGGATTTTAAATTGTTGGGTTGTGATTTTAGTGTTACTTTTGAGTAATTTTGCTTGTAGATGTAGGTCAAGTATTATGGTTATCTGGAGCTTATGGCTAAAAAATTGAGCCCTTCTCCATTTTCCATTTTAAAAAGTCAAGCTAGTAACGTTAACAAAAAGGGTATTTCAGCTGTCTCAGGCGGTCATATGACCTTCACCTTGCAACTTGTAGCCAACTGTCAAAGAAGGATAAAATGGAAACGATATCCACCATAAACCAAGAGTCGGTAATGATGACCACATGCCGCACCACACATGTGGATGTTTAACAATGATCCTCCTGCCTCTGAATCTTATTTACAAATACTTTCACTCCATTTCTTTATTTTTTTCTCATTTCTGAGAAACAGGTACACACGCACCCCAACTTTCTCCAATGTTTTTCTCTGTAGCATTCCTTCTTTACTGACTTTCTTTCATGATGGATATTATTTCTGTATAGCCCTTCATATGGAATTAATATTTGCAGTTTGACAGAACAGAACTATA
Source organism: Halichoeres trimaculatus (assembly GCF_033239565.1). Classification (NCBI taxonomy): domain Eukaryota; kingdom Metazoa; phylum Chordata; class Actinopteri; order Labriformes; family Labridae; genus Halichoeres; species Halichoeres trimaculatus. Next base: position 20,469,028 of record NW_027437188.1, read on the forward strand.
AAGAGAAGGCTGTATAAAGAGCGCAAGGTGGCAGAGGGGGGTGTAAGGATAGAAAAGAGGTAACAGGAAGAGAAAAACAGATAAAGAGAGAAAGGAACAAATGAGAGTAAAGACCAAAGGAAAGGTTCCAGAGTGCAAGAGAGACACATGGAAAGTTGAGACAAAGGGGAGGACTCTACAGATATCTGGAATGATTTAAGCTGTCTGCCTGAACTGGCAGCTCTGAGACGACTGGTGAGCAGGCTATCAGTGGAGAGGACAGCAGATGTGTTCTGGCCGAAGATAGACGGATGGATGTATCACTATTATGCAGATAAATTTATAGAAAGCAAGTGCAAGACTGACTTGCTGCATAAACACTGAGTCAAGTTTGGCTCAGAAAGGCAGAGAGCAGAACATTCCTGATAGAGTGAGTTCAACCTGTGTCACATCACTTCTCCATCTGCAGAATTTCCAACAGTCAGAGTCAGTGTGTCTCTTCGTTGTTCCACTCATAACCAATGATTTATACCTTTGAAGACACGCTTGGCGCACAAACACACTCTCAGAAAGACACTCACGAACGCACTCTGTAGCTGTAAAAAGTAACCCACTAATTTGTCTCAGACCATTCGAGACACACAGATGGTGCACAGAAATGGTCAGGCCCCTGTTACCATTTGAATGCAGCTGCTTCAAGGCTGTATATTTAATAAAGGCATTCAGCTGGTGTCAGATGTGAGATAAAAAATTTGGCTCTTCATTTTATCATAATAATCGTGAATCCTCTATGGCCTCATTAAACCTCAGGAAAGATCAGTCTTTATTACGTGTGCGTGCCGACCAAATTAAGGTTCAGACAACGTGCATCACTACCCAGTCTGAAATGGTGTTTTTGCACTACTTTCTACTGTCTAATTTGTGACATCTACTCTGCGCAGTCTGATAGCAACCCAGTTGTGTTCATCTTCTCACTTGCAAAGAATCATGTAACAGCATTTCCCTCAAATGTCCCACAGGTTTTTCTTGATGGAAATCTGTTATTCTTGAAAGTGCCTAGTTAAACTAATCCAGGTATAGGGTTAGGAAGGCATGGCATGAAGACTGATATGGGAAACACTTACTGAAACAATATTGCTCTCACTACTTAATGAAATAAGCCATGCAGTGTTGAGAAAAACAAAGTAGCAGCAGTTATTGTATGGGTCTGACCGCTCAAAGGTTGTGGGGTGAGCCCAAGAAGAACACAGTACGAAGACCATCTGCACTATGATTGTAACAAAGTCCTAGCTAGATAATAGCGCCATCCTCTGTTTAAAAAATTGCAACACAGCTAGCAACTACCCCCTGTATTGTGGTCACAAAGGTAAATAGGACTCATCCTAACTTTTAGATGGAATAAAAAGTCATTGAAAAAGCATCTTATACACTAAGAGTATATACTAAGAGTCTTGCAACGTGGCCAAAAGGTTTCTGCGTTGTGTTTTAGCAAAACAACAATAGTGACAATCCAAGCATGAGCTAGGGCTGTTGTGTTCACCACTTCACAGTTAACATCACTGTTTTAATACAACGGACAAACAATATATTTCTCTAATAATGGCGGGCACCAAAGGATGTATGTAATTAAATACACTCTTGGGTTTTTTTTAGGATTAAGGTTATCCTCTGACAGACCACCAGACAGTACAATCAGTTGTATCGGTGTATCTTTCCACTTTTCTGAAGACAGCTGTGGAGGCAACCTGTTTTTTTTTCCCCCTATTTCTCTCCAAGCCTCTTCTTTCTGCTGAAAAATGTACCAATTTCCTCTTTGGCTGCATGTTGTGTTTGGACTTTGAAGAAACAATCGCTAGTATTTGCTCAGTCTGGTGACCTCCAAACCTTTCACACTTGTCACTTATCTTCATCTCCAACTAACACACACACACACACACACACACACACACACACACACACACACACACACACACACACACACACACACACACACACACACACTTGCAAAGCTCTAGAAAGCTGGGCTTGTTTCTTCGTTCTTTTCTTCTCCTTTAAACCATCTACAGATTTTTACCACTCTGTGATCATCAAATAGTTTGAGACTAACTTACAATGACAGATGTTACTCACTTTTGTCAAGTAAAACAAATAAAAATTTCACTTCAAACATGATGCTGTTACAAATCAACTCCATGCTGACTCATGGTACTAAGTTTCGCCCCCTTGTTTAACCAGTCACGCTATCAGGATTCCTTCCTGGTTTTGTACCGCAGCAGAAGAAGTGAGGCAGTGGAGCAGACAAGTATAGATTTAAAATGTTAAGTGTTTTGGCCCACTCCCAGCTGTGTGCAGGAACTAAAAGCTGTCTGAGCAGTCAGCCTGTATGTGCAAAGAAGCAACAAATCAGTGGATACAAAAGTAGTTTGAACAGGTAATTTAATATTGAAATTAAAGAAGTCCATAATGACTCTTTCTTGCTGTTCCATATACAAACGACACGCTGTGAATGGTTGATGTATCTTGGCGCAGTCTTTGGATTTGTTGGCTAGCTGAGTGACTGACCGCCCTTTGGCTTTGGGAAGGTGTCAGTGTGGTTGAATAGCAAACCGCCCTGCCTCCAGGCTGCTCCTGCAGACCTGTGCTACTCAGCTGAATGATGGATTGGGTGTAAAGGCTGTACATCCCCACGGTCCACCCCGCGGTCACCACTAATGAAAAGCAGACATGACGAGGCAGCTGCTTTCGCTGTCTGCTTCCTTCACTGTTGCCTATGGGAAACCAGGGAACCATGTCATGTTGTGCTGCAGTGTGTGACCAGATAGTTTGCAATGGACTTTTATGTAAGTTCAATCACGTCTTGTGGCTCCTTAGACATGTGGATAGTGTAAAGCTGCTTCTTTAATGATTTCCAGATTTAACACCAGTACCAGTGCCAGGTCTTGCCATTACATAAAGAACTAATAAACAACACTAACTGCTCTCTCCATGTGTAGACTTTTTGCTAGGTTAGCTTGGCTAATTGTCTGTCTACTTCAGGTTCATACTTCACACACAGACGGATGTCAGTCAGTGGCATATGGATGTCCATTCCTTCTGTTGTGACAAACAACAAAGGTAAAAAATAATCATAGATAGAAGAAGACAGGGAAATGCTGTACTTCTTCATGACATGAAATATGAGACATCATAGTCTACAATTTAAAAGTCATAAATATGATAAAACCATGGGATAAGAAAGGTCAAAATCATTTTAAAGGGTCTGTTAGGGCCATCTGAAAAAGCTAGTGTTTTTTGGGATAAAGACTCTGTTTCCAATGGGAACTTGTAGTGCAGTCTTTTTACCTTCATATACCCCAACTTAAACATCAGTCAATAAAAAACACTTGTGTCTGAATCATTTTTTGTGTTTTTGCCACTCATCCTAAATGCAGCAGCCTTGAAATAGACTCCAACACCTGTCTAACCCAAATGTTGGGACAAACTGCAGACTACTGTTCTATACACTTCTCTGAAAGATCCCTTTCAGTCAAGAAACCATATCCATAAAGGAGAATGTAAGTGTGAAGTCTGCAGACTAAACAAAGCGTTCAAAGAGGAGGAGCGGTCGGATCACATGTTGAGTTTAATACCCTTGCTTTCCAGTGTCAGTTTTTCAGGTGATGTGCTGGATGAACCTCTGCTGTTGTCAGACTAATAGATGTACGTTTCTTAAAGCATTTCTTTTGAAGGATTGTGCCAATGAGACCACAGTCGAGGTTGACATTTGCCTGGAAGCAATGAGCCATGAGGGCAGGCAGGCCACGTAAATGTTTCAGTGTGTGTGATACCAATCTTTCTTTTTGTTATCTTTCTTATCACTGCTATTGTATTATCTCCTTCCATATGTTTTGCATGCTAGCCTGCTGTAATGAACTCTTAGGAAAGAAAGACAAGTATTCCTCCACCCCAGTATAAACACAGACAGGAGTGAAAACTCTTTGCCTTGTAGCAGACTCCTCCCCTGTGTATTTTTATAAAGCTATAAAGAACACCATGTTGTGAAAGAGCACAAGTCAGCCATTATTTCTGGACTGTTCTCCAGTTGGCCACAATCCCATAGAAAACTGAGCTTTGTTCACTTCTTAATTCTCTCTCTGCTCTCTGCTCTTATCCCTTCCCATCTCTGCAGTCTATCGCTCTCCTGGTATGCAGTGTCATTACTATGGTATTTTACGGTTCTTGTTGGAGCCACAGCTTAACATAGTGTGATTTTGTTCTCTTTTAGATGTCGCTTGCACACAGTCTTTAACTTGTAAGCGAGGTCGCTGCATAAAATAAGCACAAGCCTCACATCACCCAAGAAAAAAAGAAAGAAATGCCTCATTTTTGAGGTTAATTGCCCCCAAGATGTATGCTGAACATAGAATTAATTAGATCCCAGTGAAACATTATTTTTCAAGTTGCTCTACATTCTTTAGCTCCAAGAGAGTTTCATGCTGGATTTCTTTCTTAATATTTAAAACTGCCAGAGGTGATCAGAAATGGAAATTGGGTCTACTCATGGTTTTCACAGTTAATGTTCCCAGAAAAGAAAAAGACTTGTTTAGCTGTTTCTTCCATCCTTCAACCATTGTTCTTTCGCCACAAATCATGACTCAGTTTCTGTTTCCTTGCACAAAAGGCTCAACAAATCACGTGTATGTTGATCAGAAGATGTTCCTCTCTATAAACACTGTAGAAATAAAATGAGGTGACTTGGTCACTGTCTTTGTTTCAGTGAATAGTTTTGACCCACATCCATTTCAATGTGGTGTACCCCAAGGTTTCATTCTTGGCCCACTTTTCTTTGTTTACAGGCCTCCACTAAGCTGTGTGATACAAAACTATGAAGGACTTATCTGTGGCTACTACTAACTGAGATTAAATTAATCAAACAAGTAATACTAAGCTGAATTGATGATGAAAAGATTCCTTGGACATGCCTATGCCTAATAGGGATGGGTACCTTTCACATTTCAAACGATGTGGTAACAAAGCCCGGTACCTGGCAATCTGTACCAGTACTCAACGATATCAATTTTCTGTACTTTTCTTGTGTTAATGTGTTAAAAAATACCAAATTTGATAATAAAATACATGTTTTTTTTTCAATTTAACATATTTATTCTTCAATTTATAACCTTGCAATGCTGTGTTCATGTCCAGCATGGAAAATCAGTACCTATAAAAGTACCTAATTCGGTACCCATCCCTAATGCCTAATGCAATGTGTAACCCAGGTTGTTATATGAGCTTTTATTGTGAAGGGCAAAACCTGTTTCTACAGTGCTTTCAAAATGTAACTACTGCCTAAGTGCTCCGTAAGCTTTGTAACTCTTCTATACCTGTGCACCCCCTAAGTGGGATGGAATTTCCTGGCTATTTCGGGGTAATAACTGGTGTCAGAAGTTGGCCTCTGTCTCTAGTTCAGGTTTCTTTAAAATGCAAATACTGATTAATTTTTAATAGATAACTATGCTATTAAATTCTTTTTTTTTATTTTGCCAAAGGGATGCAAATATTTCAGTTTTCTAGAGAGACATTTTCTATTTTATTAGGTACTCATGTGCTTTTAATCAAAGTGCTGGATTTTTAGTCACCTGCATGTTGACATTTGTCATCTGTTACACTATTGTAAGATAAGTCTAACAGTGTCTGTCTGTTTATCATTACCTGCAGGTGACCTACTTGGGTAAAGTGACTATTTCTGGGACTCAATTCCTGTCTGGCTGCACAGAGTCGGCGGTTGTGGGTCTGGTGGAGCATCGTGCCCTTGCCCAGCAACAAGGCATCTGCCCAGGAGGCAGCTCCCTGCTGGAGATTCGTCCCTTTCAGGTGCGTCTTCACCACTTGGATGGCCATGGCGAGGCCTCAGTAACCATGGACACGTACCAGGTGGCACGGATCGCCTACTGCACAGCCGACCACAGCGTCAGACCCAATATATTTGCCTGGATCTACCGGGAAATCAACGACGACCTGTCCTTCCAGATGGACTGCCATGCAGTGGAGTGTGAGAATAAGCTAGAGGCCAAGAAGCTGGCACACTCGATGATGGAGGCTTTCCGCAAGACTTTCCACAGTATGCGCAGTGACGGTCGCATTCACAAGAGTGGGTCATCGGACGACTTTGCTGAGGACTCTTCCACCCCTGAAGACTCGACACCAGATGATGGTTGAACTGATACAGACCCAAACCCCTGTTCCTATCCTAACAGAGTCAGGGGGGACTGGAAGGATGGACAGATTATCCTCTCTCTCTCATTCTCACATACTATCATTTTCTGTTACCAATCTGGATTGAGATTAATTGACTGTGAATCATCACGCCCTGGATTATGAAGTAGTTTTTAAAAACCTTAAAGAGATGATAGAGGAAAAGAATAACAATAGGTCTACATTTACAGGGAGAGCAAAGTGCTGCCACTTTGTATGAAAAGCCCTCATCAACCCACAGGGGCTTTTAAACACCTCTGTAAATGCCCTCAAGAGATTAACCCAACATTTCCACTCTCAACCACTGTCAAATCAGACACAGGTTGTGGTTCTTAAGCTTTTACGTCCCAAACAACAAACTCTGTAGTCTGCACCCATGACTCCAGCCAGTGAGAGCCTGCTACTTTTCTTGCCATAAGGACCTTGGAGAAATAGGTTTTTAACCTATTCAGGGCCCTAAACCCAGAGTATGAGGCTGATGGAGCACATCAATTATTGAAATGTTAAACTGCGTAGATCTCTGTAATAATGCCTTCAATGTGGTAACAGTAGATGATGGTGTGAAAGAAAAGCTAAGCCTTTAAGCACTATTCATATCATATCTATGGTGTCGAAATCCAGTCCCCAAAAAAGTTCCACCAGCATAGCTGGTACTTCTGCAGACAGAGAAGCCAGGGCCTCAATCACTGCCTCCATGTAATAGGTACTCAGAGATTCAGAGTATGTTTAAGGCATCTAAGATAGTACAGGTGCTACATAGATTTACATTAAAAAAGTTCTCACTGGGCTGAAAGCCTGGACCTCTCTACAACACCTTAAATCTTCACATCTGACTTCAGTTTTGAGTATACCAAAATTTCAGGCTGGATTCTGCCTGTCAGATTATGTGCCTCACTCTCCTCTCACATAAGTTTGGTCTCTTACCCTGGTTCCTGTGTGTGTGTGTGTGTGTGTGTGTGTGTGTGTGTGTGTGTGTGTGTGTGTGTGTGTGTGTGTGTGTGTGTGTGTGTGTGTGTGTGTGTGTGTGTGTGTGTGTGTGTGGCCACGTGTGTGTACTTACCTTCTTGTTTAGTTTGTTTTTCCATGTGTGTGTAGGTGTAATTGCTTGCTCCTGTACGTTGTGTATATGAATGTACACGTGAGCGCCTGCATCTCTGTGTGTGAAAGAGAAAGGGGGAGGAAGATTATGGGGGTAGGAGGTATTCTTTGACTGAAAGTGAAGACTTCTCACTTCTCCTCTGGAGGATCAAATTTTTTTATGCTAGGAGGCTTTCTAGAAAAATCAGACATAGTACTGTGATTAGCCACGTTTACTTATTTTTTATCTGGTATGAAATGAAAACATGAGAGTCTGACTGAGCCACGATAATGTTGTAGGACCCAAAAATACGTCTGTTGAAGGTAACGAATGACACCTCCTCATGAATGTTCGATGATTCTAACATGCTGTGAGAACCTCACACCATCTCCATTCAGTCTCCCATGATCTTGTTATGCTGTAAGGGACAGTCAGTGACCGGTTTCACTCTGCTCTGCTTCGCCTCTCTAAGTGACTGAGACTCCATTGTTGGGCAAAAACTCATCAGAGCTCCACACTTCCTTCTTTTTAACTGGACTGCCGTGACCCAACTGCACACTATCAGTGGAAATAGCCTTCGGTCGGTGATATGAACAGAACAATCAGGTGTCTCTGGTCAACACATACACACTCCAGTATATACACATACAATTATACATATGTACACACACATTGTATTGATTCTTGTTCAATAAGCTTATGTAAATACAAATGTATCACTCCAAATACTACAGCGTAAATGTGGATAGCTATTTTAAATAATAAAAAAGATGAGAACCATCATACAATACGGAAACAGTGTTATAAAGCCTACTGTGAATTTTAAGTGGAGAGTCTGATTGAGATGGCTGTGTGTGTATGAGTGTGTATGTATGTTTGGAAGGTGTTGTATGTGGTGAGAAACATGATGAGGGGTGTGCATGGATAGGCCTGAGGGGGGAGAATGTTTATAAAGCTGTAGATTACTGTGTCATGTCTGTCTGAACGCTCAGACGCGCTTTAAATGTTCGACAAATGTTACCATAAGTGTTTTCTATACAGTGTTTGCAAAGATCAAGAAACGATTGCATATAAAGTATTTACCAAGACCAAGAGAGTGATGGTGTGCTCTGTTTTCTTTCTTTTAAATGAATGCTCTTCTTCTTCTTGAAAGTTCTTACTTCTTAAGCTCCACTTGATTTTAACTGAGTGGATTTCCCTTTGTGGCTGTGTGTGGGAGGATAAATACAAAGCATGTTCAGTTTCAGAACAAACAGAGTGTGTAACCGGATGATGCTCCAACAGACAGCCAGGACAGATGTAAAGCAGAACCACACAGTCCTCCAGACACGTATGCTGCTTCACACCGAAACTTTCCTGAAGCTGTGTGCACTGAATAAATCTGTTTTTGTAAGTCAAGTGTGCTTATAAGAAGTGCTTGACTTTAACTTAAAGCCACTATTTGACTAAGTCTGTTTAATGTTTTTGTTGAATCATAAATGCCAGGGAGAGGAAGGAATACCTTACTCTTCATTGGAGCTGTGACCAGATTTGAGCATCGCAAACATCTACCCTGATTCTGTGTGTGTGGTCACAGTGCCCCAAACAAACTCATAAACATAACTTTATTGTATTTCCAGGCCTGTTTCAGGTCCAAGTGTGACACCGCCTTTTGTCTGTGCCCTGAGAATTTTTTACTCTCCCATTCTTCACATTCCTCTGACTTCTCAGATCTGTCTTTTATTGTGCTGTTTTGCTCCAGCCTCTCATGTGCCAGAATGCAGCAGCCCCCTCTTTTCTCTTCAAAGGGCCCACATCACTTACACGATAACTATGTAGCATCTCTCTGCTTCTGTGGCTGGCGATCATTTTGCAGCTTAAGAGCTGAGGCAAAATGGATGCTGTGGAGAATGTTAATGTGCATTGAATGTGAACACTGCCTCCCTCTGGCAAGAACAGCTTCAGCCTCTGCTTCAAATGTGTTTTCAAAGGCTTGTTTTCATTCTTTAAACACTTTAACTACTCATGGTGATGAGTATCACTGTATGTGGTAGGAGGGTAACAGACTCACCTCACTGTATGTGACTTTCTGATTTAAGGTAAGACAGTTGTCCAAAAATAGACATTAATGACCACAGGCTGACATTACTTTGTATCTATAGTCACTTGAGATAATTTGAGCACAATACTGATAATCATCTCTGCTCTAAAAGTTTCACTGCACTGTCAACCTTTTGCCCTTGTCCCTTTCAGCCTACTGTACACAAGCTGCACTGTTTGGATGCTTCTTTGTCCCGTATTGCTTCACAGTGCACCCTCACTGATTGCTCTTGTGTCTGTCTGACCCACTTCCAGCAGAGCATCAGTACAGAGGGGCCCAGTGGGGCCCAGAAGAGGCACCCCAACAACCTGTATCTCTGCTCCACTGAGGCGTCAATCAGTCTGTCAGTCAGTCAGCTCACAATACCACTCTGTTACAAATCCAGCTGGCTGCTCTTCAAACTCCAAACTCCAGAACCGCCTGTTTGTCCAACCGCCAACAAGCCCACATGCTCGAGGTCCAGCAGTGGAGGGGAGCAGAGCCAGTTCTGGCTTCTGATCCGACTCTCCAACTGCTCCCTATCTCTACCTTTACTTTCTTCTCTCCAGGCTGCTGCTCCCCAAGCAGGGGGCCTGGGCCTCTTGGAGAGAGACCGCAGTGCGGTACTGTAAACATGTATGTGTAACACATGTGTGAAATGGACCAGGCACCGTACAAATTCTTTATGTCTCTGGCTTGACTGGTAAAATACACTTTACACAGAAGGGTTGACTCAACTTTTGAACACTATTTAATGTTTTTATGGTGAAAAGATTTTGAGATGCAGGTTTAACAGGCTATATTGCGGAGAGAAAGCCATTGCTAAGATGATACAATAAGAAAATGGAACTTGCGAAGGCCATTAGATACAACTAACAGCAGCTACACCTTTAATAATGAAAGGTTAACTTTTAAGCGTTTTCACCCACTGTATCTAGTGGATAAAAACATTAATTATGAAAGGAAACTTAAATGTTAAACAAAAGAGGTGAGACTACTTTATTTACTGGAATTTAAAAAACATCAAATAAAGTATGTAATGTCAAATAAAGAGGGTAATGTTTTGCCCAGGCCTGAGGAGTAGTAAAGAGGACAGTCTCAGTCAGATATTTTCTTTCTGACTCTGAAACTATTTCCTGTGATCACGTCCAGATTCCCTCTGATCCTGTCTGTTGGATGACTCCCCAAAGCCTTCAATTGATTTAAAATTCCTGTCATGATAAAATGTTGACTAGCATGAAGGGGAGCGCTTAAGTTAACTGTCTGTTAACCCTGTGCCAAGAGGATTCAGAGCACATCACAATCAATACACAGTCTGAGGAGATGCTGCCCAGAATCCCTGGGGGACAGGAAATGTCTGGACTGAGATCCAGTAGGAGGGATTAAGGTCTGAGGGAACAACAAGCTTAGAGTGATCCTTGGGGATGATGGTCAGTGCTCTGTCTGAAAGTCTACTGTGCAGTTATTTTTCAGTTTAACACAAGGGACAATAGATCAGTGAATGAATTGCTGATCTATGGATCAGTGGTAGAGCTGGTTGCCTTTCCCAGGTCCCAAAATCGACTTACTTAAAAGTCCTATATTATGCAAAAATCACTTTATTTAGTCTTTTGGTGAAATTTGTGGGTCTTTGGCTTTCCTCTCAGTCCACAAAATGTGATATTTAATGACAAAACCTGTACTTAGTAGTGCTTATGAAAGTAAAATCCTGACCTAAAACGAGCTGTTCGGATTTTGGGGATATGCCGACGTCAGCGATTCCCTTTTTTGACCAATCAGGAGCGAGTCTGACCTGATGAGTCCACCGGAGCAGATACCCCTGAACCCCCTCCCCGCCCACTCCTCTCCTGCAGTAAACAGCCACGTAGTTCCATGCACAAGTTTCCCATCTCAGAAGAAGACAAGTCTAAGTGGCTAGAGTTCATTTATCAAGGAAATGTGCCAGCTACACTCAGTAAAACTGTGCATGTGTGTGCTAGTCACTTCACAGCCGACTGCTTTTCCAACTTTGGACAGTACAACAGAGGGCTAGTGAATAGTCTGGTCCTGAATCCAGGTGCATTACCAACCATCCGCCAACAAACCTCGGACCCTGGAAATGTGAGTATTTCAATTGCTGTGTGCCGTGGAGCACATGTAAGAGCTTTTCCTCAGTGTCGCCCCTGTCTCTCTGTTAGCTTCAGGATGCTAACTTTAGCTGCGGTTAGCCTGTTGTTTTAGCCTGTAATGTTAGGGTAAACGAGCTTCGCTGTTTTCTAAACATTGTGCACTTAAAGCTCGTGGCGCTGCTCTCAGTGATGCAGAAGAGCAGGGCGGTATCAGCAGTGGCTCATTTACATATGAAGTTCACGCCCACTAAATCAGACCGTTCTGAACAGAGGGGCTATGAGAGCCTGGAAACAATGCTGCTGTGCTTGATCTATTGGCTTTTTGGACCAAAACATGTTACTACCATTTCATGAAGACATCAATTATCCATTCTTTTCTGCAGAAAAGGAGCATAATATGAGACATTTAAGTGTACTTTGGATAGACACCTTACATCTATTAGGACCTGGTGGCTGTGCTATCTACGTGCTAATACTAATGCGTGCACTGCAGCTATCTGTGTAAGGTTGTGGTGTGAATTGGCTAATGTAACGCTCAACTCAACTTAACTCAAACTTTGTTTATCAAGCACATTTAAAACAACCAAAGTTGACCAAAGTGCTGTGCAGATTAAAAGCAGCACAAATAACAAGATACAACACTAAGCTACAAACCAGAGCAGATAATAAAATGCAACACCGAGTGGCCCAAGCCAGGTCGGATCCATTGTAACGCGTCTGACAGTAACGTCAATAACTGTAACAATAACGTTTGAAATAGTTATTCATTAGATTACTGAAAAAAGTGACAGCATTAGTAACCCTGTTAGTTCTAAGGCCATATTCCCAATGCTCCATGTTTAAATTCTAAGAAGGCGCGGATTTGCTTTGTTTGCTAGGTTCCATTACTAGAGGCCAGCTGATTCTGTCCAAAGTTTGCAAACTCGATTTCACATTTAAATAAGTAAACATTTTGTGTCTCATTGTAGAAATGTTGTCTAAATTTTAATGTGTTTCTTTAGTAATGTTACATTAAACTGCTTTCTTTGTAGGACACAGTAGCTTGGGAGCTATGCTAACTGTAAAAGCTTTAGCCAGATAGTTAGCATAAAGGTGTCAATGTTCTTTTCTCTCACTTAGCTAGAAAGTGAATGTGTGTGTTTCTAAAGTTTTGCAAGTCCTCAGAGTAGGAAAAGTACTCCCACATCGAAGTACATAGTTTTAACTTATCCTTAGCCTTTATGACATTCATTTTTCTATTTCTCTGGTGAGTAACAGAAACCGTTTTTTCCATTACTCTATGATACGACTTCACTGGTTTTACTGACAAAGACTGATTTTGACAGATTTGTACAAGGGAAAGTACAGCAGGAGGAGGGAAGGATTGTGAAGACACACAATAGTTGAGACGAGAGTAAGAGAATGCATGTGAAGAAAAGAAAAAAAGAGGGAATAGCAGACAGGAGGGAAGACATGGCTCGTCTGGCTGGGCATCTTGCACCCAGATGTTGAGGGAAGAGTTGGGTAATCCAACTCTGTAACATCCTGCTCTCAGGGCCAAAATAAAAGCTTAGAAAATAAACAATAGACCAAACTGTCTCATAGCTGGGGAATGAGATCATAGACTTAAATAGAGATGCCTGAAAGGAAACAAAAATCCACATAGCAAAGCATCATGCGAGTGATGTTTCATTCTTTGTCCACATGGTGTCAGCGTAGCTCAGCAATTAAAAACTGAATGTCCTGCTTTTTGTTCAGGAAAGAATTTGACCTCAGTAAAACTGCAATGAATAATCTTAATAATCCAGCTAGATTACATAAACTATTGATTCAAGAAATTATGTTCTGACATAGAAAAAAGGGTGAAGTTTTTTTATTATTATTATTATTTATTTATTTTTATTTTTATTTTTATCCAACTAAGGTAGTCCAGATCTGATCTGTTTGGACAGTCTCACTAGAAGTCTAATGCTAGAGGTGTCAAGAGGATATCTGAGATTTTTCACCCCCCATCAATCACTACAGGGTTCTCTTTATTGGAAATGTCAAAGATTCTGGATGGATGCCCCTTCGCATTTGCCTCCCCTCCCACATGTCAAAGCCTTTGAGAGGAGTACAGAGATGAGAACACTGAGCATTATACACATATTGTGGCAGATCATGAACCACAGAGGCTCCTGTTTTTGGTCCAGACAAACAACCAGATCTGACCTACATACAAAGAAATAAATAATACAATTTCATTTTGGAGGCCCGCTGAGATTGAAAAACCCTTATCTTAAAGGCTATTTCTCTGCCGTTTGAAGCGGTAAGCCACCTGTGTGGCTCAGCAGATTTGATCCTACAACCCAAAAGGCTCTGTTGCAAAACTTCAAAACACCTCTGAACACAGTTGAGACCTCACAGTGCCGTGTTATCGCTTCATTTTCCAATGTGAATGTGTTTGTGTGTGTCCAAAGCATCATAACCCATATCCAAGATGGGGGAATGGATTTTATGTGTTCACCAACAGGGTAGGACAGACATCTTTAATGCATACAGTAGATATGAAGCAGTGTGGCATGCTTCACAAACAGGCGGGCTTAAAGCGGAGAATGCCATATTGTGAAAGAGATCATGTTTGGGCTTTATATGATGACTTGAAATATTATTGGAGATAATGTGTAGCAAATAACAAGAGGAGCATCTGCTATTGTTTGTTGACATTTAGTTAAGCTGAAATAAAAGATCCGGCTGTAATTAAAGATTTTCTGGTTTGGTATAACATAATAAACTTACACAAGCAGGCTTTAGATAGAAAAATATTTAAATGTATGCTTGAATCACTTTGAAATAAGGTGGAGATCTGTGGTGCTGCAGGAGACTCACTGCAGACTAAATGTCCCAATAGGAGTAAACATGTTTGAAAAGCCACAGAACAAAACTGAACAACTTTTCAATGACTATAATCAAACCAGGAGACAAAAAGGATTTGCAAGTTACTGGCACTCTGGTTCTTTATCAGCTGCCAATGTGTTGGATGCTGCATTTGTACAACACTGTCATCGCTGTGTGTGACAAAGAATGTTTGAGCTACTAAACATTTTTATTAGCCGTTACAATCCACAATAGCAGCATGATTTTCTGTTCTTGTAACACAGAATTTAATCTTGTGAAAAACAACAGCAAAAAAACCCACCTATGTCTTTTTCAGCTCTTTAACTTAAGAAAGCTGTTACTTGACCTCTTGCTTCAAACTTGTAATGATTTTGATAACTTGTGCAGAGTGCAGTGATGGGTAATAAATCAAACAAAAACTTGACCCAGATGAAAACGAGAAACAGTAAGAGAAGCACAGATTTCACATTTGACACTGATGAATTTTCCATATCCCATTAAGCAATTCCAGCGTGGCAGGGAACCAGTACATCCAGTAACATGATCAATGAGAGCAATGTTTTTTTTATGGTGAAGTGGTCGATCCACTGTTTGTAGAGGTATATAACATGTAGACAGATGGTACACACAAGTTGTAAGACATTCATGGCCTCATATCTAAAGTGCCCACTATCTAAAGTGCCTATCCCTAGGTGAACCGATAAAAATCATGTAAACAAACTAAAACTTACAAGAGTCAGGATTCAGAATGCTGCTGAAACAGATGCAGTTGAATGCAATGACATACCATGAGGTCATGCATTAAAAAACTCTTTGAATAAACTTTATGACGATAAGTTGATATAAAAGAAAGTAAAAAGTAAATGAACACTTTAATAAAAGTATGACTGTGATGGCAGGATAGTAATTTTTGGTATTTCAGTCTCATCAGCCTTTTTGATTGATAAATAAACATTAAACTTAACATTTTATTCGGTTACTGTCAAAGCTTTTAATCTGCAGTTTACAGTTCACAGTTTCATTTAGCAGACGCTTTTGTCCAAAGCGATGTACAACACAAGCAAGAATTTAGACAGAAGGAAAACCTAGTTAGTGCGACAACAATGCTACAAGTTATTTGGCTGCAGGTGCTGCCATTTAGTGTAGGATTTTTAAAAAAAAAATTGATTAATGTATTTAATAATTTGTTTGTTTTTTTGTTTGTTTATTTATTTATTTTGTGTGTATGGGGGTGTGTGTGTGGGGGTGGTAGAATAATCAACAAGCCAACAGACCACAACTAATTGCTGCAACAGTATACTTGAATCTTCAACAACATTCAGTAGTAGTGCTGAAAAATCACAAGAGCTGAGTCTTAGACCTACTGACTCATTCTACCCTTGAGGGCAAAGAGGAGAGACGCACAAGTGTTCCCTGAACAGATGAGTTTTCAGACATCTCTTCAAAGTACAAAGGGACTCTGTGGATTGTACAGAGTTAGGTAATTAATTCCACCATTTAGGCACAACAGAGGAGAAGAGTCTGGCTAGTGATTTGGAGCCGTGCTTGGCTGGGAGCACTAGGTGTCTTTCACAAGCAGACCGGAGTAAGCGAGGAGGAGTGTAGAACTGGATGAGGGACCCAAGGTAGGCAGGAGCCATTCTTGTAAATGTTTTGTAAGCCAGAAGAAGAGCTTTGAATTTGAATCGAGTTGCTACTGGAAGCCGGTGAAGCGGGATTAACAGCTGGGTGGCGTGTGCTGTGCTATCTGTGCTTTTACTGTCCAGATCTCTACAAATCAGCTAAAAACAGAAACATAGGCTGGATGATATATGGTCTCGACGTCAGTGACGTCACCCATCTGTTTCTGATAGAGTTTTAAAGCCACCTATTTTGGAAATGCTGGTCTTCACCTGTCTTTGTTCTGGTTTGGATGAGTCAACGACAGACAGCTACAGGGGGCTTGCCTGTCAGTCAAGTCTCCCATGCCCACAAGTTTCATAACAAGTTACAAGAAAAAAAAAAAAAAAAAAAATTACCCATCAACTACAATCCAGCATTTAACAGAGACTGTTTAATTATTTTATCAAAAATAACTCTGTCAAACATAAAATACAAGGTTATACTTCACAGCATTCCAAAGTCATTGTCAAAAGAATTTCAGTTTAAAATCTGCTGTTGATATAAAAAAAAACTACAGTTGGTCAATTAAGGATTGTCTTGCACTCTGTTATAATCATCTCATGTCTGGTCCTATTGTAGAAATAACAGCCAACTTAACACTGGACACAGGAGTCTGTCAGTTTTGCTTTTATGGTTGCACTAGGGGAAGGCAAATGAAGACTATGATCAAAATTTGATTTAACCTTTCCTCCCTGTCTTTACTCCCACTGACATTTGGTTTCTGTGTATGAGCAACATGTCATATTGATATGGTTCACTCACACGTCTCATCACAACAAGGTGCCAAAGGCAGCTGTCAGGATTCAGTGGTGACAGGAGTGAGTGACAGTGACACAGCCTCTTTGTGGCTGATCTTTTACTCTTGAATGTTTTCATCCACTGTGACTGATGAATGTTTGACTGTCCCCTGAGATCACCTCTGGCTCTGAAAACAATTCACTCGATCTGTCAGTTTGAGTTTGAGTGTTCATTTGCATTGGCCTTGAACACAATGGGCATGTAAGACTGTGCAGATACCCATGTGGGAGTGTGTTGGCTGTTCATTTCACTCCCATCTGTTCATGGGGAGTCAAGAACGCGCTGAGTACTACAAACCAACTCCTTTGTGATCCAGCACAGGACGTCTGCTGCCAGAACATATGGCTGGCATCAGACCTCTGTCAGATGTCATAATGTGGCCACCCATCATTCCTCACACATCTAATGGTCAGTATTCATCCATTTCTTTTCTTTTTATTGCATTGGGAATGTGGAGGTCGGAGGTCACAGTGACAGCTCAAACTCTGAACTACTGAAATAAGAAGAAGGCTGGATTTACAACCTGAGGACCTCCACTGCTGCCAGTCTCAATGCATTCTACAATCTGACCTCAGGGTCCTCTGTAATTACTGGTTACATTATGTTACGTTTGTCTGATGCACAGAGGATGCTGCATTACAGAGGATTTTGTATGTTCAGTATGTCAAAGGGACACCACTGAGTCATTAGAAGTCCCTGTGTTATTTGCTGTTATAGGAAATGTTTGCACTGCAGATGGAAAAAAGTGTTTGCATCCATGACACAATTTCAAAAGGTGACATAATTTTGGCTATGCATACAGAATTTTCTCCACTGTAGCGAACATTCATGCAGACGTCAATATTTATAGCTAGTCTTTTTTAAAGGTAGGGTCTGCAGGATAGAAGGTCAGCTTTTACAGAAATAATCTTGCTTAATTGTCTGCTGCGGGCCTCTATACATATGTGTCAGTGTCTGTGTCTGCCTCAACCCCCTCCTCAGCCTATATGTTGATGATTTGGTTGTTTTGGGACGTTTTTGGGTTGAGTCTAAGTGTGGTTACCTCAGCCAATCACAGCACTCCCAGTGTGCAAGTGACTTTGCATGTTGATATTAGCGAGAGGAAGTAGCAATACTGACAGGTGCGACAATGGATGTGACACAGATAAAGAAAAACAACCAAAGTGAAATGAAACACCAAACAGGTAAAGCTTTTTCCTAAATAAAGGTGAAGTTTAGCTCATCTTTCACTCACTTTCAGGCACTTGGGGAGCAGCATGGAACAAAAAGCGACAAAGGTGTGATTTCTGCTGACAATGTACAAATAACCCAGTGATTAGCTTATGCTAACATGCACAATTTGGTGCTTGTCTGCACGTCGAGCCAACTTGTGTTGCTCATTGTATATACACAGGAAGAGATTTTTTCATATATATATATATATATATATATATATATATATATATATATATATATATATATATATATATATATATATATATATATAAACTTGTTTCCCTTGTGGTCAAGAAATTCTGTTTTTATAGGGTATAGACAAATGAACTTGTCTTATGCCTAAAATAGAAAAGAATAAAACATCCCTGAGAACACACTGTGCTGAACAGAACAATCCTGCCGTCAGGAACATCCTCCTCAGTCTCTCCCGCATCTGATCCTCAGGAGGCAGGAGCTCTACACAGGTGATCTTGTTGAGGCTTTGCACATTGAGAATATTCTCAGCATCTCCTCACACATCTGGCAATTGAAAAGTGAAGAGCTGAAGTCTCAGGAAGGCTCAGAAAACCCTGGGAGCTGAACTGATACTCACGTTACTGAAATCCATCTGCACACAGGGCGCGGACTGAAAATTTCAGCAGGTTTAGAGTGCTCAGACGTGCCTGGGGATTCAGTCTTCAAATGAACAATAGATGTTCACTCTCAGTAAATAAAATAGCATACACTGGCTGAGTTTTGAAAACCTGAGCCATCTATTGTAAGAGCAGTTGTACACTGCCCGGTCAAACGAAAAAGTTACCACTAAAAAAAAAGGTCATGCACTCTATTATTTTGTTGGATCGCCTTTAGATTGGATTACAACAGACATGTGCAGTGGCATTGTTTTGACAAACTTCTGCAATGTCACAAGATTTATTTCCACCCAGTGTTGCATTAATTTTTCATCTTGCATTGATGATGGTAGAGTCTGACCGCTGCGTAAAGCCTTCTCCAGCACATCCCAAAGATTCTCAATGGAGTTGAGGTCTGGACTCTGTGGTGGCCAATCCATGTGTGAAATGATGTCTCATGCTCCCTGAACCACTCTTTCACAATCTGGTTATTCAGTAAATTCAGGTAGTCAGCTGACCTCATTCTTTAAAAACAGACTGTTGCTGTGCCTAGACCTGACCAACTGCAGAAACCTCAGATCATGGCACTGCCCCCACAGGCTTGGACAGTAGGCATTAGGGATGGTGGGTACATCACCCCATCCGCCTCTCTTCTTACCCTGATGTACCCTTCACTCTGGAGCAGGGTTATTCTGGACTCATCAGACCACATGACCTTCTCCCATTGCTCCACACTCCAATCTCTATGCTCCCTAGCAATTTGAACCTTTTTTTCTGGTTAGCCCCACTGATTGCTGACTGACAGTGGTCAGACTCTACCATCATTAAAGCAAGTTCTTGGTGAAAAATTAATGCAACACTGGATGGAAATAAATCTTGTGACATTGCAGAAGCTTATTGAAATAATGCCACAGCGAATGCATGCTGTAATCAAAGCTAAAGGTGGTCCAACAAAATATTAGAGTGTGTGACCTTTGTTTTTGGTGGTGATTTTTTATTTATTTTTTTTGATGCAGAGGTGTGCTCTGGCTGCGAGACGAGGGTCACAGGTGTGCGGTCAGGCTGAACACTGATAAAGGATTATTGTTGCTCTGTTGAGACATCATGCAGGACCTTTGAAAACTAAATTCTCAAGTGTGTGCCTAGGAATATATCCAATGATTTAGTCTACCAGTTGTTGGTCTTTGTTATCAGTTTGTGTTTCCTCAGCGGTAGTTTTGAAGTCATTCAAATCTTCAATGATACTTGCTCTTATTTTTCTGACACTCCCTTGTAACATAAGTTTGTGCTGCAGACTCCACACTTGGTATTCAAGAGCAGAGCGAGTGACTAAGAGGCATTTAACTGGTTTGGACAAGATGCTCAGGGAAAATCGAGTCCATCAACAGTGGAAACACCTCAGCCTTAGACATCTGACACAACCAATCTAACATCAAAGAGCTGCTTATTTGCAGTTGGTCAGTATAAACTAAGGTACAAAACTTACTTTTCTGTGATAAAAAAACAATTCACTTCTGAAGTTTATTACACTACCAAACCATGATACTGATAACACTTCATTTTTTGTTCATTGATGTAATTTTGTTCTAATTTACACAAATCGAAGCTCTTTAATTTGAAGGGCCAGACAAAATAAAGTACCACACTGATTAATATGGTAAATCTGTTCCAGGACATGATATTGATTTAGGTTTTCATTCCTTCTCCTTATCATTCTTAGAGGAACTTTAAAATTTTATTAGCTGCTTCTCAATATTTCTAAATTATTTAGAGAAGAATTGTGCTTTAATGAGGGAACTTATTTTTCCACAGACTAATCCATCAGTTTTGGTCTATGCTTATGTCCGGGCTGTAAATTTAATCTGGAGTATATTACACACATTCATTGTTTCTTTAGTCAAAACTTTTAAAGTTCACTGATCAAATAAAATATCAAACAGCACAAATCATGTTTGAAGCAAAAAATAATCCACAACCAGGAAATATTCAGGTCAGGTTTAGTCAGAGGGAGCTATAACCTAAGAGGATTGTTTAATTTTAGAATATAAAAGTGAGAATTACTAGGAAAAGCTTTTGTGTACCCCCTTATGGTGTAAAACTTGGGAACTGATTGAGTGATAAAGTGAAACAGTGTCCAAAGAGCACTTTAAGGAAAAATTATATATATATATATATATATATATATATATATATATATATATATATATATATATATATATATATATATATATATATATATATATATATATATATATATATATATAAATAACAAGATTCTGAAAAGCTACAAGGATGAGACTGTATGAAGGTCACCAAAGGCTGATACAGTTTCTCTATAATGTCTGATCAGTCATCACAACCTTACTTCTCCTTTATGGCTAATTTCATTTTTGTATCAGATCGTGTTCAGCTTGAGTTCAGGATTTAAACTGTTCCACAAGTATCAAAAAGAGAAAGTACTGTATTTGGCCCAAATAGGAGATGGTCCTGATTTTAAAATACCCAAATTACAACCACTCCTTTAAAGAAAATTTCTTAGAACTTAGGACTTTTAAAACTTCAGAAAATACATCTAAGCATACCTTGGCTCTATTATCAGAAAACCTCTCACACATTTTAATAAAGCCTTTTTTTTGGCTTCCTGTCTTCACACTTTAAACCCTGTGAAACTGTATATACTGGCTGCTTGACAGTTGTTTCAATGTCTCTGCTGCATTGATAACTGTTTTCATGTGAAAAGCATCTTAACCTACCCTCAGTTATTTTTAACTAGTCCTGCTGTCTCTAAACTTTGTTCATGTGTCACTGTTTATTTAGCAGTGAGTGACGGCTTGCCTTGTCTTGATAACTATGGCCCAGTTTACTGTAACAAACACTGACATTTACCGACTGAACCTTAAAGGTCCCATTTTATGCTCCTTTTCTGCAGTTTAATATGGATCATTGATGTCTTCATGAAATGGTAGTAACATGTTTTGGTCCAAAAAGCCAATAAATCAAGTACAGCAGCATTGTTTCCAGGGTCTCATAGCCCCTCTGTTCAGAACGGTCTGATTTAGTGGGCGTGACCTTCATATGTAAATGAGCCACCGCTGATACCGCCCCGCTCTTCTGCGTCACTGAGAGCGGCGCCACAGCATTTAAAATACTCACATAGATTGTATTTGTATTGTATTTACATTGAAGCTTGTGCGTGGAACTATCTCGCTGTTTACAGTTGCTGCTGGAGAGAATTCTCTCCAGCATCAGGTCACTGACTGGTCAAAAAAGGGAATCGCCGATGTCAGCAAATCCCCAAAATCCAAACAGCTCTTTTTAGGTCAGGATTTTACATTCACAAGCAATACTTTGTACAGGTTTTGTCATTAAATATCACATTTTGTGGGCTGGGAGTAAAGTTTTTCATAATATGGGACCTTTAAATGTAAGGCAGTCATCTTTTTTTTTTATTTTTAAGGATGTTTTCAATTAAAACCCTCCTTGTATAAGGGCCCATAAGTAAAAGTACCATTTTCATCAATAATCATCATATGCCAAATTGTCAGTTCAAGATTTGATATTTTCTTGGTCTTTAGATTAATGAATAAAAAAATAAATAACATTTTCTTAGATGTTTTTGGCCAGTACTTCTTGGCACCATTTTTCTGTTTCTTACCCTTGTTACACAGCTGTGCCTCTTTTGCCTCTTTTGTTCCACCCACTCATTGTCAGACCGTCATCATCTCCCAAACTATACTCTATGCCCTTTACTTTTCTCTCCACCTGAGTCCCAGTTTTGTCCTGAGTTGTCACAGGACTCGCCTAGGAACACATCACACCCCTGCACAGATCTGCAGTTGGAGAGACAATACTGGAGGTGGAGTAAAGATATGAACTTTCTAAACACGTGTGTTTGAGTATCAAAATTTGCATGTGAGATATTGTAAACTTGCATTCAAAAATCAAAGAAATGCACATATATCCTTCCCTAACATGATAAAAAGTGATGGGTGAACCCCCCTGAGATCAGAAAAAGTAGCACACTACTTCACAAGAACCACTAAATAGGTCATGGTTCATATAAGTTTCCAAAATTGTTCTCAAATGAACAGTTCTGTTCCCTCTGTCGTGGATCAACAGGTTGTAGTTTTAGACTGTTATCCTGAAACGTTAAGTGCCCTTGCAGAGTCGCAGTAGTTCCTCTTGACATTACACATGACTATTTAATGAGACATTGTCCTTGGTTGCTTCTCCAGGCTACACTGCTCGCCCAACGCATGAATAAATAAGGCCTGGAAACTGCTGCAGGGGGTGACAATGACAGGGAAATATAGAGGTAGCACTTGATCCAAATAGACTTTTCTCATGAATAATAATGTCCCTATGTAGATCATTTAGGGTTTACAGGCAAGACAAATCTCCCATCAAACTGAGGAGCCTTCTTCACCTCTGCAGGTAATGAGAGGCTTCCATAGGCTTCGAGGGGAGGCTAAACTAGAGCTCTGGGTCCAAAGCAGAGAAGTCACTACAGAGGGTTTTTAGAAGCAGAGGTCTTGTTTGTGCTGCAACATAAATTTGAGCTGTCTGAGCCTTATCTCCCGCATAAACACAGTTCAGTAAATCTTTAAAGCTTTTGTGATCGTTTTTAGTGGATTTTGAAACAGACCGTAACTAATTCTGATGGCTTTACGAGACCCATAACAGTAAACATGACCTTACAGCCTCCTGTACATATGCACTCGTGGAAAGTCCTAGATTTTTCAGGAGCTCTGTTCCTAAAATATATTGAAACTTCTCTACTTATTTATGTGCTTGATGAGGAGCTGGTTAGCAGGGGCAGGAGATGCGTCCTTGGGGACATCACCAGGAGCATACTACATGAGGTGGTACAAAACAACGGAGCTCTACACTAGTTCTGCATTTTCAGTTTTCCGTTTCTGCATCTTCATTGAAGCTTCATGCAAACTGATTAATGCGCAGACATCTTTTTTGTTCTTGTGCTGAAAAACATTCTTCAAATTCCATTTTCCTTTTTTTTTCTTCCTGTTTGTATCACTCCTCTTGTCTCATACTACTTGCATGGCATTAACTTTGTCAACCTGCCTCATCACTTGTGATGCATTATCCAGAACAGGGGTGGCCAACCAGTCAGAGACCAAGAGCCACAAAAATGACTGTGGTACTACGGAGAGCCACGTCACACACGGGGTCTTACAAACACACTTCCTCTCACACATAAATGGAATGACATAAAATGAAAATCAAAACATTTCCAATTTCAAAACGAGATTTATTGTGTTTGTTAGTGTGTTTAAATTCATACTAGAGAAGAGAAACTGAAACTTAAGTATCAATGTGTACACCCAAACAATGATCACCACTGAACCCAACGCTGGCATCAGTATATCAATATTTTAGAATGATCGGCACACTGCTACTCATAGCTTTATATACATTTTTATGCATGGATGGAAGAGCCACACACCGAAAGGCAAAGAGCCACATGTGGCTGTCCAGAACATCTTTGTGTTCTCTCACATCTCCTCATCCCAACTTTTTGCACATGTTTATCCAGGGGGTTTGCAGAAAAAGTCAGGGTGAAAATGTCACACACACGCACATGCTGCTCACTTTGAACAATTTGAGAAGTTCATATTAGAATTGTGCATCTTTGAATTTGTGCATACAGATTGATAATTTCTTCATTGTTATTGTTCATACCTGAATCTAGAGCTAAGATTTAAAGTGAGAGATTTGTTTCACTGTTAGAGGGAATAGGATTCATATTTTCATCATGGATGTCATTCTCACACAATCAAGGGAAAACCAGCAGGTGGAAAAAACACGCAGCTTTGTCCATGGCCGTTACAAACTGAAAGTTCCTCGTAACCACTTTGAGGGAAATGTGAAAGAGTTTTCATTCAAAACACTGATCCTTCAAAAGATGCATCCACAGGGTCGCTGCAACTGGTTTAACAGGTCTACTGAAGTCTTACTATTTATATACACAACCAGTCAAACGTTTTAGACCACTCCAGTTTTTTCTATGAGAATTGACATTCAAGCAGTTTAAGCCCAATGAAAGGCTTGAAATGGTATAAAGGTAAGGGGTGAACTGCCAGAGGTTAAGAAAAAAAGTAAGGTTAGCCTAAAAAAAAAAAAAATGTACATCTCAGAATTGTACAGAAAAGCCTTTTTTTTAGGTTGCAGGAAATGAGTTAACAACTTAAAGCTGTTCTATGGCAATGAATATGAATCACGCCCTGGAAGTTGTTTGCTACTTATTCCTACAGGTGTCCTGACTTTTCTTAACAACTTACAGCAGAAAGTGAGGAATAATGAATAATGGAGAAGAGACAGACCATCATAACGTAAAGATTGAGGTTTTTACTATGGAAAAAGTGCTAAGAAAGCAAAGGTATTGGTAGATACAGTTTTATTCTCTATCAAAAAACACTCAGGTACGGAGGGTAACTCTGACAGGAGAGGTCTGGCCCACAGAATCAGAAGACAAGTTTCTGAGGGTTGAAAGCTTGTTTGAAAGGCACTCGTCGGACAACAGCTTCAATACAACACAGCTTTAGTATGAAAAGCTGAATAATTTTTTCCCCCCTGATTCCATGATCTTTTAGTGTCAATTTTCTGTTCTATTCTTTAATTTCAGAGTACACTAAAGCAATAAATTGCAAAAAAAAAAAAAAAAAAAGCCACAGAAAGTTTGAGTGTTTAAAAGTTCTTTACATCAAAGCCCAGGTATAATTTCCTTAGCAGCTCATATATCACTGAACTTCTGTTATTGGACAGTGAAGCCCCCACCATGGTTATACACAGACATTTACTGCACAATGCTTTGAGTTTTACTTGCTTTTATAATTACTGCCTGCAAAGGCTGAGAGGAGATAACCAGTTTCCATCTCACACCGGCTGCAACAACTCTTGAGGCTGTGTCTGGGAAATTTTGGAGTAGATTAATGTGTCTGGAGCTTTGTAAGCCCTGCTTGGGAGTTTTATTTGCTTAAAAAACAAAAAACAAAAAACAAAAAAACATGAAAACTTGTGGCTCGGGATTGTGAAACAACATTTGATTTAAATTTCTAGAAGGGACAAAAAGCTCTTCCAAAGTATTACAAAATGTTAAAGTATGTCTTTAATCCAAGACAAATTCTCACCAGTGTCTTAATAAAAATAAATTATTTTTTACTTATTAATCAAATATAAATCTGTTTGGATTTCAGATGCACAAACTGATACTAATTAACTGTTTAATGCAAACTAATTTAGCCCATGTCGAGGGTAATAAATGTATTGTGTGATGTAAATGTGTGCATTCACATGCTGAAATGTGAACAGGCTGCAGTGCCAGACAAATAAACTTACATGAGCTCAAACTGGGAAACAGTTTTATTTCGGGTGACAGCCCATCTCCTCTTCACAGTCTCACATTTCTTATTTAATAATACTGGATTCCTCTCCCCTCCCTCCACTCCTCCTGACCTTTCGCTCTGATTACATCACAATTCCCCATCAGTGCTCTGACATTTTCTTTCCTTCCTTCTATGTTCATTACCGGCCTGGTAGGACCAAGCAACAACACAGGGGGTTCAGAGGCCAGACCCAACACTTGGCCTGTGTTACAACTGTGGCAGTGCTGCAAGAAGAAAAAAGGACACATGTCTTTGGTGCTGTTGGTCTAAAGATCTCTGTGATGTGTTCAAGTCCTGATGGAATCCAGAGTGACAGAAAGACATGTGGAGACAAAGCACCGGATGGAAACCAACATAAAGATATGGATAATCTTATTCTTGGAGTGAATCAGACGGGAAAGACTGGTTTATGCAAAATGTCACCTCTAACAATAAAGGTAGGGTATTGTGTTTTCCTGTATTTTAAACATCCCTGAATCTGTCACAAGATCTTCATGAGAGTTTCTAAAATGATGAGGTCATCATACAGGCTGCCCCGAACAGGCTGTCACGGGGCTGGTCAATCAAAAGAGGGTTAGTGGAGCCTTAAAGAGACAGCACCTAAAAGACAGAGGCTGTAATAAGGAAACTTCTTGCAGTCTTTGAGATGATAAAATCAGCAAAATCAGCCGTTTCTTAAAGATCCCGTTTTTAATCACATTCTGAAGAAGGGGGCTTTTATTCATAATCTTTGTTTTTGATTATGATGTCATATTAGCTGTCTAAGTGGAGTACTTTGTTTTAATAAGGGCTCAGTCATCAAAGCTTTTATCACATGGTTTTTAGTGACATTTAACAGTCCACCCTGCGTGTACTACTCCCAGGCTTTTGGTTCCTGTTGATTCATAAAAATACAAACACAGTGAGAAATAAGCTCTTCTCAGTGTCATCTAAGCTGATGTCAATATGGATTTGTCAACTAAACAAGCCATGGAAAACAGTCCTTTACATCAGTTCGATGTCATCCAGCCATGATTAGTTCCTGTTTTACAATATTCAGCAGCCTACTGATAGATTAAACACAGTTTTTTTGTTATTGTGTAAATACTGAAGGAGCTCAGCATGTTGAGTCTATAAGTGGTATCTAATATACTCTTGGATTGCTTCTGCTAGGTTTGTTCTCTTTCTAAATCTCTCTCCAAAACAAAGAACACAAAACATTCAGCCAATGTGACTCTGATAATGACCACAAACCCCGGCTGATGGGGGTTTTGATGTGTTGCAATAAGGACAGGAGGGCAGGCTGCTTTCCAGCTGAATTGCAAATGTGTTTTTTTGTGACTCATTTGTCTCATCTAATCATGTTTGCCTTTTTTTTTTTTTGGGGGGGGGGGGGGGGGGGGGGGGGGGGGGGTCTCCCTTAAAGCTTCATTCATGCTTATCCCCCCTTCAATGACACTGTTCCTGCAGAGTTCAAGTTGACGTCCGTAAAGAGAAAATATGTGTTAAATGGAATGTTTTCTTTATTGCCACTATACTGTTGACATTTATTAAAAAAAGAAAGTTCGAATGATTTTTTTTTTTTTTTTTTTTTTCAAAAGAAATTCAGAAGAAACCACAAATCTTGGATCGTCTGCAGAACAGGTCCTGTGATAACCAGAAAGTCAGGCACCAGTCAGCACATTAAAGAATCTGTGGGCAAGATATTCAACTCTTTATTGCACCAGAAGGCTCATCAAATCAGATCCTAACAGGGAGTTTGGAAATAGCAGCCTCAACCAGCAGTGTATGGTTGTGTGTTTGTGAGTGAGGTGATCATGACATGCAGTGTAAAGCTCTTTTAAAGGAACACGGCCAAGAAAGGCCCTCTACAGTAAGAATTCAATCACTGTTTTCTGTGTTTGCTCTGAAATTCAGTTTCTGAAGTGCATTATGAGCTCATAACGTGGCTATGTAACTTAACTGGCAATCCAACCCGAGTTTACACCAGTAACTGTCTCTAAACTTTTATCTGAAATAAAGTACAACACTTTTTTGTTTGAGACTTTAACAGAATTAAGGATTGATTCAAATAATTAGGAATGTGAAGTTTTTCAAACAATTTATGAAAGTTGACCAAAGCCAGAATCCACCAGACTGTTGACCACATTTGATTTGTTTACAGCTTAGAGTGTGGCACCCAAAGAGCACACAAAGTACTGATATCAGTAATCAGTTTTCCAAGACATGGTAAGTGATTCATCTTTGAAAACTATTTCTTGCAGAATACAGCAGCAAAATGACAAAGCAGTTTTCTTCAGATGTTGTGTTTGATGCATAGAAACACATGTGTAAACTGAATGATTTATTTAGCATTAATGTCATCAGCTGAGTGGTATCACACTTTATACTGAAAGTAGCAAGTTCGAAGAGATGTTGCACGTGTGAAACCTGCTCATGAGTAATGACAGCAAAGAGGAAACCTTTGACAGTGTTGTGCCCTCTGCTGCTCCTCAGCAGGAGTATCTCTCCTCCTCCCTCTTTGTGTTTTGATTGCAGGAGTGGGACCTGGTTGGTGTGCTGGAGTTGGGTGGCAGATGCTCCACATTGCAATCAACCTTGCTCTGCTTTGTATACTGGGCTTCTTCTCCACTATGCTGTCAGATTGTTGACTCACCTCTCTGTCTGTCTGCCTACAGCCACCTGAACTCAACCCCAGCTCCTGTCTCACTCCCACCATCCTCTGGATTATCCCTCTGTTCTCTGGACTCACTCCCTCAGGACTTGGTTCTCAGGACTCACGATATCCCCCCCTCTGGATTCAAAAACTCTTTGCTGACTCCCTGCCATTCACAGATAAGAGACTTTGAGTATTTTTGGTCTATTATTATTGGTTAGTAAATCCTTTTGCACCACCCTTACCTCTCAGTGTTTGATATTCTGCTCTTGGGTTGGATTTACTACAGAAGATTAACAGACAGACTTTTATAAACTGACATGAAAATAATGAAATGGACAAATTTGCCACTAAATTTCTATACAGTGAGCATTTTCTACTATAGAATTCACTGTTCAGCACTCACTTGGTGGTGCAGTTTATATTATAAACTTTTGTAGTCATAAACCCTCTAAGTGTTGACACAGTGTGAGTCAAATGTGGAGCTCAAGATGTAAAAAGGTAAATATTTCATTTATTTTATCCTCAGGCTGTTGCTGCCCTCACATGCACTTTCAATCTGCACTAATAAAAAATAAACCTTCCTCTGTTTATTTCAAACACTCAGTGACTATGAGCACTGACTCCACAGAAAAGTCACTATACCAGGAGCAAGGCTTATAATTTATGCCCTGTGTGTCCCATGATAAGAAATGAAGGGAAATGATAGAATGTGAGTCATGTCTGGAGAGGAAAAACATGAACTTCTAAAATCTCTCACGTTGTCTTTCTTTTTCTGTCAGTCTCTATCCCTCACACACACACACACACACACACACACACACACACACACACACACACACACACACACACACACACACACACACACACACACACACACACACACACACACACACACACACACAGAAATTTGAAATGCAAACGCTCAAGCACTATCTTAGGAAGTCAGATTCTGGAGTGTCTGATTTGCCTCTAGTCTTTGGTTTCTTGGCGCTTAGGGTCACTTTCTTATCCTGTATGATAGACCAGAGTAAAACTGTGGACAGCAGCAAGGTGGAAATAAACTGAAACAGCTGAAAGCAGATACTTGGCATAGAGACACGGGGTCAGTTACCATAAATGTAATGATTTATTTTAGTTGTTGATTTTTTTTTGGGTAAAAAAAAAGAAATAAAAAAAGGAATATTAATTAATTTTAATTTTAATCTTCTTGAATTTCCAAAGCATTAGATCAGTAAATGTTAGCATGCTAAGCTTTTGAGATCCATACTAGAAGCTGTGAGATTTTCTCTCTTTAGAGATTTAAGATATAAACATTACTTCACAGTTAACCCACACAATGTTGAAGCTTGCAAGGGTGCTTTGGGTTGCTAAGCGCCGCCCTGTTGGTTATGGCTGCCTTTTGCAGCAGCTCTCTCTTCTTTGTCTGTTTCTTGTCAATTTTTTCATCTCTTTTTCGTAATCTTTGTATTTGGAGTGGATCATTACTTTGTATGGCTCATTTGTTGGTCATGGACACCAAACTTTTTGTGGCTTCAGTGATATTTTTATTACTTTTCCTCCTGTGTTTGTCTGGAGATCCTACATGTAACCATGGCTGCATTGTTTACATGTGAACTCAGCTGTTAGCAGCCTGTAGCATGTCAATGCTAACTGGTTTAAGGCCTGATGTCTTCCCACAAGGTGAGGAGAAGGAGGTGAGGACGACGTGCTGGTTCTCGGGTGTGAGCTAAGAAGTGACGACATGGACCTGTCCTTCCATCCATCGTTATTGGGAACGTAAGATCCCAACGTAAGATCAGAGGGCAGAGTAGAGTCATGCTATTCACAGACATGGTGAACAGAGCTAACATCAGACACCAACGCCACATTGGAAGAGCTTCACCTGCTGTGAGCAGACAGGATCCAGGAGACGGAGATGGAGCATGACTGAAGAAGCTCAGTCCTGGACCCTGTGGAGGTGGAGGCTGGCTGAACTGGAGAATGATGGACAAGCTGTCATCATCTATTTTCTTATGGACCTTTTTGCACTTGCTATACACTTTCTTACTTTTGTTTTCTTGATTGCTGCTGTGACTTCATTTTCTTTGTACTTGTTACAATGACAATAAAGTTCTATACTATTCTATTCTATTCTATTCTATTCTATTCTATTCTATTTCTATTCTATTCTATTCTATTAACATTTCAGCATTTCAGCATGCTGTCATTTACTTGATAGCCACGACTGCAACGTAATCCAAAGGATTTGATAAGTTCAGCTCCCTTACAGTCCTTGTGAATACAGCCTGATGTGGTTTGATTTGCTCCTGGATCCAGTGGCCACTCAGGGAAATGCAGCTTCCTTCACATGCACACTGGCTTCATTTTCTACCCCTGGAGGTTGCTGCTTGGTCTGCTGGCACTTTCCGACCTCGGAAATTAAAAATGAGCAGAGAGGTTCCAGAGTCATTTGCATTAGCAAATTGGTTTTGGGATCCAACATCGCCTTTGGACAGAAATATAGAGATGGTGTCTGAAGCCATCCTTAAAATGTTTGTGGTACAGGGTTAAGGGTCTGAAAACTTTTATCTGAGCATTTACAAAACAAGGATATAAGTGGTCTCACTGCTGTCTGAAAGTGTCTGTAGGGGATACTGTAAAAGCTTACAGAAAATAGTGAACATGCCACATGAAAAGCCATTAACTTTACAGCTAAGTGGTGCAGTTAGCCTCCAGACAGTCAGTGGCTTGGTCAGAGAGAACAGCTGAGGGCTGACAGAGACGGGGTGGCCACAAAAAAAAGACTAAGAAGAGAGACAGGGACAGCCAGAGAGGAGGGATCCTGGCTGAAGGGTAAATGAAGTCCAGCAGCTCTGGGGGGCAGATTACTCATCTCCTAACGAGCTTGCTCCATCAACCCTCCTCCCACCTCTTTCCTCCTGACTCTCACACCAGCTATCTCAACTGATTGGTGTTTAAGATGAACAGCCCAGAGATGGGGGTCTTTGGTTGAACCATATATGCATACAAAAGTCTGATAACCAACATATATTTGCTATTTTTCATTTTGGGTCTACTTTAGGTAAATGCTTTGCATGCCACTAAAAAACCCTGATGACCAAGGACTACAATCACATTACTTACGTTTGACACTGATGGCCTGTCAATAAGATGCTGTTCACACATTTGTGCTTATTTTTCAGAACATCTCACAAGCTCTAACACCAAAAAAGAGGTATTATACAACACCTCTCCTGAAATCCAACAGAAAGGTTTTATAATCGAATACCACCACATGCTAAAAGTATTTCCTCCAACCCCTGTTAATGACCAAAATGTATTAATAAATAGGAGAAATTGACAGCTTCTGGTATTGATTTGCACTATGGTTTCAGGCAGCTTAACTAGACAGAACACTGGCTGCTGGTTATTTTTGGAGGTCTTACACTAGAAAGTTTGAGAAAGTAAGAACAAGACAAAAGAATTGATTCCCAGAATTTTCTGCAATTTCATCTATACTTAGTTTTGGTTTGGTTATCTCTTTAAAATACAAACTCACCATTTTTTAAACTTGTAATGGTTCTTTATAAACTGTAAAGAACTTATAATGAGTCTTAACAACAAACTTAAATGGAAATATTTTAATGGATGTTAATTAACAATCTAATGGGTTTTAGTATTACAATTATGTGTTAAAATGTGTGAGTCTGAGCCAGTGTTTGATTAAAAAGAAAGAGACGCCTGTTCAAATAGAGGCTGGCCAATAGGAGAATTTTAGTCTGTTTTAACAGACAGATAACCACACAGACTATATAGAATTAGTACTTACCAAAGTTTTGGGTCTTGATTTCAATTTTTTTTAGTCATTTTTGTATTTGTAGTGTGTATGTGTCTGTGTTTGTTTAATAAGTATTCATTTTTTACCTGTGAGTTTCTTGACCGCCTCTTTTTATATTTATCCTGTGTGCTGCTGACTGCCTGCTTCCGTCTTTGTTCCTTTGTGTGTTTTACGTGTTTGCTGTCTTGTTTTATTTTGTAAGGGCTAATCCCTTGTGAATTTTTGCACTTTACTTCCTGTCCGCGTGTCTCTCCTTTCAGTTTGTTCCACTTGCGTCATGTACGCACACCTGTGTTTGATTGTTTTGTGACGTGCCCCCACGCTCTCACCCCCAGGACTCGTGTCTTTTTTCTTGTGATTGCAGCTCTCAAATTTTGTTTTTATTGGCTGTTTTCTTCTCCCAAGTTTTTCTTTTAAAACTTTTTGAGATTGGTTGTTTGATTTTTGGACTCTGATAAAAGTAAGTTTTGTTTGGACACTTGTTTATGAAATTTTGAGGACATATTAATAAGTACCTGCTTCTCTTAGTTGTTTTCAGTATTGTGCGTTAGCTTAGTGTTGTCAACTTCAAGCTAAGTGGCTGTTCGTGTGAGCCGTCACTTTTTCTTTTGACTGCTGCTTTTATACTGGTGTACAATGCAGCCTGCCCAAAATTTCATCTTTTTTTATTCAATCATATTTAACTTGAATTGACTTCCTTAACTTTTTTTTTTCCCCACTGATGCATAACATCCAACAGAGAGATTTATTTTGAGGGAGTGTATTCTAACTCCAGCTTTTCTTGGCACACTTGCCATCTGAACTTTAGTTTTAGTTTCCTCTTCAAATCTGGTTCCCACTCCACTCCTTTGAAGAGATATGGATGCTTTGTCTGGAACACATAGTGGCAGTGGTAAGTAGTGCTGGCATATTTTATCTGTAATTTTTTATGATGTAAATATTGAAACACTTTTGATAAAATGAAGGGCATTTTTTTCAAGACCTTAAATTTTTGCTTGTTTTTATGTGTGTTGGTAGATCCCCTCATTTGTCTTGGTTTTTGTCTCTAATGTGTGTGCACTTTAAATTTGTGATGTTGTGAATAGTTTATATAGATGAGTGGAAAAATGGTTTGCACTACCAAGCCTCATCCACTTTGTGTGTTTTCCTCTTTATCTTCCCTCCTCGCAAGTGAGAACCCTTAGCTTAGTGGGTAACACAGTAGAGTTTGTCTTATGAACATGTGCTTTGCAGTGAGATTAGAAATCTGTTTATTCCTGGACTGCTGCAGGGTTTTCAGAACCTTGATGAATGTTTGCCTCATACCTTTTTAATGACTTTTTAATAAGAAATGAAGATGCACTGTGGTAGCTCATTAAACAAAGCAGTGGTAACTTTTTAAACCAATCTTATGATGAGTGAGTCAAAAAGACTTGTTTCAAACACAGTCAGGTCTTGTTTTTGTGACTGACAGTTGCTTTTTTGGTGTTGACTTTTCATGACATTTTTTGAAAGTTGGCTGGCTTAATATGACGACATGCACAAACACTTAGTTCACAGCTACATGTGTTAAGTTAATCAACCCTCAACTTTTCACCCATGTAAACACATCACTGTTAAATTTGTGCTACGTTGCTGCTGGATGAGTATGGTTAGCTTCAGCATCTGTGTATTAGGTAAGCTCCGATCAAAAGACAGGATATTTCTGTGACTCTGATTTAGCTTCCACTCCCCTTGCTTCCAGTCAAATCTCGAAGTGTTTATAAACTTTAAAAAGTAATTGTTAGTTTTGCAAAAAGAGCAGCTGCCATTGTTTTCTTTTAAAAACACAGAGACAGAAATGTTGGATCACAGAAAGAGAACAGTTGGTGAAGTTTGTGCTTCTAACGTTTTAATTTCAAACAAGCTCACATTGGAGTGTGAAACAGGAAGGGGCTTCATGAAATCAAGCTAAAAGTTACTGGTGTAGCTCTCCAGCTCCAGTGTGGTTGTCCACTAAGTGCTGCAGCAATAATGTGGTTATTTTTTCTCAAGTATCTTGTATTTTTTGTTAGAATAAGGCCTGTTTAAAAAGAATCATTTCAGACCAATTATCACTTCTGCTATAAAAAAGGAAACAACCTTTATCTGAAACTGTTTGCATGATTGACAGGATAGCTTGAGTGCAGTGGCAAATGCTAGATCAAATTACCTGCCCAAAGTGAAAATACATTAACAATTCAACAAGAACTTATCTCAAGGTTTGCAACTTTTTGCAGAACTAGCTCATGTTTTGATTTTTAATAGGATCACAAGGACGGTCCGAGTTGACCAGCCTGCCTCCCACCACTGGTTTTGTTGGAGTCCATGTTTTGAGACATTATTTGGTCATCTCTGCTGAGAGCAGCGTGGACTTGCTGTGAAAAAGCTTCTGTAGCCCCACAGGGAACGCCCGTGGCAAGGTTAAGAGGCTCAATAATGGGTCCAAGGACAGAACAGAATGGTTGCAGAACTCTGAATTGGTGTCTTGAAATTGAAAAAGTCAGTTTTTGCTGTAAAACTTCCCAAATATTTTCAATGTGCGTTTGATTTCTGTGGGAAGTCTTTCATGAATCACCCAAAGCCTTGTCTTTATTCATTATTGATTGACTGTATGGGTTTAATAGGACCTCCAAAGCTCCTCCACTACCACATAACTCTATCACTCCCCTCAAGGGTGTGAATCATCACTGCTCTGTGTGGAAGTCAACTAGACATGCATGAACCCTCACAGAGCCACGACCAAGGTCAAACGCCACCGTATGTTAGTCTGACTCAGGCTTTTTCATGACTTCTCTTCATTTATGCAACTGTGAGACTAGAAACTTCTCTTTAAAATGTTGTCCACAAGTTGCACTCATTGCATCTTATCTAAAAAAAAAAAAATCAATAACTTTCTGTTTCCAAATATGGACATCCAGATAATAGAGAAGAATTACAATGCACTGAAACACACTGTAAAGTACACAGTCCCTTGGCAGATTCTCTGAGTGCTTTTTCTTTTAGGTGCATGCAGGTTATTGAGTCTCAGGAGATTGCTGCTATCGCAGTCCGAGGTAATTCATCAGCCTAATTAATTGTAGCAACCCCTCCAATCACCCCTCTCTTCTCACACACAGAGTGTATTTTTGTGAATAATTTATAACCAGCAGCAAAGGAGCATTAGAAACTTCCTACCCTCCATAAACTCCTGACTTTACTGTTGAAAAAGTAAGAAGCTAAGTACACACTAAAAAAGTCCTTTCTGAGTCTTTCTCCCTCACAGTTATTTTCTGTCTATCATTATCAATGCTCCCTAGAGGAACTCCAGCTCACTTTGGCTTCACTGTTAAGTCAATTTCTATTTATTGCTGCTAAATGTAAATGATTACAGCATCAAGAAACTGTTAGATGAAAACATGTTTGCAGGGAGGAATGGTTATGATGCAGCTTCATTATGTGGACAAAGATGATGTCGTTACATCCATTCATGGTGAATTTTCCTGACTCTTACGTTGTGCGTTCACACCTGTGTTTCCCCCTGACTTACAGTCTCTTTATGCTTCGAGCTGGCCTTTGAGTTCAAACATGCTTTGTAACCTGCAGAAATGTCCGGGGGTCTAGTCGAAGATAAGGAAAATTCACTGGTTTGTCTCATGTGGAATTCAAACATGGATGGAGGGAGGAAGTTTTTTTGTATTTCCCCTTGAGTCATAAAAATAATTGCATTTGCAGATTATAACTCTGCTTTTCTTAAATAGTATAATTAATCATAAACAAGTCTTAGAAGAACATTAGTCAGTTTTGCACTGACCTCCAGTTTTCATAACATGATATCCATATAAAGAATGAATGACAGTCCACAGAGGCCGCTGTCCACTGAGATTTTATGAGTGGCTTTGGAATATTTGTGCACTAGTTGCTGGACTGAAGCTATTAACTGAACTGGCCTGACTCCAGACAGTCTTATCAGCAGCTACTCAGAGCCATTGCCCAACTGGATGGATCATAACACCTACAGCTAAAACTGTCCTGTGATGAACAGCCCCAATTACAGTCTTGACCTTTCTTTTACTCTGCTCTTCCTGTTCTCACTCCCTTCCCTAGCCTTCATCTCTCTGTTGATGTGTTCAACTTTCTGTTTCTATCACCTGCTCAATTTCAGTTTGCACGCCCCCTTCCTGTGTTGTGTTTATTTATTTATTTATTTATTATTCTTTTTTATTTCTCGATGTCTTCCTTGTTGTGTGCGGTGCTCCAAAACTTGGCTTACCCATGCTGCCATATTTGACATAGAATCTCTAATTTTCCTGAACAAAGACAAATTTGCACTTTTACTTTGTTGACTCAAACAGCTGTTTATCAACCCTTTTACCTCCAGACACATTAAATTGAGTGAATATGCATGCTATGAATGTGAATACTTCTTTGAGTGGTGCAGTAGAGAAAAGCACTCAACCACCACCTCAGACAAAGTTAAAAATTCCTAATTGCAGCACTTTGGGTTTTGGCAGGGAGCTCTATCAAACTCAGTTGGCAGCTGGTGAGCTGATCTGAGTTCACACCGGTGACCCCTGCTGGCTTCCAGGATGTAGAGGACAAAAAAAATTCAAACACAGTAGAAAATTGTCCAGTTTACTTCATGCTGGTATCCCATCACTGTTCCTCCTTGACTGTCACTGTCACTGATCACACAATAGCCTCCTTTTCATCCAAATAATCACTGTAAGCTAATGTTCCTTCCATTTTTCCATTCAGTTATCCTCACATGTTGCATGCTGCTGTCATCTCATAATTACCAACACAGAATGGCCCTCATTTATCAAGTGTGCGCAGGGCTGAAAAATGGGTGTACGTTCATGCACACATCAGCATTTATAAATTGGGACATGGATGGAGATCACGCTCAAGTCTCAAGGCCCAGGTCTAAGTCAATCTTTATTGTTTATTTTAGTAGTGTTGAATTTTTCTGACAGTATGGTTGCATTTTATTCTCTTGTCAAGTTTCAGGTAGTCCTCATATTTCACTTGTCTCTTCCTGAGCCCTCTGCTTCCCCTGTTAGCACCCCTCACTTTTCTTCCTGTGTGAGTGCATGCTGTGTTTGTGTGTCAGAGAGAGACAGGGGTTATCCCTCTGGGCAGGGTAAGATGGATGTTTGATAGATTTTGGTAACAGAAAAAAGACCAGGAGCGAGGGCTGCAGCAGATGACTCGGATGATGGTCGAGGAGTGTTTCGCTCTATCTGTTATTATTTTCAGGAGTTTCCTGTCCCCACATCGCCAAAAGTCATGTTCATAGGAAAGAAAGAAGATAAGGAGCTCATCTTTGAGCTGCCGTGTCTCTGGTGGGAGCAGATCAATCGCATATCAAAATAATCTTAATGGACCTGTCTGGTTAGATAAAGGTTGAATAAAATGAAAACAACAAGGCCACGTATCCTGAGTGGTGACACTTGCTCCTGTTTGGATTAGTCAGATAAGAGCACCCTGAGCTGTTCTTTGTAAGAAACATTGTTTTCTGAAGATAAGGCCACATTTTGGAAGAAGGTGAATCTTTGCAGAGTCCCCAAGGTTTTGTTCAAACTCCTTTAAGACCCAGTGCTGGCTCTGCTCCTGACACTTTCCACTTGCTCGTTTTGCCCTTTAGAGAACTTCTACACAACAGACCCTCTGGAGGTGGAGGAGAGCTCTCTTTGCTCAATGTTGAATTATTGTTAAGTTTTGTAGACAGGAATGTTGAACTCAGCTGGGTTCGGTACCGAGTATGAAAAAACTCTGTACAGTAGTGGCCATCCAAGCAGGGGCGTTTCTGTGAACAAGATACAAAGACATCTTAAAACTTCACGTTTGACTAAACAAATGATGCACTGTTACATCAAGAAGGTAGTTCCCAGTAGATAAGTCAAACTTTATTGGGATGAAAAATTGTCACCAAAGTTTAATCCTGAGAAACTTACAGTAAATTTTGAAACCAGGAGGCAGAATTAGATGATTTTGTCATATCAAATCCAATGATCTCAGAAATTGGCTCCAGATTGGAACTGAGGGAAATTCTGCTCTGTATCAGTCCTGATATAAATCAATCCAATCATAAAGCATACTGACAACTCTCCCTGTACTGAACGCTACAGATAAAACCGAGATTTTTTAGCTAGAATTTAAGAATATATCTGAATTCATGTGGTTTCAGTCCAGTTCAAATGTTCATGTTAGGCTGTAGAGGAACAGGGCTCCATAATGACATCCTGCTGTAGTAAAAATAGTAATACAGTTCATTTATACATGTCTTTCAGATCACTTAAGGTCACCTTAAAGGCAGAGTGAAAAAAAGAACTGAAACAACACAATTCTTGTTTTTAGCACTTTGCTAGACCTGCTAAAAAAATCTCTAACCTTAGTGACCCAGTGTCAGGGGGCAGTGGTTTGAGTGTTAAAGTAGCGCAGAGCAGTCCCCTAAGTCAGGCAAGGAACAAGTGCATCCTGGATCAACATGCTGTTTAACTCAAAAAATCTTTGTACATCTGTGTGAGTTTTCAAGAATGTGAGGGTGAAGTCAGCCTCAAAACACAACTTTGGATAAAAGGAGAAATGGTGCATATTTATATAAAAGATACAGACTGCTGGCTTTAGGTTTTCCTATTTGGTTATTATTGTGTTAAAACTATTTTTATAATTGCAAAATCTTCCACTATTGTGCATAAAGATTCACAGCTGTGTAAATACATCTACAAACATCCACAAATGCATAAACCGATCCATAAATAAGTCAGTGTGAAAGCCGCGACTTGTGTTGAATTTCAGGTCTTTAAATCACTTTTACTTTTAGCCTTCACTAACTTAGTTTATATTTCAAACTGGCCTAAACATTTTACTTCAGAATACATATTTGTGTACTATTGATGCATTTGTGGACCCACGCTCACATTTCTGAATCTATAATAAATAACTTGTTAAGTGTTTACATGTTCTGCACACAAGATTTATTAATAATGCAGCAAGAGCATCTGCATGTAAACATCACTATTCACATCTGGCTTTATCTGTGACTGTCAGCGTGAGCGTATAAATCTATATGATGGATTAATATCTGCATAGTGTACAATTATCTGCTGTAGTGCTGTAAAGGAAATCCTAAGCAGCACACACTGCAAAAATAACCATTTTTATGCTTTTGGGCTCTTTGAAGTTGCAGAACTTATTCTGCTTGATTGACCCTCTAATTAGCATTAGCAGTGGCATTTGCTGCCTCTCATTCTGGTGTAATCAATTTTTGTGCACCCTTTGAATAAAATATTGAGGCTTGAGGGGAGAAGCTATGTGTGTTTGATTGCATTGGTTAAATGTTGTAAATTAAGGGGGAATTTTTGGCAACAGCTAAAGTTCTCGGATGCCCTGAAAACCCAGCTGCTCTTTGCCTGAGCATTTGTGATAGTGGTGAGTAGCCCCTGGGTATTTGTGTGTGCGTGTTTGTGTGCCTGACCTGACATCGCGCACTGTAATTGCCCATTAAGAACGAAGCTTTTAAAATAACAGTCAACAGACTTGGCCGAGAAAGTTCTTTAATTCTTTTTCTTAGAAATAAGATTCATAAACATAAGAGGGGCCTCAGGTCCAAATGACCACCCACAGGACTGGATATTTACTCAATAGGGGTCTTTTGCAGGTCAAATGCATCAAACGTGTCATGATGGGACATGTTTAACCTTGTGTTCATTCGCACACACACACACACACACACACACACACACACACACACACACACACACACACACACACACACACACACACACACACACACACACACACACACACACACACACACACACACACACACACACACACACACACTGTAAGTGTAGGGAAAACCTTTGGGTCAAAAAAGCCTCTGCACCCTTCAAGCTGTCACCATCTCTGAAAGCATTAGTAGCGGTTGGCTCGTTGTCAGGGTTTGGGTTTGTTGTCTGTCCTTGGCAGGCTTCTGTGCCAAAGACTGGTCCTGTTTACGGCTCATCATACAACCCACTAATCTACTTACACCTTCAAGTTGAGGATATATTGATACCAGTGGCGGCTGCTGGTCAGTCAAGGAGGAGAAGCTCATTTTTTTTTCCGGCCTACATCATAAATTTGTTTATTTGTTTGAACCTAAATTGTACCCTCTGTGTCAGCTTGTAAGCAGCTGGAGCTGCTACGTGAGACTACGACAGGCTGTGAGTGTGAGTGACAGGGGGAGAAGCTCCGCCGCTGTAGCTGCTTATTGGTGAAAAGAGAGAGAATCTATAAACACAACGCTCATCATAAACTCGCTGGGGATCGATAAAGCCTCCAGATCAGTCCAGAACAAGTAAATGTAGGACTCAGACGATGCTCCGGTGGAGGGTTATACTTCAACATCGCTGACTGGCTCATTTCATTGTCAATCAAAAAGGGATTCAGCCTCAGACAGATCATCCAATCATCATGCAGAAGCCCAGCGTCCAGGCCAGCCCACTGCCTCATAGACCCCCAGAGACGCTGAGCGTCTGATGGGCGGGACAAAGCCCAGCGTTTATCCAATGACCGTCCAGTCCACAGTGGAACAACCCACTCTACGCTTCCCTGCTGAAGTCAGAAGACGCTCAGCATCCGACTGTGATAAAACACTGAGACATTATGGGGATGAATGAGAAGGAGGTCGAGCCAGTTACCTGTGATAGGTAGCTGATTCTGAACAAAAGATGAAGGAATTCTAGCGCATATTTTGTCAATGAAATATATACACAGCAGTACATATCACCACTTTTTGGGGACATTTTAGGGGAAGCTGAGCTTCCCTTGCAGTCTTAGAGCAATCACCACTGATTGATACACAAATTCCAGGTTTAAGAGAGAGTGAGAGAGACAGAGGTTTCCTTTCTTTGTAAACATCTACTTGAGGCACATCCCTAGTTATTTGTTAGCATGCTGATTGCGTCACAGCTCTGGCTCTAGCTTTAGCTACATGGTTTTCATGACTGATGGCTATGTGAGTTCTTTCTGTTAGCCCCTCATTGAAGATATCTATTATCCAAATTAAGGCTAAAAGAAAACAGTTTTTCAAGAAGAGTGAGAGTGAAGAAGAGTGATTTTAGTACATGTAAGTGTAATTTATGAATCAGTCACTCGAACCCTAAAGTCATTATGCACAATGTCAGGGGGGTTATTTTGAGATTAACAGTTTGGAAACTATCTTTTTGAAAAAGGCCCTAGAGTTCCTCTTTAATGCTAAAATGACCACAAGAAAAGAGATAAAGGGAGATAAACAAAGAGACGAGAAACAAAAAAAAAGCTTTACTTCTATATGTTGCCGTATCAAGGCATGCTTTGGGGTATTATACTGGTATCGAGGGTCATGATGGTTTTCAATTGAAAACCTTGAAAATAAAAATAATAATAAAAAAGTTTTTATAGAGAATGAAAGAGGGGGAGGCAGAGAAAAAATGGTATCATGCATAAAGAGATATTGCTCATTAACTGATCCACAAGCTAAGGCCTTCAGGATTTATGACTTCCTTTATTCCATAGGCGCTAATTTACGTTTGCGCTGGTGGGTGCTCAAAATTTACACGAATACCACTTTAATAAAGCTGCTAAATAGGGTTTTTAAGCACATTGTGTCAATCAAAAGAGTTGTAAGTTTACAGACTAGCATGCAGAGGGTACAGCAGCAGCCAGCATAAATGCACACAGTCAAGTTCTCTGCAAATTTTATGCATGACACCGACAAGATTTTTTTTCTTCCTCATATAGTATTTTATCGATGTAACAGACTCTGTTTGGGCAGAGAGAAAACAGTTTAGGCTTTGAGAACTTTAAAATTTGGCTCCCTAGAGACTAGATAGCTGAACAATGCACTGTACTTAATGCCATCAAGAGTGGAGCTGTCCGTGGTCCTGAAAGTTGATGCTGCAAATCAAGACATGCCAATCTGCCAGTTACCAGTATCTGCAATGGTTTGCATGAGTTCTGATCAATCGGTCATGCTCTTACCACTCATTGTGGAGCTTTAAAGAGACAAACTACTTACAGCGACACACGCTTGGTTAGTCCTCTGCATTCTCTGTGGTCGGGCCCTGAAGCACCCACAGAACCAGTGCACATGCTTTATTCCAAGAAAGTTTCGCAGGGACTTGTATAAAGAGCTTTGAAAGTAACCAGTATCACCTTTTAACTTCCCTTGAAAAAAAATAAGCAGAACAAAGCCACCTCCCCACGTGAAACTCTGAATTAGGCTCTTACTTTGAAAGCGTACCAGGGGTGTCATCATCCTCTATTTTTAATGTCTGGCTCATATTTTACACTTGCAGAGATGAAGCCCTGAAGCTAAAAGCTCTGTCTCTGTCTTTCCTCTTTCTCTCACAGCCTTTCCACATCATACCCATGTGTGTTCATGTCATTTTTTAAAATAAAAGAATAAATCCATAAATCCATACACAGCATCACTAACTGGCTCACTAATAGTCAGCATGAACTCTGCAAGCCTCTAGTCAAGTTTCGTCCGGAGTCATCTGAGGATTGGCTTCTGTGTGTGGGTTCTGACATGTCAAGTTAATGCTTGGTATACTTTATTTACCGTCATCGACTTTGTGGAGAACTGGGAGTATAAATAACAGGGAAACATTAAACGGAAAGACGACTTGTCCAAACTGTAAATAGCTTGACTGACAGTCCACACCACCCACTCTGCTCAGTCTCTATGCAGAATGATGGATCAGTGTATGTGGGCATGTATTTTCCTCTTACCTTGAAGTAAACTGTGATTATTCATAATTAGGACTCAAAAACTGAGAAAAGAGTGATGTAAGATCAACTCACAGGGAATCTGAGTGTGGGGTCTGTGAAGCTTAAAACGAGGTTTGATTACCTTAGTACATAACCTCAGTGTACATATGAAACACAATGGCTTAAGGATTCTTGATTGGACTGTAAAATGTTACATAAAACATGGATCCTTACAGAAAACAGGCTCCTGCCACTTAACCAATCTCACTGTTTTGTGTATCCAACTCTCCAGTGAACATTTGCTGCCTAGCACCCACTCCACTCAGTAGGGATTAGACACACTAAGACACACACACACACACACTAAGACACACACACACACTAAGACACACACACAAACCAAATACGGTCTATCCTGAGCCTCACTGAGCGGTTGTAGCGGTAAAAGCAGCAGGAGAGCAGGGGCTGATTCTTATAAAAGTACCATTTGCAAAGAAAAAGAGAGAGAGCAGCCCTACCTCCTTCCACAAAGGC
The DNA here is from genome assembly GCF_033239565.1 of Halichoeres trimaculatus. Lineage (NCBI taxonomy): Eukaryota > Metazoa > Chordata > Actinopteri > Labriformes > Labridae > Halichoeres > Halichoeres trimaculatus. The sequence continues at coordinate 20,512,736 of NW_027437188.1, forward strand.
AATGTGATCGACCCTCATAAGTGTGGTGAGTGCTTTTCGCCGCCTTGGGATAATACCTGTTGCTGTTTGATGCAGCTCCACTGTGGATAGTAGCAGTCGTGTGGGTGGAGGGTGAAAGCATAAGCCTTTCCTAGTTCAGTGTGGATTGTGTTTATGTTTGGGTGTAAGAAAGGTTTTGTAATCAATGCTACAATTACTTGTTTACTTCTTGCAGCCCAGCGGTTGGCTTCTGAAGTACTCAGGCTAGTTTGAACCTTTTCAATGCTTGACACAAGCAGTATGCTGCACTAAACCTTGTGGTTGTTCAGGTTGCTTGGTCACAGAAATAGCTTAGTGTGATGAAGGTCCTGAACAGTTCAGAACGCAGCACAGGATTAGATCTCTGCCTTAGAGACTCTACACTCACGTTAGAAACTATGTTTTGACTTTTTACTTGTTAGGTGTAATGTTGTGTAACTCCTAAAGTGTCAGGTGAGGTTTGCAGGGCTTGTTGAATCAGTTTGCAGCCTCTTATTTAATACCTCTCTCTGATAAGTGGGCATGCTGTGGCAGCAATCCAGAAGTGAGATGGCACTGATACTTCATGTAATGAAATTAGATTGAGGTTTTATATACCATGAAAAAGAGGGATGATTATAGCTCTCAGTTCAAAGTTTTGGCTGCAGGACACTTGGAGTCCTTGGATTCACCACCGCTCTGTGATTAAATGTATCATACACAAGCCAAGTCTAGTATTAGATGAAGTTGTGAGCATTTACATTTTTAACGGCGTTTGTTTGCCTTAAAGTATTTATGCATGCTTCAGCTCAGTAAGTTAAAGGCTAATTGTTAAAGTGTTCCTGTGCTATTTCTCTATCTGTACCTTTCACTAAGTCATTTGAGTGCCTTATAGAAGTGCCATTTATCAGTTCTTACAAGATGACAAATCTATTGGCTAATCATACCATAAAAACAGGTTCTGATGAGATGTGGTCTCATTGGTAATTTATCGAAGATATTAGTGTTCATATTGTAAGACGTTGTATGTACCTGTGCTGGCAGCTCTGTTAGGATGCACTCTGTGTCAGCTGAAGACTAACATGGTGATAGTTGTTACAATGTTTACCATGATTACCTTCTTAGCTTAGCTTATTAGCATGCTGACATTGACTAATTGGCATTAGTACAAAATACAGCACAGGCTGATGGGAATGTCCTAGTTTTTCTTTCTGTGTGGTCCACAACAAAGAGCAAATTCAACCCAGAGCAAGATGAAACTCTGTGGTCGATTGAGGTTTATCTTCAGGAGAACACAAACGGGGTTATGTAGTGAAAATCCTTTCCAGTGGTTTTGATCTGTTTCACCAAAAACCACTGTGTCGACCTTGTATTACAGAAAGAAATTCTCAAGATCATTCAGGTCATAATCTCGAGAGACCATGAATAGATTTCTGAGGTTCATTTTAGACAGTACAAATTCTGTAGGTGTATTTGACTTAAAACTTAGTCAACCTATGGCAACTTTGAAGGAGTATCTAAGTGTGTAACCAAAGATATCAAATATATTTAAAAAAATATCAAAATTCATCAAAGGCAGTCAAACTTTAGCTAAAGGCTAGTAAACATCAGTCAACAGTGCCACCCTTGTAGCCACATGGCTAGCTTGGGAAAATTAGCTGTCTTTTTGATTAATGTCAGTTCAAATCACAACAGCTTACCTGGCTGTAACTGAACCTTGAGCTCTAAGCTGAATGTGCTGTAACAAGTAATTTGTAATGTATAGTATGTAGTTTAATAGTGGCTCAGATCCTACTTTGTGCCTTTGCAGGGGGGCTAGCAGTGTGGATAGATGACCTGACAGAGGAGAATGGATTGAATGTTTGTATGGCTGATGACTGCTGTAAGAGGAATTATGGGGGAGCTAACAGGATTAGTGTAAGGAGGTTTAGCTGGCTTCTTGCAGCTTCAGAGGAAATGACTCTGACACTGTCTCCTTTTTGAGTCTGTTTTTTTGTACTTAAAAAAATAATCAAAGCTATGGAGTTGAAAATGTAAAATAATAATACTCAACAAGCCTGTTTTATTTAAATAGCCTACTCCTTTTCATATTTAAAATCAATAAATATTGCCCAAAGGGTGTAAGATAGGAAGCTTCAACCAGAATTTTTAAAGCATCAAAACATACAGACATGTGGTAGTAAGGCTTGAAGTGTTTGCGCAATTTCAAAATTTGAAACATTTTTACTCTTGTTATTGAGGGGAGGGTGTTAGGAAGGAAATGTAAAAAAGATAGTCATCTGCATTTGCTTAAGAGCGGCTCTGGAAAATCATGTTGTGAAGGTGTTTTGTTAATTGAAGTTCCCAAAGGCCAGAGGTTTGGCTTGTTCACTGCAGACTGCTAATATTGTTCCTCTGATCTTTATCCAGGCGAGGATTGCTTTATTTGCTGCCTTACTGCTGCTTTAGTAAGACCTCTATGCTGCAGCTCACAAAAACATGAGCACAACTAATACATACAGTCAGACTCTGGTGGAAGGAACACATTAAAAGACTTTTCAAACTTCTTCAAAGACAAGTTTTAGTTTTGAAGTACATTCTCAGTAGTTATGAAAGCCTTCCAAACATGGTACAAAGCTCTGACCTCATTTCATATTGATATGCCAATGTAATTTGTAATCAAACATGATGATTGAAAATTGAGTTTTAAAGCTCCCTTGGTTCTTAAATTTTTGATGACACAGACTGAAATTAATACTTGTGCCTTTAAATGATCTATAAAGCCAGACGGGACCATTCGGCATTGGACTGCTTGTTTTGTTTTGTTTCATTTAATTTTTATTAAGGTCTGTTCCTGCTGCAGCTTGGTAGATGTCAGAGGGGCTGGTTCACCACATAAAGCTAAAATGCTTTGATCACAACAAATATTCAAAATGAGTAAGCTACAGCTGAGTTTTTAAGATAGAAGACTGAGTTTTTCATTGTAGTTAAGCACTTGTAAATATAAAGATCAACAATGAGATAGAGCTATCACTTTGTCTACAGGAGTTGCCAAAACCTTGCACTTTCATCCTTTAAATAACCTGCACCTCTGTTCATGCGATGTCTTACAAGTTCACTGGTACTCCTTGTGACACTTGTCAGAGGTTGCATTCATTTTCTTGTCTTTCTTTTTTATGTGTGTGCACCATAGTGTTTGCATTTGTTGTGGCAGGCTTTACAACTAACATCACAAGAAAGAGGTTCTACAAAATTAGGTAAACACACTCAAAGTATGCCAGCCATACAAAACATCAGAAAATAAGCCACATACCATGAACATGGGTTGTGTCTAGTGTCGGGGAAAGGTCTTCAGTTGAGTTTGTTGAACGAAAGGCATGATTTCCTTTAGAATAAAGTAAGGCTGTCATAAGCTCAGATATTCACCTAATGACTACTGTAGCCCTAGATAATAAATGTTGATGATATTATTACAATATTTGTTGATCAGGGGTAAAACAGGGGTGTGCAACATGACATTTCATAATCTGGTTAACTTAAAGACTTACAAGTCATCATTAAATGTGTATAGATATCTATGTTGTTACTCTTTATCCATGTCACCAGCCCAATGACAGAATTTCTTGTTTATCCAAAACTCACATTCTTTGTGCGACTCTGGTACATGTTCTCCATGATCCTCCAAACTTTTATATGGAATCTGTAAAGCTCTCAAACAGTATTTGAGTACTTCACTTTTTTCAGTCATCTCCTCTGGTGATACAACTAAAAACTCACTAAAAAGCTAGTCACAAAGCTGGTTATTGAGTCTTTTTTTGCTGTTGCTTCTTCTTTAGCATCACTTTTTCAGGTGGCAGGAGGCAAAAACCACTAATGCCCATTACCCAATAAGTAAGACAGTGTTACCATTGTATATTTAGCATTTTATTGGATAAATAATCCCAAAGCAGCTCAAAAATATCATAAACAAAAGGAAATGAAGAAATGGAGAATAAGGAATGAAGGAAAACCTGCAGTTATTACCTGCTGCAAACCGTGCTTGGGCTGCATAATTAAACTACCAAACTAAAGCTGATCAAATGTGAAAAATGTGTTTCATCTTTGTCCTTAAAATGTATTCTTTTGATTCTACAGATAAAAGCAGATGGCAACAAGAATTACACGTTTTTTGGTCAAGCAGCAAGTATTAAACAAGACTGGTATTTTTGGTAGTATTGTAAAGTTGGCTTTTAATATGGATACATTTTGTATGGGATGTGACATTTACATGCGCAGGATATCTCACCCTTGGATTGTTGATATTCACAAACCTTCATGAACAGGTGACAGCTCCAGGGTGTCATGGCTAAACTCGGTTTATCGTGATTAACAAATTTTCCAGTTTTCAAAACCCCTCTGTAAAGCACTGGGTATCACCGTAAGAGATGGGGGTGTTCAGTTGGCTTGGCCCTCTTCGAATATGGAGTACCAAGCCTGGTCTTTAAGCTGCTTGTCCTGCACGTCTGATAAAATGAAGGGTTTTCTACACAGGATTTGCATTAAGCAATGAAATATCACTATCACTAAAGCTACCACTATCACAACATACTAACTTAAACTGTGCAACTCCTGTGTGATTCTTCAAACTTTAACTCTGTCACTGTCAGAAAAGCTGAATCAGTCTAATAACCTTTGTTCTTCTTAAAATGCAAATGTGTTTCTCTATCTGCTTTTAAATGCAAGTTCCTGAGCTCAAAGCTGCATGATTGTTCTATAATGATGATTGTTGTTTGTTCACCTTGGCTTACTTGCTTTGCCCAGAGTCAGGCTTCTGGTACTTTCAGTCCTGGTAGATTTGGTCTCTGTGGAAATCAAGCCTAACCCATGCTGTGTAATGAAGAAATCAGTAGATAACTTTCCTTTTCCCATCGTGTAATGAGCAACTACAATCCAATTTCATTTGGCATATGGTGGATAAGTGAGTTGTTGCTGTTGGGTGTAGTTTTCATAACAGCAGAGCACAGTTGGTTACAAGTTGAAGCTAATCAAATATCTCACTGAGATACTCTTCTTGTTCTGTTAGTCTTTGCAATGTCTAATGTCTCCTGAAAAAAAGTTGTTTTGATAAAGCTGGCAATGTATTAGATTGGATGCTGACATGAAATAACAGAGCTCAGTGACATTCTTAACCAAAAAATACCTCCTTTCTTCCCATGCTGGTAGGGACTGAAAAGGGAACATGTGTAACCTAATCAAAGCTCCCTGCTGCTTAACATAGCTGATGACGAAGGCGCGGTGATGAAGAGCTTACGTCACTACCTGACTAAAAACTCTCTCTCTGTCCTTTCTCCCACTCTATAACTAGCAGTTGCTCTAATCTTGGCAGGAAGCACTAATGTGCAAGTAGCTTAATGAGCCCCCTGGCACAATTACAGAGTAGGGAAATTACTGAGTAGGCCACTGCACAGAGTAATATAATGTGCCTCGCAGATCTCAGGAACAATGAGGTAATAATAGTTAGGAAACAATGGCATCAACATCACCAGTCCACCCTCCCTGGGCAATCTGTGCTCACTACTGCGACGCTCCCTCATTGTCTCAACAATGCGAGATAATAACAGCGAATCTCAACAACAGAGGGACACTTTTCACCACCATCCTGCTTTGTCTTCCAACGTTTTATCTGTTGAGTTGTTACTACCAGTTGCTGGACCCTCCATTTGATTTCTCTCACCCCTCTCTTTCAGGTCACTTATCTCTGCCTTTCTTCCCTCACAACACTCCTAACAACTCTGGACAGGCAGGAAGGAAGGAGGGGGGATGGGAGGGTGCAGCACTAAATAATTCAAGCCCCTGGTAGAAAGTGTCACCTCTGATGAGTAGGCCACACGAGCCTCCATTCAGAAAGTTTGTATTTATTGACTTTACGAGAGCAGAATAAAGGGCACGGCTGAGATCATTTCCTGCGCATTCTTAGAGTGTAAATGAGGGGTTTCGTTCAGTGGAAATGCTGAGGACACAGCTCCATGGAGACGTGAATGTTTTTAAAAATCAAGACTGAGAAGGGCTGTGGGTGTTTGTCAAATGTAAATCAATGACTGCACTGCATGGATCTGGACATGTATTGTTCACAATCTAAAAACAGAATTAATTAATGTTAATGTTTGAAAATCTGTGGCACACTCACCAGAAAGGGATACAGATTACAAAAACACTGAATGATACATTTACTTTAATGAAAAGTTATCGTGTTATGTATTTCTTGTTCATGCTAGTAAGTCCTATTTTTGCAAAAAAAAAAAAGAATATATATATATATATATATATATATATATATATATATATATATATATATATATATATATATTACAAACTGGAAAAATTTAGGTTGTATCATTTAAAAAGACCACAAGGTTTAACTTAATTTTTGTTTGACCATTTTTTGTCTTCTATTGCAAAATTACAACTTAATTCTCCACAGGGCACTGGACATAAAGAGTTGGTGCTGCCACTTTTTGTCATATTCATAGAGAACCCAAATTCATCCACCTAGTTTATTCTTACACATGTTGCTGAACTTTCAGGGTTGCAACATTTACTTGTACAATAATCATTGGCTAACAGCCATCTTCCATGTTGGTTCATAAATAAATATTAATTGAATTGGAGAAAAGAGACAGGTGATCTGTGCAAGCAGCATACTGTGGTCTTGAAATAGTAGAAGTCCTAAAAACTGCAGTTCTTCACGAATCAACTTGGGACTGGGTCCTGAAGCTGCAGCAGTCACATGCAATCCTTTCTAAGAAAAAAATATCTTAACCGCAAGGTAGCATTCATTAGCGGTCAGGTGCAAAACCCAAACTTGGTCTAATAAGTTAATTTCTCAATCTGTACCTTTACTCTGTCTTTTTACATACTGTAAAGTTGATTTCACCATGGTGAGGGCAGTTGACAGGCTTCAAAACTCTCCATCAGAAACCAGTAGGCGACATTGTGGAGACTGGGTCAATGTTTGCTACAGTATATAGCTCTACACAGCATGTCCTCTGGCAGTGCAAGCACAGTTACATCCTAATCGTAGGCCGGCCTGGTCCAGACTCAACTTTAAGCGTAAGTCCAAGAGCAGGTTGACATTTTCCTTTTGGAGCAGGATCTTGTCAGTACGAGTGGGGAGAGGCTAATTTAGTGGTCATATGATCTCTTTTCCTAGCTGTTGTTGATCTATAGGTTGCAGTATTTTCAGTGTTGCAAAACTGACCAGAGGCTATTAAATTTCTCTAATGTGTGAGTTGAGCACACAACTTGATTAAGCGGTATTAACACTGTTATTTGATATCTTTGTTTCTGTATAATAGTGTATTAAGTTTAGGGGCAAAAATTTCCAGTAATCAAAGTCTTTATGCCCACCAGACTAAAAGTGTGGTGACATAAAGTATCTGGTTGCATTACGGCAGCTGTCTTATGAGGAATAACTCGATGGCAAGAAACTTTTTGTACAGAAATGTATACACAAGGCCTCAGTGGAGAGACTGAAAATGTGGCGTGTTTTGCTAAAATCAGTATTTTTAGTAACCAGCCTGAAGTCATTTTGTATCTACCAACAGTGACAACAGCACTGTTACCATGCTCACCATTCCCCTTGAACTTGCCCCCGTTCAAAAAGAAGAAAGTTGTGATTCTCTCCTGGGTGTCACACTCCTCTTATAAGCAGAGGACATCTTTATTTGGCTGTTGGTTTCCCTGAGGTTAATTTTGTTGAATACCAAACAAAAACAAATCCATTCGACAGCACCATTTGATGTCTCTGCCCTCTGCTTCCATGGTTTTCTGCTTGTGTGTGTTCAAGAAGCCAGTGACAGAAAAAATGCAAACCAACTGAGATAAACAGAACTCCAGATACTAAAAAATTAATGCCTGAAGGGGCTGTTACTACTATATGGGGAAAAAAACTTGTTTTGCACAAATGTGTCCTGGTTTGTTTCCAAAGAAGAACTCACACAAAATCATCCACAATGTTTATCACATCGAAAAAAAATGTTTTCCACGCTTTCTTGTGATAATCTCTGTTTTAGGTTACACTGAGCTTTACAGTTTCACTGGTCAGACTGATCCTTTTGATCAGTGTAGACAAAAGGTTACTATCTCAATGAGGACCAATGACAGTGTTTGAAAATTCTAAATAAAAACTCCCCCAATTTCTTGTGTGATCATAGACGTTATGAAAAGGCCACGCAGACATTACACAATCATTTAATCAGAACATATGTGGACAATGATCCACTGCAAAATATTACAATGTTAATAAGATGTATTTTAAATCTAAACAGCAAGAGCCAATGAAATGTCCATATTGTATGTTTTATTCAAAGAGCTTGGAATCAAGAGCACACACAGCAGAAAACAAAAGGCCATAATACCCAGGGCTGCTTTTTGGCATCCCCTGAGAAGGAAACACTCTTCCAGCTTGGCACTTTGTCCTCCAATCCCATGGTCAGTGCAGTCCGTCTAAATGCAGCACAATATAACTGCTCTCTGGCCTGTTTATTTGAATGTATTTATTTGAATGGGTGTTGAGCAATTTTTTTTTCTTTGTGCTTTGAAGTAACATGGTTGTTCGTGCTAGCATTAGTATAACTATGTTTTTTGTTATGTTAAAGTGATTACATTTAGTGGCCTGATGTCAAAAGCTATGATCACTGTAGCTATACACATTGATCAACAATGTCAACGTGATTTATAATGTTCCAGTATGAACAAGATTGGAATTCTGATTGTTGCCAGAATAGAAAACAAAACAAAAGAAAGTAAAGGAGGGTAAATCATGTATTTATTTACTGAAAATAGTGCCCTGCTCATTGTCCATCTGTGACTAGAAAACAAGGTGAGTCACTCCTCACACATACAGAAGCCACAGGGACTCAGAGGAGCCATATTGATTTTTTTTTTCTATTTTTGACAAATGTCTTTCTGTATTTGGTTTGTGTGTGCGTTTAGGTAAAGCTTTGTCTTCTGTATCGATTCTCTGATTATACATTAGTTAAACCATATGTCAACTGCCACCACACCAAACAAATTAGGTTATGTCTAGGTCCAACAAATTAACTTTGACCAAAACCTCAAGGGTGCAAGAGCAACTGTTTTTCATTTAATATTTGGCCAATTATAAGGCTTGCTGTGATGATAACTCAATATCTAGTGTCGGTGTGACCACAGTATCCTGGCTACAGATGGACGGAAATGACAGGGTGCATTCAGAGGTGAAATAGTCCCACACAGGACCATCAATCATACGCTCAAGCACAGATGGATGGTTGTGACTTCAACCTTCCATCTCATGTGTGTTTGCAGCATATGTTCTGTATTTTCGTTGTGTACATGTCAGAGAGCATGACGATATGGAGGCCTGATGGGGGACTCCACAGTGTCTAGAGGATAGGGGTTGTGCGCAATGCTGTCAGGAGGGCAGCGTGAGCAGCTGACATTTTCCAAACAGTATCTGACTGGACAGGCAGACGTACACAGGATACCAGCTTGGGCATGCTAATCAAGCATCAATCCCTTGAATCTGTTTGGATCAACAATGCTAAGTGATCAGGAATAGAAAAAGAATCTATCTCTATTGTGCACGTTCACTCTATTAGTACATTGGGTCTAATCCTCAGAGGTTTCTGCTTCAAATTGTGTCTTTTCGCAGTGTTGGTAAGTAATGATTATTTTTCGTTACGTTACCTAACGAAACTACTTTTCTCTGTAACTTCTAACGAAACGCGCTACTTCTGTCATTCTGTAGTGCCGCTATAGTTCTTTTGAATTTAATAGGTGCATTAGTTGCGTTAGTCGCTGACAGTAAGCCAATCAGAAATAGAGTTGGGCGGGCCCATGCTGCTGCACACACACAGACATGAGTATGATCAAGCGCGCACACACAGTAAACAAACACGACACGATGAGCAGCAACAAGCAGTACCTCACAACCATCTACAATGGAAGGCAGCGGTGCCAGCTTTGCAGGATGGAAGTACAACCATCATTTTGAATTTGTGGAGGTAATGGCAGACAACAAAAACATTGTTGTGAAATGCAAACTCTGTCCAGGGCAGAAACGTTTATCCACGTCGAGATCAAGCAATGCCAATTTTTTAAAGCACCTGACCACGAAACACACGACAAAGAAAGTAGTCACTAATGATAAAGTTGACCTTTCTGTTACTGTGCCACTGAAGTTTTTTTTTTTTTTTTTAGTAAAGTAAAGGAACTAGTTACTAGTTACTTTTATAATTTAGGAACTAGTAAAGTAACTAATTACATTTTCTCAGCACTAACTATAACTATAACTACTTACTTTTTAAAAGTAACTTTCCCAACACTGGTCTTTCGTGCAGACTTTGGTTGCAACAGGAGTAGCAGAAAGCAGAATAGCTACACTGCACATTTGGTAGCATACTATTGGTACAGCTAGCAGATGATGACACTGTAGTTACCGTGGCTGTTGTAGCTATTATGAGTCGCCAAAACTGATGCAGTTTCTGCATGCTAAGTATCCTTCAGATTAAAACAGATTTTGTTTTTGTCATCCACAAAAGTCCGGAAATTAAAGGAAACAGCAAAAAAAAAAATATATATATATATATATCTCTTAGTTTTGAAAGTTTTGAGTGAATAAGAGATGAACTATTATATTTGTTTAGACGTGTTTGTTTATATTTATTTAGACATAACGCAACAGTCCTGGCAGCTTGTCAGCTCTCACCATTACTAATGGTTAGCTACCATTCCATAACTAAACTAGCCCTTGCTGCTTTAATGTCATCATGCTTTTAAAGATTTCAGCTTAAAAATGTCCTCTTTGTGTTTCTAATGTTACACACATGGCTGAACAAAACTGTTGGCCTGCCAACCTTTAATACTATCACCAAGCACATTACAGGAAACATGTTTCACTCAGCTCAGTTGTGTTGGCAAAGTTGGTAGAGTTGGTAAAGTTTGTTAGCTTGAAATCATTCAAACCAACATCACTAATCCTCTTCAACCCAAACACATTGCCAGTTGTAAAAGATCCATGACTTCTTAATGCCAGCTTGTCTGATAGTAACAACATAGTGGGACCTTCAATATGGTGGTTTAACTTCATCATTTTGATAGTTGCTTCATACCCTGAGAGTGAGGTCAAAAATTTGCTGTTGCATTTGTGAAGTCAGTCAGAAGAATTAAATAAGCCAAAGACCATGTCAACAACATTCTTTTTAAAGCTATTCAAACCTTGTTGGCTAGGAGGTTAGGACTTGAAATGTTATTTTTGCAGGATTTTTTTTTTACTTTGCAAATGCCTGAGGGCCCAAACTACAACCAGGACTCTAGAGAAATGTTGATATGCTGCCGAATGCTGGTTTCAAGAGTTCTGCTGGGCCTCTCTATAGAATTAACCAAGGTCTATCCTGGGTCATTGCTCCTGTCCTCTCATCTGCCTCTGACTTCCTATCAGCTCTCAGGAGGTGACGGGGAAGCTTTAAAGAAGAGTGTAAGAGTGTAGGAGTGAGAAGGAGGGAGAAGAAGAAGGGCGGAACAAAAGGAGAGGGAGATGGAGGGGGCTCGAGGTGAGAAGGTGATAAGAGGTGAGAGACATGGAGGCATAAAGAAAGGTAGCAGAGGGAGAGGGAGGAGGAGACGTGTCCCTGTAGTAATCCTGTTAGAGAGGGAGGGAGTTGACGCTTTGGCTCTGTCACTCTGAGGAGACTTTCCTCCCTTCTTCCTCGCTCTTTGAAAAATGTTACAACATGCCAGATTTCCTTTAATCGAATCCTTTTACAATTTACCTGCTCTTTAAAAGCAAATACTCCAAGGCTAAGCTCAAGTTTCTCAATGTGGAGCAACAGAAAGTTTCAGTGTAGTGTGTGCTCATGATGGAGGGATATATGGGAGAAAGTTTATGTTTGATCTGACCGTAAATTCAAAAAGTTGTAGCATAGTTTGTTCACAAGGTGGAATGTAGAAAATTCCTCTTTTTTAGAACATGACTCCAGTTTATGGTGGACTTTGTGTTGTACTATGACTTTTTTCACCAAATGATTTAAATCTGAAACAAATATAGCAACGATGGCACCTGGCATAGTGTCGGTACTCAACGGTACCAATTTTCTGTACTTTTGTGTGTGTTTACTCGGTAATATTTTTTGTTTTGTACTTTTTTGTTGTTGTTTTGTTGTTTTTGTATAAAAAAAAGGTTTTTGTTTAAGATATCAAAGTTTTTCAGTTTAATACATCTATTCTTCAATATATAACCTTGCAATACTGTCTTTGTGTTCAGTATGGAAAATCTCTTACTCTTCCACTCTCTCACAGTCACAAGAATACATTTAGGTACCTAAACATATTACCTTTCGATTTTAAGTCAATCGGTAATAAAGACGGAATTCGGTCGGTACCTATAAAACAGTGGCGTTTGCTCTAAGACTGCAAGGGAAGCTCAGCTTCCCCTAAAATGTCCCCCCAAAAAGTTGTGATATGTACTGCTACTGTGTACATTTCATTGACTAAACATGCGCTAGAACTCCTTCATCTTTTGTTCAGAATCAGCTTCCTATCACAGGTAACTGGCTCGACCTCCTTCTCATTCATCCCCGCAGTGTTTCAGCGCTTTAATACAGTCAGATGCTGGGTGTCTTCTGACTTCAACAGGGAAGCGTAGAGTGGGCTGTTCCACTGTGGAAACTAGACGGGCATTGGAGAAATGTTGGGCTTTGTCCCGCCCATCGGACACTCAGCGTCTCTGGGGGTCTATGAGGCAGTGGGCTGGCCTGGACACTGGGCTTCTGCATGATGATTGGATGATCTGTCTGAGGCAGAATCCCTTTTTGATTGACAATGAAATGAGCCAGTCAGCATTCTTGAAGTATAACCCTCCACGGAGCATCTTCTGAGTTTTTGGACTGATCCGGAGGCTTTATCGATCCCCAGTGAGTTTACCTTTCTGAAAAACAATGAGCGTTGAGAGAACACTGGTAAAATCCTTGGAAAAAACACCTGGTTGGTACGACAGGGTCACAGATCATTTTTTTGTAAAGGAACGGAGGGTACAATTTGCGTTCAAATAAATAAACAAATTTATGATGTAGGCCGGAAAAAAATGAGCTTCCCCTCCTTGACTGACCAGCAGCCGCCACTGCTATAAAAGTATCTAATTTGGTACCCAACCCTACTCTGCAATAGTCTCTCCTCGTCATGAAAAAGAAGTGACCTGGTATTTCAGAAAGTATTAATGTTTAATTTCCTTCTCTTTGATGCTTCCTGGCAAGATGGAAGTAAGGAAGGGCTCTGAGCCAAGCTGCTGCTAGCTTGTTTGTTGGTGCTTAGCTTGTTTTAGTTGAATATTCTTTTTGTATCTATCATTAACAAAGCTTTCAACAGGAGCCAAATCCTCCACAGTAGTCTTATCCACTCCAAAACACACCTTACACACACACACACACACACACACACACACACACACACACACACACACACACACACACACACACACACACACACACACACACACACACACACACAAACACACACACACTTGATTATTTAAAGTGGTAAAAACAATAATAAATTGAACATCTTAGAGGAAGCTTTTGTCTTGCCTCCTCACCAGGGCTGTAGGGGCAGCGTGCTAAGCTGCTGTTAACTCCAGTTCATCTTGTTTGTGGTTAGAAAGAAGTCAGCCCCAGTGAAGGGATAGGGTCAAAAATAACCATGACATGATCCCAAGACAGAACAATGTGGTTGATGGGGCGCATACGCTGATAAACAGTAGGAGCAGTCATATTGACCAACTGCACCTGATTCAACTTGACAAAGTCCTTACCAATGATGAGGGGATCTACACATGGGAAGTGAATCATTGTTTTATGACAGACCCGAATGTGAACATCTTTTAACAGTAAAGTCCATAGAGAGATACCGTAGACATGTTCATTTTTTTTTTTTTATTTAACATCAGACAAAGAGACACGATTTGCTTTCTTACATCCTGACTACAGCAGTAGAAGAAGACATCACATGGCCAGGTCAGATCCCTCACCACAACTCAATCACTGTAAGGAATTCAATATCAGTAAGACAGCGTTCAGGGGCATTTTTAAGTACTCCTCAGGGATAGACTTTAACTGTCCACTTTTATCATGCTGGCCTCTTTTCTCTGTGTCCTTCTGTGTTCTTAGAGCTAAATGATATGTGTGTATTTTGAGAAGCAAATGATAATTGTATAAGGGGAGAGTGCCTCTCAGTGAGGAAAGACAAATGTATTTTCAGAAGGCAGCCAGTGCATGCCTCTGAGTCCCAGCAGTGGGTGTTGTGGGATCAGTGTGGCCTTATCATAGCCGGCCAAGGATCCCCAGGATCCCCTGGCTCATCACCCAGCAGCCGATTAGCTTTCCCCTGAATCTCTTCTTTGTCTTCTATTACATTAAAGGGCCCCAGCTGATAAAAGTGATGGAAATTTAAACTCTTTTGTTGTCCCAGAATATTACTCTGGGTTGAATAAGGCTACAGAGTTGAAAATGAACAAAGGTTGCAAAGTGCTGCTTGAATGAGAAACTGAAACGTGAGGGGAAATGTTTTGTGCTCTAACCTCAGTGTGAGGTTCAGTGAAAGAAAAATACAAGTCTGTCATGTGTCTGAATGCAACATGTCATAGTATTTAGACATTTTACCTTGCAATGACATTCAGGTTTACTGCTCTAAAATAAGTCATGGTGCACATTTATTTTAATATCTTCAATATCATCTTTACTGAATCTTGACTTTAATGAAGAATATGAGAATAAAAACCCTTCCACAGAGCAGTTCAGTTCAATTCAGTTCAGTACAGTACAGCATTTTGTGGCTTTTCCACTGACTAATCCTGGACAGGTCCCAAAATTTTACCTACCTGTCTCCCACTTTTTGGAACCCTTCTGTTGGGGGGCCAGACAGACTGATCTGACCCCCAGAAGGTGGAGGCTGCTGTATTTCTCCTCGCAGCATAGCCTTGTCTGAAACAAAGCTTAATTGCACTTTTTAACAAAGAGACACATGCCAATCACAAAGAAGACAAATTGCCAGATGTCTCCCATCGCTACTCTTTGTTTACTGTGTCGCGTTTTACTTCTTTGTTGGATTTATTGGTGAGGTAAACTGTGTCCCGCTGTTACGTAACTGACATCTGCTTACACTCTGGCTACCAAGAGGGGGCACTGTTGGCTGTAGCAAACAGGGCCAGGCTTTGATGATCTGACCCATACCAAACTGTACTAATCCAAACCAGACTGCTTGGTAGAAACAAAGCTAAAGACTTAACCAGGGGAATAATTGTACTTTGTAGAAAATAGGCATCTGTATGGTAGTTCACTCAGGGCCGGTCTTGTTGTATCTTTGTTCAAAATTCTGTGTGTGCCTCAAATAATAAAAAACAATAATAAATGATAAAAGTTAATTGTTTGTTTGAAATAACTTCATGAAAAAACTCACTATAGACACAGTAAAGCTATCATGGGGAATTTTGCTAAAATGTTTTTCACATTTTCTCAAACTGATATAGCATTGAAGACAGGAAACTTCTTGCAGTGTGGACTGAGCTCTCTGTTTCTTTTCCTCTCAGTGATTAGCTCTGTTTGTCATAAGACACAGAGCGAGAGACACGAATGAGGCTCTCACAAGTGTCCTAGATTAATGGATTATAGATGAATAGACTTTTTTTCTTCTCACTTTGTGATAAATGAAACACTTTATTCTACTGCTGAGCGCTCCTCTCTGTCTCACACACTGACACAGTCTTTACCTCTGCGCCTCACTCTTCCTCAACAGTATGGCATTGGATTTTTAATCTTAGGTTATGGAGTGTGCTCTGTCTGCTCCTGGATGGCTGCTTTAAACATATTGCATTAGGAAAGGTCATGGACTCCAGGTTGACACCAAATTGCCATCAGGTGGGGCGTCTCCTGTCACAACTCTTTGCTGTTCTCACTCATCTGTCACCACCTGTCTGTGTGAAGCACTCGCTCTGTCACCTTTTCCCTTTCTCTTCCCCTCCCTATACCTCGGAGGCATTTGTCTGTCAGAGAAAAATTATATTAACCCCTTATTGATCTGTCGGTGCCCCTTTCACATTGACTGAACTTTTTTCCCCTTCTGCTTAGAGTTCACTGGACTAGTCTCTGTATATAGATGAGTGAGAGGATGAAAAGCTCAGAATGTGAAATACTTGTTAAGAATAACTTCTTAACTTGTTAGTTGCGCTTACATAAACAAGGACATTATCTTGTCTTAAAAACGTCTCCCATTTTTGAAGAGGTGTTACGAAGCTGAGGACCAGTGCTCATACTGGACATACTGACTCAATCCAAACCCTTTCAACCAGAAAAAAAAGGAAAAAGTTGATCTACGGTGGGCTCTGGCAAACAACATGTGTTCAATTGATGGTCAACTTAGATGCATCTCTTATTGTGCAAATGTATCTCTGATTCTGACCTATTATAAAATCAAAACAGTTTTTTTTTTTTTTTTTTTTTTGTTAGGTACCTTGGTTCAGAAAGCGTTGCTGCAAGTAATATTTGTCAAACATCCTGATGCAAAAATTTGCTTTTCAACATTGAGTGTTGAGAGATATTGCTTGTGCTTTTCAAGCCAGCCTACCAAACACACAATCAAGGTTATGGTTTGATAAATATTATGTATAATATGTCATTTTACATCCTGGATTACTATCAGGCATTTGGAAGTGAGGCTTTTCAAGATCACTTTGAAAGTTTCTCACAGGGACATTAAGTTATATCCTGAACTCTCTGAGTTCATATCAAACAGCAGTGATATGGGACACAGCGTTGTGGTCATAAAAGTGTTGCTCAGGCATGAATGTGTCAGCAGCAGAGGGAAAAGAAGTGAGACAGTTCCTGCATGTGAAATGGCAGCAAAGAAATCAAATTATTCCTGGCAAATATAATTGTCTTCTTTCAATATGGAAGCTGCTGGGACCTGGCAGGGTCTACATGACAAGACGTATACACACACTTTGTGTGTAATGTGCTGTGTGTGTGTTTGTGTAGTAGAATTCTATTCCATAGGTCAACAGCACTAAAGCTCTCATGGAGCAGAGAAATTGCTGCATTTAGCTGACAGTGTGATGGGAGAGATTGTCCAGATGACAAGACAAATCTGTGGACATTGTTATTCCATCGGGAAACATGAGTTGTCCTCACAGGGCCTAAAAACTGCAGAAAAGTCCCTACTTTTTTCTTTTTTAGCTCTCTGTCATTACAAAAAGACTACACCTCTGCTGAGAAAATTGTCATAAATAAATAAATTAAAAAAAAAAAAAAAAATTCAATAATGAGGTAATGAGGCTGTGCCATGATTTTTTTCCCTCTAATTTTTCTTTTTTCTTTTTTAAACTCTTTTAATCTATATATGTCTCATTGTTGCTCCAATGTCTCACTAAAATGTAAGCAAAACTGTTATTGTACACTGCAAATCACTATCAAAGCAAGTGCTTAGGTGTTGTTTTTAGTAAAAATTGTACCATAGCCTTGGTACAAAATGTCTTATTTCAAGATGTTTAAATATGGGGTAAGGGGAATGTACTTTTTTTTTTTTAACTGAGACATTTGTTCTATTTCTCTCTTGCAGGGCACTTTCTAAAATATTTTAACAATTGTATTGCTCAGCAGCTTTGTTTCCAGTTTCTTTGCTCAGCAGGCCAGATAAAGAGGAAAATTATACATTCTTCACACAGAGGCTGAGATAAATTTGTCATTTTGGTCCTGACTCTTTCTCTCACTCCTGCTTCTCAGCAGTGTCTCTGCTTCTTGTAAGAGGCTTGCACACTGAGTGAAGTACAGCACAGCATTAGGATGGAGTGCACAGTAAAATATGTTCATCTCTCCTCCCGTGCATGTACCCAGCTGAGAAGGACTCACTTCACTGTAGAGATTTAATTCTGATGTGAGGCGTAACATTATTTTCAGCTCTCCAAAAGGCTTTTGGAAACCTGTGTGTTCTGCTTTGATCATTTCAGAGACTGAGACAGATTATGAATGAGAAAGCCGATGAGAGTATGTGTGAATATTAAACTTTTTTCAAGTAAGAAAGTTCTGCAGAGCTCAGTTTCATTCAGTGATGTTGAAATAATTAAACAGAGTTAATTAACAGAAAATAAATCAAAGGCATTTCAGATAATTAATTATATATTTCAAAACATGGGCATGTTCATGCTTGTCTGCAGTTCAGTTTAATATCATTGAAATTCAAATTTTGGGGGGTCTTGTACAAATAAATGGACCAAAACAGAAAATTGAAGACTCTAAGAGACTTTCTGTTTCTCACTCCAGAAGAAAAAAAAAAATCTGTTTTCAGTTACGACAGTACACAATTCTGCATTAGTTCTGTTTTAAAAGCTACTTTGAGAAAACTTGTGTAATTTTCTTCAGGGATGGGTTCCAAATTAGGTACATTTATAGGTACCGACTGAATTCTGTCAAAAGTACCCAGTACTGATTCACAAAGAATTAAGCAGTACCATGTTTAGGTACCTAAATGCATCCTTGTGGCTGTGAGGGAGTGGAAGAGTAGGTAATTTTCCATGCTGGACATGAACACAGTATTGCAAGGTTATATACTGGGGAATAAATATGTTAAATTGAAAAAAAGTTATACTCAACTATTAAACAATTAGTTTGATAATTTTTACTACATAAACACAAAAAAGTGCCAAAAACTGGTACCGTGAAGTACCAGTTTTGATTCCCAGGTACTGTTTGTCGGTACTGTATCATTTCAAATGTGAAAGGTACCCATCCCTAATTTTCTTCCAATCCATAATCTTAAATTAAGTCATATAATGTTACACTTCTTGGAGCGTGACTCGCATTAACAATAGTTTGCTTCCAACTATGACCAATTGCTTCAGTGATTTGATTTAATAAGCCAAATAGTTAGATGATGAAATATGAGCAGTGTGACTTTTTAAATCTTTTTTATTGTTTTATTTTATTATTATTATTATTATTATTTTTAATTTATTTCTTGGAAAGTGATTTAGAAGGAAAAAGAAAGCCCTCTTCTTCTGCAATGGTGGACGTGATTTTTAAAAAAATTCTTTTTGGTCGAGGTTCTCTTTTAAAATTAGGCTCCCCACCAGCAACATGGCTGCAAAGATTCACTGAATTTAATAGTTTTGTTTTGTGGCACCTTTTCATCTTTCAGGAGGCAATTCCAGCAGAATAGAATAGAACTTTATTTGTCATTGCAACCAGTGCAACAAAATTGCAATAGAATAGAATGGAAAGAATGAAATCGAAGTAATAGAAGAGAATGTACTTCATTAATCCCCAGAGGGGAACTCGGAGTCATGGCACTAACACAAGAAACTCTATGTTGCAAAATTTAGTAAGCAAATTTCAAGCATATCTAAATATAACAATGCAATAGGTGTCAACTAGAAAAAAAAAGTCAATCAAAGAAGACAGCCTGGCAATAACTCTCCAGTCAGCCACCACCTCCACAAGGTTCAGGACTGAGCTGGCCTTCTATACCAGTTTGTTCAGTCCCACCAGCCTATATGCTGTCTGCTCACAGCAGGTGAAATCCTCCTGATGTGGCTTTCTATCTGGTGTTTGCTCCATTAACCATATCCGTGAATAGCATGATGATACTCTGCCCTCTAGTATTCCCTCTGCTGCTGGGTTAGCGATGCTGCCTCATCCATCTTATTGGAGACTGATCTTACATTCCTCATATCGATGGACAGGAACATTGGAAATGGCACTGATTAGCATCTACATGCCACAGGCTGCTAGCAGCTGAAATCTTGTGTGTTTAATGCAACCATGGCTACAAGTAAGATCTCTGTACACATACAAAAATGATAAAAACACCACAGCAAATGCAACCAGTTTGGGGTCAGTGGCCAACAAACAAACTATTAAATGTAATGACAGGCTCCAAGAGAACTCAACCAAAACTACAAGACAAAAAAAAAAAAAAAGGGGGGGGGGGGGGGGGGGGGGGGGGCAAAAAAGAGAGAGCTGCTGCAACGACCTGACACTTGAGGGATCCTCATTTATTGTCTTACCCTCATCAGTAATGCCCTCATTAGATCCTACAGTTTTTAAATGGTAAAATATTTTTAATATGCATTTGGCATATTAGGAAAAACAATGCAGCTTGATTAATAGAAGCTGGTGTTTGCAAGACTTTCACAGTAAAAAATAGAGCCACCAAAAAAAGTTGATGAGTGGTGAATCTTATTAAACTTATGTCACTGTGCACGTCCTGCAGCACAGTGCTTCGCCACATGCTGCTGTTCATTAATATGCACCAAAGAGCTACGCGACAAAAGGCCATAGCCAAGGCAATTTCATTTCCTAAGCAGGGCCTCAGAGGAGTTCATTTCAAACGCCCTCCAACCAAAGCTCAGGCTGAATTTCATTTGGATGGAGAAAACCTGCTTGATTGAGAGAAAAAAAAACACCAACTCAGGCTTATGCCCAGTTAGGAGGCAGAAATAACATAACCCCGTATATATATATAAAATGTCATGAATACATAATTTCCCCTCCAGTCTGTGTTCAATCTCTGTAGACCACGGCTCAATCTCTTTTTGTGGTGGAGAGACCGTCCTCCCTTTGGCGTAGGTCACAGGATCAGGAACAAAAACTTCACATTTCTTCCTCCACTTGTTGCAATTTCACTGAGCAGATGTGCTCTAGGTGGATGGTTAGGAAAAAAATACATATGGTTTGGGTATGGATGTGAGCAATGGCTCTGATTTTTCTTGTGCTGAGAGTTTTCTGTCTTCAAACAAACCTTTAATGGGGGATAAACCTGATCCCATTTCAAAGGAAACTCAGTCAGAGCTTAAAATTTGCTTGTTTGCTTTTCATGTCTGTTTGAGTTTTGCACAGGGGAAACTTCTGAGCTTGGTTTAGAGCAATGAAATAGTATTTGGGAAACATCCTGCCACTGTCTCGTATCATCTGTGATTTCTTAGTGCCTCTATCAGACGCTGTAGATGAAAATGCCTTTGTAGCTGCAGCCAATCAGGGTAATGGTACTTGTGATGTGGCAGGATGCTGCATGTCTGGGTAATCCCAAAATCCACTTCATACATAATGTTTTCTAACTTCTCATATCAATGTTTGGTTTTATTCTGATGCAGATTGTGAATATGATATAGCAACAGAGGCCATGTTTGTTGTTTATGAAAATGCCTCAGCCATATCCAATTTTGTGAGCTAAAAGGTAGTAAGTGATCTGCACAGACTCAGTCCAGGTGGGAACTTTTACTCCAAAGGAGGAAGACTGGATTTTTCCACCAGAGGTAACACAACATGAGTCTGCAAATTAGATCTTTAAACTTTTCCTCTAATTACAACCTAGAGGACCAAATCAGCCACATAAAAGTCTAAACCTGCATTTCCCAGATAGTCAATAAACAAGTGTTGAGTTATTTCTTTCCCTCTCGCAGGTAATTCAAAGGACCTTTTTTTTTTTTTTTTTTAACTACATAAATCAACAAGAAAGCAATCTTCAGGTCTAAGCTAGTCACTTATATCCTCTCTGGTTAACCTTTGCGCTCTCATTGATCAATAGGTCGGGGTCTAGAGGGTCACTTAAGTGTGATTTAATGGAAGCACTTTGAACAAGGTCATCTGATGGCAGAAGAATTGATAGATCAAGAAAATTTACTGCTTTTCCTGTTTTTAGTGTTGTTGTCTTTGACATCTTCCACACCAGGTTTTCCAGATACACTGCTCATGATTTAAGCTCCGATTCTGTTACTTCCTTAACACATTGTAGCCCATCCTGCTCTGAGCTGGACTTGATTTGATACTAGTCCACTACACCTGTCTTAATGCACTGCAGAGGATAACCGACTAAAGGAAAGTGAGAAACTTCTACATTGTGTTCTGAGCTAGATGCTTTTTGAAAAGGACTTAGCGGGTTCAGAGGGGAGCAGAGCACAAAAGGCAGCCGGAGAGAGTACGTCTTTGGAATCAATGGCATTTAATTAAACTGATATGGTGAGGGAACAATGCAATAGATCATTGGAGCTGCTCTTCGTGCTGCAGATAAGCCACCTTGCCAGCACAGGTCAAGAGTCGAGGTTGACTTCTATCCTCTTAATCCACACATAAACTACACACACACACACACACACACACACACCCTGGCTGTGTTTTTATACCTTCTTTTAACAGTTTTGCTGCACATTATCTCAAATGCTTGAGAATTTAGACACATGAGCTGTTTAAAGAAGTAAAGGGCCAAACAGAGGAGGATAATTAAGGCAACTGCACCATTTGTTGTCTTGCTGCTTTGTTTTGTCACAGCACAGTGGATCATGGGTAATCAGTGCTCAATGATCAGGACAGATCTTTGCCTAGTCCTTGGTAAAAAGTTATTTTTCTCTTTAACTTTTATTTTCTTTTTCAGCCTTTAAAATCAGATGCATGTTAAATGTGATTTTTTTATACATCCTGACTACCCACCAGCCTTTGCTTTCATGTTTTTCATCTCATCTAATGTTGGTATGCAGCAGCAAAGAAAAAACTACCACCTGTCACTGCAGTCAGCCAGCCAAAAGAAGGCTATTTTCTTTTTTACCTTTTTTTTTCTGAAGCTTTTTTTTACGGCCTTAAAGACGGACAGGGGTTGAGGCGTAGGTGTGTATCTCTGTCCCTCTATTTTGCCTGCTTGAGTGCACCGGAAAAAAAAGGCATGCCTTTTTTGTAAAAGGTCAGGGTGGGCTTTTCTTGCTCCCAGTGGATCGTCTGTCTCACTCAGGAATAAAGACAACAACAAACACTCACCGGGCTGACTCACCGGGCTTTAAATGGAGATTAAATTTGTGTTTCCCCTCCTTCTTCTTCCACTAGGTGAGTAATGGTGCTATCTCCCTGTGGACTAGGTACATGGTAGTGAATGTTCCCAAGTGAGACCATCTGATGTTAGGTGTTTATAAACGGTATTCAACCACTGCAGAGAAGCCCTGCTGTTTACTTTTATTTCCTGCTGTATGTTCTTAAAGAGAGAAATGGTATAGCTTTACAACTAGAGAATCATTGTACCTTTCCACCAGGACCCATATGGTGAGGCTAAGTGGGGTAATGTTATATCTACTAAAGGGTAACCACATAGGAGAGCCAATAAACATAATGAGTTTTTTTTCTCCCTCAGCCCATCCTTGCTTCGGGTTCAAAACTGATGACCCAAACTCTCCAGACGAAGCATTTTCAGAAGCTTCAAGCCCTCAAAGATCCCCTGCAGATTGCTTATTTCACGGCCCATGTGTATGAGTTCACAGAGGCCCTCAGGAGTGAAGTAAACTAATGTTAAATGCAGCTGGCTACTCGCTCCTCTGCAAACACTGCCTCCATCCCTCCTTCTCTTAACACAGCCCAGAGACACACACTATTAATAGCTCGCATCACTTAGAGTCAAAAGCATGAGATTCATGTTAAAACAGGCGCCAAATTGAATTCAAAGCACTTGCCTAGTTTACACTTTTGAGCTTAAAGGCTTTTATTTTAGGGAAAAGACGGTAAAAAGTGTCTGAAGCTATTTCCAGCCTGTTTATGTCCCCTCAGATAAAACTCAAAGCCAATGTGCACGAGCAAACTAAAAAAAACTGCATTGATGAAGCCAGTTCAGTTTGGGTGACAACACTTTGATAAATGTTGAAAATGATAACTCTTGGAGGACTGAGGACTGTAGCTGGGGAAAAATGCACTCTGCAGCTTTTTCTTCTTTAGCTGTATGGCTAGCTGTGTAATTAGCTGACTCTGCTTGACGTCAGGCTGTGAGAACACAGGCCTGCTGGCTATGTCGTTCTGTTGGCCAGTAGCAGTAAGTATCTAGCTTCAGGCATCCAACAGCAGCCTCAGTGTAACCCCACTCAGATCTCCCTTGGTGAAGTTAAATGATTTTTGATTCTCCTCCCACCCACAGTGTCCCGGCCTCGCTGTTAGGTCTATGGCAGAATGTCATGAATGGAGAAATTTTGACATTGCTCCCTGAAGTAAAACCTAGTAACTACTAACCACCTAAAGAGTTATGGTTTGTGGCATTTATTTATGTTTCTGACTTAGCATCTTTTGTGGCTTTGCTGAGAATTTGGAGCAGGTGCAGTTGTTCTTGGCTTTATGCAGCTCGTTTATGTCATCTGCAGGATCTCTTAATTGTATAAGTTTTAGACAATGGCACGTGTTATTTTTAGCATAATTGGATCATTTGAACAGGTTTTGTTTATTGACGATTGTTTCTGCTCTCATCACCCACTGTCAAAATCTCTATAAAGGGATAGGGTTAGTTCTTCTTCGTTCTTCTTGCACTGTAATTTTACTCATCCAGTGCTGTATTCCTATAAAGGGAGGGCTAAAATAGGAATACAGCACTGGATGTGTAAAATTACATTGCAAGAAGAACGAGAACGGCCTCAAGCAAAATTAGTGTGAACTCATTTTGGCACTGAGGGTTCACACACGTGTCAACTCAGAAAAGCGAATTAAAAGATACAGATGTCAGATCAGGGAATAAGACCCAGAACAAACTTCCTTCTTTCTGTAGGTTTGGGAGGACATTGTCATTTACATGATGTTTGGAGTATCAAGCAGAGCAAAATATTAACTAATTGTATCAGGGTTTTTTTATTCGTGAACATTATTTACTAAAAAATTGTATTCCCACTAAAAGCGCTGTTACCTTTGTATTCAAAGGTCGGGACCGTTAAAACTGTACCATCGACCCCTGCGTTCACATCAGCCACCCATTATTCCACATCAGCAGCTGTTTTAAATCCAAATTACTCCTGATTGTAATTGCCCTTTTTGCTCTTACACACTGTTATTGAGTGGCTTTGTGATAAATCACTGTGTGACGATCCGACAAAAACAGTGTGAAACTCTAAGTGGTCAATCAGATCACTGCTGGATGGTTCTCTATCAAAAGTTTTATTTCGAACAACTTTGAAATTGTGAATGTCAAATGCACCGTTTGTATAAAAGTAGACTAGAAACCAACAGAAACTAAAGTACTGCTGGAGTGGACTGATAAACTGTTCTGGTGTTGTATTTTTGAGCCATGGTTTGGAAATATCTTAGTGACGCCATATTTGTCCCACGAATCAAAAATAACTTTGAACTCAGTATTTGAGCCTCAAAGTTACCTTAGGTTGCTAGAAACTACAGCAGAAGATAATTTATACAAAAAAAGAGCTGTTCAAGTTTTCATTTTTTAAGTTTTCACATCATCATATCTGTATAACTGATCTGCAGCCAGTCACAAGGGAGAGTATAAATTCTTTAAGTGGTAGCCTCAGATTAACCTGCCAGCTAGATACATTCATAATTAATCTTTCCTTTTCCCGCTTGTTGTCTTTGAGTTTTATTGAACACCATGGATTGTCTCTCACAGTCACCTTGTGATGGCTGATTCTGAGGGAGAATTAATGCTTTGTAAATTAGTTAATCATCATTACTGCTGCTTTATTTCTTCACTGTTTAACTACATATTCATTAGACTAATTGTTTCCAATCAAAAACAAGAGATCGTGACTGAGTACAAAGTGACACCACCTTCAGTAAATGAGAGAACTTGACTTTTTTCACATTTAGGTGTGATTATAAAAATATCTTTGGATCCAAACTCCATAGTTCCATCAGTGTACATACTTCAGCAAAGATGGAAGTTTGGGAAATGTTAATGGCACTACCTAAACTTGTGCATGGCAATTGTTGTTTCTTCTGCAGATGTACTTGGTACCATGGTTCATGGTATATTTAGAGACAAGGGCAGTTAAAAATGTCACACTCAACAGTTTTTAATATGTCTTTCTGTGGACAGGTTAAATGGCACTGTTTACCCTCAAAAAGGCACCAAATATACATGTACATATTCAAAAAAAGGAGAGAGGAAGACCAGTTTTATAAATATCTGTATTCACTTGGATGTAGGCTTAGCAGTGTTTGGATGGCCCTGGCAGTCTTAAAACGGATTCAATGGTACATCTTCATCTTCACCCTCTCAAGGGGAAATGAAGCAGCAACATTTTCTAAGCATATGCTTCATTTTAGCGTTAACTGTAATTGGCTGTTAGTTTCATATTGAGCAGCTTGTGGTGACAAACATTCTTCCACTGGGAGCGAAGTCCGCATATGCTCCAAGTCTCTCCTCCCTCTGCATCTGTCCATCTCTGCTCTCAGTAAACCCTCCCTCCCCCGTCTCTCTTTTCTCTCCGTCTCTTTCCCTCTGTCCCCTTATCCCTCGCCAAACCACTCATCCTTTGGAGCATGATGAAGATAAATGGAGCAGATTACTGTCAGTGCTGGAATCAGCCACAATAATCAAGTCTGAGAGACAAAAAACTTCTGTCAGACAGAGAGGTTTGAATTTGATTTGATGCTGTTTGAGTGTCAGCTTATGAGTCCAACATGGTATTCCCCCTTGATATCTGGTTATGCAGAAGCCCAGTGGTTTTAAAGCATGCATAAATATTTACCATGTATTAATATTAATTGCAACAACTTGGTTTAATGGCAGGCAGTGCACAGTCTCGTATCTCCCTTATTAATAATACACTATTAATGTAAAAAAAATCTCTTTTCTATAACATAACTTACACCTAACCCTGTATGCTGAAAAATGACTTAATTCGCTGCAAAAATATGTTTTTAAAGATTCTATGAGGAGGATCTATTTTAATTGGACTGCCTCGCCACCTTCTGGCCTGGAGTACCACACACACTGTCATGGAGATGGGACTTTTAACAAGGCATGTGTTTGTATTGGAATTAAATGGAGATCGGATTCAAATGTAGCTAGGCGCCCCCTTTTGGATACGGCTGCCTTTTGCAGCAGCTCTCTATTCTTTGTCCGTTTCTTGTAATTTTTTGTCTCTTTTTGGTAATCTTTGTATTTGGAGTGGATCATTACTTTGTGTTGCCCATTTGTTGGTTATAGCCACCAAACTTTTTGTGGCTTCAGTGATATTTTTACTACTTTTGTTCCTGTGGTTGTCTGGAGATCCTACATGTAATCATGGCTGCATTGTTTACATGTGAACTCAGCTGTTAGCAGCCTGAAGCATGTCAATGCTAACTGGTGTAAGGCCTGATGTTTTCCCACAAGGTGAGGAGAAGGAGGTGAGGACGACGTGCTGGTTCTCAGGTGTGAGAAATGAAGTGACGACGCGGACTTGTCCTTCCATCCATCATTATTGGGAACGTAAGATCTATCTCCAATATGATGGAGGAGCTAGCCATGCTAACCCAGCAACAGAGGGAATGCCAGGAGGCAGAGTAGCATCATGCTATTCACAGACATGGCTAACAGAGCTAACACCAGACACCAACGTCACATTGGAAGAGCTTCACCTGCTGTGAGCAGACAGAATACAGGAGACAGAGACTGAACAGACTGCTGAAGAAGCTCAGTCCTGGACCCTGTGGAGGTGGAGTCTGGCTGAACTGGAGAATGATGGACAAGCTGTCATCACCTATTTTCTTATGGACCTTTTTACACTTGCTATACACTTTCTTACTTTTGTTTTCTTGATTGCTGGTGTGACTTCAATTTTGTTGTACTTGCGTCAATAACAAAGTTCTATTCTATTCTAAAAAGATTTTCTTTGTTCAAGACAACTTTGCAACAACACCCCAAGGTACAGTATAGTTAATTAGTGCTATGGTGTGAAACGTGACAACAAGCAAATATAAGTTTGTATTGTATGTTCGTAGCCGGCTATATGCTATATGTACGACTGCTGGCAGGCAGGTGTTCCTCCTACGTATCTGTAGGCTAACATGACAACAAGCAAACTTCGTCATTTTGTACAGTAGCTTAGTAGCCAATAGTTTACTTTACTTTTTTTTAGTTTACTTTTTCAGTAGAGCCATCTGCGCTTTCATCATATAATTTCAAGATAATTCCCCAAATAAATGAATCCCTGTATGCTATTATAGTAGCACAGACAGATATTCAGTTCAAAAACAGTTACCGTGTTGTGTGAACTGTCAGCAGGATGAGCCATGCTGAATGCACAGAGAGTAGTAGCTGCAGATCTGACTTCTGTTGCCGTAGGTTACACAGTGCTCCACATCTCTTGGCACCTTTTGGAGCCTCTCTGACTGTGAGCGGCTGTTCACTGGCCCAGGAGTGAACTTCACTCACGTTTCCGTTCATGAATTATAAACTGAGTGGTTCAGCTCACCGTTCATGAAAATATGAACGCGCTTACTTTTACTTGTTGTAACTCCTGAAAGATCTGACCAGGGGCCTGCACAAAAAACAAGGGACAAACCCTATATTAACTTCTCTGCCCTCATTTTCCATGTTGTCAAACTTTTATCTACATCACATTTTGATCATTTCTGAACTCCATTGAACAAAATTACAACAAAAAAACCCAAACACCCAGAATGCAAAGCACAAGCACAAGTTCTGCTGTCTTTCAGTTTGCGGACCAATCCTTCTCATCTGGTCTCCTTATAATCTCTGCACAGTCTACAACCAGCAAGTTACACAGATTAAAACCACCAACAGCAAAAAAAAATACAAGGCTTCAGCAGTGGCTCTTGTATTCCACTTCTTTCATATAAATGTTTTAGTCCTCCATCTCCAGCTCTTGGGACTCTTGTGTGTCACCGAGCAGTGAAACACTAAAGACTTTGATTTGTAGATCACACAGTGAGTGTGATCACATTGTTTGAAGAAATAATAGAACAAAACCGAAGCCCCTTCATGAAGCAAGAACTCACTTGAGATCTCAGTGACAGTTTTTGCTCCCCAGTTATATGCTCGCACAGCTGATGAGTCAGCCGTGATACAGAAATAGGTCGTTTTTGACGTTTTCTTTTTTTCTCTTGCTCTCTCTTTGTGTCACATATCTTAGCTCATCATGCCAAGCACGTCACAGTCCAGACAGAATTTGAGCAGCAGAGGACTGAAAGGCTGTATTAAACCTAATTCAGATTTTGTTTTGTAGATGTATTTAATCATTGGACCTTGTTATGTAGCTCCACTGGTGTTTGTAATCAGCCCTTTACAACTCTCATCTGTGAAAAGAGTTTAATTTAGCTGGGATAACATGCTATTGTGTTGGGCAGATGGAGACGTTGCTGGAGAGAATAATAATGACTGTAGTCTACTCATGTCTGCCTCTTGATACTCTGCTAGATTTCATAAATCCAAAGCTGATGGAGGAGCTGTAGGAGTGGGAGCTCCATGTCACTTGGTATATTGAGGAGCACCTTCTCTCACTGAGGAGGACATCTCTGAATATAATCCTCCCAAGACTCAAAGTATGCTACATAAATAAAGTCCTCTATCTTTATTATCTAAATTGAGATTATTTCCAATGTTCTGTGTCTCTATTCACTCAGTCATCTACAATTGGGAACTGCAAGATATCAAAAAAATCTCATACTGTGACTAATCTCAAAGAAGTTACAATGAGAAATGCCATGATTTTATGATAAATAAGAAATACTGTTTGAGGGGCCGTTTACACAACATTTTTAGGATGAATAAGAACGGTATTGTTGTGTTTCGGTCTCTCGTTAACACGGAAACAGCGTTATGGCCAAAGAAATGTTTGAAAACGGCCTCCAGAGTGGATTTTTTTCTGAAACACTGCAACCACTGTTCTGATACTCCACAACCATATTACATTGCTGGTTGTGTTTGGGTTCAGAGAACTGTCAGTCAAATCATATCTACTAAAATCTATTTTAGCTCCTTTCACATCAACCAGTGATGCTCTGTTAATACAGCAGAGACTATCCAAGTAATGCTATTCATGCCTGCTTTACATCACCATCACTCCTGCCTCAACGTGTCTGAAAAACACATTTGAAAAAGTAAAAAAAATTCTATTAAATCAAATGATGAAGTACCAAAAGACACAAAAACATTCAACTTGTATTTTAAGGAGACAAATATTTAAGTATCACAATTTTAACTCATATACCTGCCACTTGACAGCTCAGAATGAAATGTTGTAGTTTTCACTTAATTTATATAATAATGCAAGTCACTTTTTGTAATTAGAGAAATAATTTTAAAAATGAAATGAGCAGTGTGAAACTGTTAAAGAGCTCCCAGTGTAAACTATTGAAGTTACCTTTAACCCAAGCAGCCCTTAATTTAAGGGGTAGGATTTATAATACTCATGATTGTGTCATAAGCCATGCATAATAATGGCATTTCTTAACAGTTAAAACACATTTAGATTCTTTTGCAGTTATACCTAAGTTTCAGTAATGACTGAATGCGAGACTTAGGCCTGCTTACAACACTAAGGTACATTTTCACATTGTTTACTATTAATATTGTGAGGGTTTCTACTCCTTCAAAGCAGAGAGATCTCTTCTTGTTGACCTGATTTTGTTGTGCTGAATGTGGTTTTGTCACCTTTCACCTGTGATATTGTGGTGGTGACGACTCTTCGACCCCTTACTGCCATATAGCAGCATAACATAGTCCTCTGCACTGATTTGACATGAGTTTTTGGGGGTAATGCAGAGAAAGCATAATGTGGTTTAAGTGTTATTGATGATGATGAAAAAGGTCTCTGGTGAGTGGGTTCAGTTTATTAATTTCCCTCTCTTTCTTGAAAACTTTGTTTTTTTAACTGAAGTATCAAAGGGAATAAACAAACACACATTACCTCAGTCCTCAATCATCAAAGTCAGATGGAACTAATTCCATTACAAGCTCAGATGCACCGTTTCCCAAAGTACACTGAAAATCATTGTGATTTTCTTTGGTTACTTCTCCCACTCCACCTGGTTGATATTGTTGGCACTCTGGCATCAAATAACAGCTAAGAGAAGTCACAGAGCAAGCAGCTCCCAGGAGGGAGACGCCCAAACGTGTCTATTTTTGAATGCATGCTTCTTTTTCCAACAGAATAGGAAAAAATGATGCATTGCTGCAATAAACAGATGTTACCGCAGTACAGATGTCTCTCCTTTATATTTTGGTTCTTTCAGGATTTTTTGTCTGCAGGCCCTTCCTCCATTAATTCTCCCACCCCATCATCTGTGCTATCCCTAATTACAGCAGTTAAATGCACAGTATTTCTAGAAACCAAATGGATGTAATCTGAGTTGACCTCCCATTTTTGTGTCAAAGAACATGAGGAAAAAAACAATTTCTGCTCCACCCACACTGCAAATGTTTCACGTTTTCCCTAAGAGATTCGGTCTCGTGCATTTAGGCTTAAACATTACATCACACCGCAATGTGTATAGATCTTTCCATGCATACATACATAATGCAGCTGGGTTATAAATGTGGCCATACTCCCAGGCAGCCAGGCATAATGCAGGCTGACATTATTTTACGCTATCTACATGCATCAGAGGGGATCATGTGAGGCAGGAACATCAATACAGATACAATCAGCCAACAACCAGACACACAGGCTCTCTTTGTGCAGCCCTGTGTACGGAATATATGCATCATCTCTCTGTGGAACCCAACACGACTAACATGCAATTGCATGACATGATACATTCACAAGACACGCATACGTTTTCTCCAGGTTTTGGTGCAGTTATTTTTATATGGACATTGGTGTGTGTTGAATCAATCAGTGATATAATATGAGCACTTCAGTAGCCTCGCAACAGGAGACAAGCATATTGATTTGTTGGTCATGCTAATGTATTGCTTTGACTGGACCCCCTTTCTGGTTTATACACACACACACACACACACACACACACACACACACACACACACACACACACACACACACACACACACACACACACACACACACACACACACACACATTCAGTCAAACAAGTAAACACCATACAGCAACTGGGTCATTTTTAGAACAAAAATTTGACCGGTTATTCTGTTGTTTTCTCAAGGGCCCATAATTCTGAGAAATGCTCCTGAATGTATCACATTAGGGGTGCAAACTCAACACCTCTGGCAAAATTCACCCTTCTGGATCCAAATTTATGACATTTATTCTCTACTTGCAGATTCACTTGTTCATAAAGCCGTAAACAAACGTGCAAATTTACGGACACAAATTTGAGATATCAAACTCAGAAAGTTTACAGTCATACATTAACAAGAACATTTTTAATTTGTATTTTGTTGACAAGCTGCCCTTTGCTCTTCTCTCTACATCACAGATCCACTTGACAGCCTTATGAAATTGTATTTCCTACTTGTACTCCATAATACGGAGGTGCTTCTTATTTTGGCCCAAATTATCACATTATTATAAGTCTTCTAAATTTAAGACTTTATAAACTCGTAGATTTGCAGTGTTAAACATTCAAAAATCTGCAACTTTACAAACAAAAAAATTTGCAGGAAAATTTCAAGTTTTCTATCCTGAAGATTTAAATTCATTTTTTCCCTAAGTATCCCCAATACGCCATTGTAGCTCGGAATGTGTCATGAACAACAAATCTTTTGTGAGTTTTTTTCATGACACGTCTGTGTTT
Organism: Halichoeres trimaculatus; assembly: GCF_033239565.1. Classification (NCBI taxonomy): domain Eukaryota; kingdom Metazoa; phylum Chordata; class Actinopteri; order Labriformes; family Labridae; genus Halichoeres; species Halichoeres trimaculatus. Next base: position 20,545,177 of record NW_027437188.1, read on the forward strand.
TAGGAGAGAAAAAGTTTCCTGGCCTTTATAAATCACAATGAGTTTCTCCATTGGTGTTGGTGGAGCAATCAGCCCACGTTCAAAAACACGAGGCTTCAGATCAGTTTAACCAGGTGGCTTTTGTTATTCTGCTTTTTCTAATTTGGGGCCTCTCTTCGGTAATGCTATGGCAAAAACAAGGTATTTTCTCTCTATTACCCATTGATAGAAAACTGGGGACAAAGAAATGGCAGACAGCAAAGGTATCTGCAGCATGATGAAGATACTGACGTCACACAGAAGTACGAATAAGATAACAGGAATGATAAATGAGGTGAACCCTGCTCTTTACATTAGTTTGATAAATGAATAATAAAGCAGAGGGAAGGTCTGATTCTAGTGCTGGCTCATCTTATTATCGGTCTGAGCTTAAAGACAGAAAGTTGGAGAAGTGATTAGAGAAGCTAACTAATTTATGACTGATTATAGCCCCTGCCGAAAACTGCGATGAGGCTTTCACGTTTATTCAAACTTATTTTCTCTGTTGCTCAAAAAGATATAACAGTGGTTACCAAAATAAAAGTTAGACTAAAAGTTTAATGCAGAAGAGACCTTGAACAGATCTGGTTCAACAAAATATGCATGTGCAGTCAGGTGGTTTATGTTTGTTAAATGAAGCAAAGGATGACACTTAATGAGATAACCTCCAAAATGAAGGGACACTTCCTTTGACTTTCCTACTCTGACCTCAGTGTTGATGACAACACTTAATGACTCTGATGAAGATGTATTGAAGCATCACGTCACTCCATCACCTTTTTTATTAGGCTGTGTAAGGTTTCAGCAGTTCCTGCTCATTACTCTGAAAATGTATCACATCAAGGTACACTTTGATTATACTTTTCACAGCAGACAGGATTTCAGCTCATGTGGAATGAAGGCCCAGGATGACTCACTCTTAATAGTTTACTGCCTTTGAATTTTTAAAGGGATGCACAGTAATTTACCCAAAGACTTTATTTTAGACTTGATGAATAACCTTCTCTTTTAAATGTAGTATAATTGGAGAGCCCACAAAATGTAAAGGCTTGTAACGTTTATTGCAGCAGCTCAACATTGTTTGAGTCCCCAAGCCAGAGCAAGCAGGTGGATGTTTGGTGGGTGGTGCTGAAAGTATAAAGTAGAACTGGAGGCGGACTAAGTTAGAAAAGTTGGAACAAAAGGAAAGATCTGAAATTCTTCATCACCTATAGACTGTCAAGGAAAAGTTTGTTTTTCAAGCATGTGTCAGGCAAGCTGTACTCCAACAGTAGAGTTTGAGTTGCCTGCCTGAACTAGCTTACAGGCGTTACTCCATTGGCTTTAAAGCTAAATAACTAAAGCTACTGTGAGCATGTTCGCTAGCTCTAAAACAGTTTATATTAATACTACTGCTCCAAAAGAAGATCAAAAATAAAAAAAAATGCATGTTAAATTTATTGAAAGATTGGCAAGTTTTTGTGAGAAAACATAAAAATTCATATGAAATATTCATTTAATGTTGGTAAACAGGAAAAATTTCAGGTCCAGTATTTTACACAAGGCCAGCCATTGTTGACTGCTTGAGCTGGGATCTAACCATCATTCCCATTTAGAGAAGACTAAATCCACCACTGACACAGAGCCACACAGATGAGAATTTACACAATGCTCTACAACATGTTTATTTTATTATGATTAAAACTTCCTAGCTGCAGTAGACACTCTGCTTAGACTTTGAGAACAACATGACACAAGTAGCCAGGGGCGCAGCTACCTACTTTCTGGAGGGTATGCAGACACGTTACTGACAGAACTTACCGACTGTCTTTCAACCATTTTGAATTTTTTCTTTTTCAATTGCTATTGAATCTTTTTCCATCTTGTTCCGTTTTCTGTTCTGTGCCCCCGAGAGCTTTCTTCTCTGTATGTTTATCTTTGACTGCCTACCAAAAGAAAATGCTCGCGTTTAATGTCCTGCCCCCCACATACGTGCGCATGAACGGGGCGGATGAGAGGGGTTAAGAAACGGAGGGGCGCTAATCAGTGATGTGCTGACGTGCCTCTGTTATCGATCATATCGTTTACACTAACAGCTGTGAAATACAAAGGATGCCAAACCAAAATACTCCCAATCGCTTTGGCGCCCCCTCTAGCGAGGCGCCCCAATGCACCTCATGTAGTGCATACCTACTTCTTGCGCCACTGCATGTAGCTGCTGATTCAGGTTACCCTTAGTTTTAGATGGAGACACTGCAAGAGGCTTGATCAAACATATGGTTTAACACGCATTGAAGTTTTTCATTGGTCCTTGTCCAACAGGTGTGCTGATTTCGGACGCCAGTGAAATGATGTTATACAAGTAAAAAAGAAACAGAGGAGGTTCAAAAGTTTGTTTGCTTCAATCCAGGAAATTTGCTGTCCCTAACTGTGGTTCGACAGTTTGTAACAATCCAGTTAGAAGAGAATCATTCATGAATCTTATAAGGCCTCATTAGCATTGGAACTGGAAATAATAAATAAAACATACTCTGCTTTCTGCATCAACAAAGGTGAAGAGCCTTTACGTGGCTCTGCCTCCTCCCTCCACCTGCTGTTTGTTGTGACTGTGCTGGTCATACCATGTCTGACTTGTCCAAGTGTATACACCACCATATGATCCGTGTTCAGTGATCCTGTCGGTGTCCCACTCTGCTGCCTGACACCCATGTAAGAGACTGTGACTGGCTAATGGGTTTTGACAGGGCAGAAAATTGATCAAGTGGCAGATCAAGAGCTGAAGGCTAGAAGCTGTTAAGGGACAATATTAGGTGATAGAGAGTGTGCTGTATCAAATTAGAGCTCTAGTACCAAATCTAAAGGCACAGCATGGTGCACAGTATCAAAAGCACATTATGGGAATCATGTCCAAAATATAATTAGTGTCAGAAATCTTGTGTTGTGAGCAGGTGGAAGCAGGTTTTAATAGATCATGGCAGAATCCAGAGGCACTGGTAATGATGTGCAGCTACTCTGACCTCCATGGTAAGACAAACATGACAATTCAGTTTCCCACATGTGGGCGTGTGGTGATATCCTGATAGAAAATGTTCAGCTTTGCAAGTAATAAAGGCAATGAATTTGCACTTGTATGCTGTAATTGAATATTTTCCCACTCCCTTTGGTCTAACCAAATTAGCTAAAAAGTAAAAGGGTGAGTAAATTCATTTTCACCCCAGAGGCCATGCTTTTAAAAAGATGAATTTCAGTAGAGTACAAAGGAGATGTGATCATTTTGATGTATTACTGTGTTTCTCTCAGGCTGTCTGCTCTTCATAAACTACTCTGTGAGGCTGGTCTCAGTTGCTTTAAGTCAGTACATTTAATCCAGCTGTATCATTTTATGTCTTCGGCTTGCATCAGCACAAACCAAAGTAGCAAATAAGTGAAAGAATTAAAACTTGGATTCACTACAACATGCCCTGAGGATCATGGGTAAAATAAATTTTATTCATCTGTTGCTTCATCACCTTCGGTCAAGTAAGAAAATTGCATTCAGAGTTGATGAGCCATGAAATGGGTATAACATAATAACGCTTTCAAACAGGATCTCATCAGATGAGCTATTTCTCTTGGTAACCTATGGCCCTCTCATCAAAATCTTCACCCTGAGCTCACAGTCTTGGATTTTTGCTCCTCCTGTTCACTGTTGTAGTGGGTTTGTAAGCTTGGCTCACTTGTGAGATATTGATCTGACATTGCACAGCAGTTTAGCGGATCACCTTAAGCTTAAAGGTTTGCCAACAGGACACCTACTCAGTTTGTGTTTTGTTGTTACATGGACCTAACATTACTTGAAAATCTATGGATTAAGAGTGTTGTGTGCGTGTGCAGATGGGCTTGTGTGTCTTCTGGGATGTCACATTTCTAAAGCATTTAGTCGACTCACTTCCTCCCCAGTGTTTCTCTTTGCTTCCTGCTGCATAAACACACTCCCACAAGCAATACACTCTTTGGAAGTGTTTACCCCTCCATTATTCAACACTTCCCTTATTTGTAGTGCTTCATTATAATTTCCAGAGGGATGTTGCAAATTAAAGCTTGGTTTAATTTTCTTGCTCATATGCTGGGTGAAGCAAGCATTAGGCTGGGTTAAAAAGAAAAAAACAAGGGTTCTTGTTTTTCTTTGTGGTTTTACTCCAGTCTTTTTATATTTTCTCATGTGACATTTTGTTATTTGCCTATACAGCTCCAGGCATGAATTTGCTGTGCTTGTGTTGATTCTTTAGAACTCTAGGGTGCAAATAAAGCAAACTCATCATGATCAAACAGGATTTGTTTCATACATCTCAGCAGTCCTGTTATTCGCGGACTAATTTAATAACATGTTACATAGATCAACAGACTAACTATAATTCTCCTGAACACAGAACATCAGACTGAAAGAGCTCTCATAGCATGCTTTTAAAGATGGGCTATTGTGTGTTTTTAGGCTCTTCACTGTCCACCTGGTACCCCAGTGTTTTAGATGATTTACAGCTCGAATACTCACTACTTTTCCTTCTACTGGTGTTTTAGAAAAACCTTATTTTTAGGCCCCGTTTACATGTCAACGTTTTTATCTGAAAATGCTAAAACACTGTGAAAAAGCAGTGAAAAAAATCTGCGTTTACACGGAAACGCTTATGGACTGAAAAGGCTGTAGTAAGCATGCCAGGCCTGTAGGTAGTGCTATAACTGTCTTGTCCAGAAGCCGCTTTTGGGAGATCTCCACCAAAGTAGAGTTGAGCCGATCATCTGGTGTATTGGGGAATACTGAGTTAAAAAGGGGAGTAAAAGATGCACATTTTGTTGAAAGACAGTCTGCAGATTCAGCAGATTGAGCAGCACAAGCACGACACGGAAGTTCACAACGATCGTAACTATGGTGCTGTTGTGCTGTTGTATGCACGCGCGTGAGGCAGAGTGTGACGTCAGCGTTTCCACTGAAAACACCGGCTTACTGTTTGCACGGCAATGGTGTCGGGAGCGTTTCAGAAAAATCCCACTCTGGAGGCCGTTTTCAAAAGTTTGCGTGTAGGTCGGCTGAAACGGCGTTTCCGTGTGAACGCGAGGCTGAAACGCAACAAAACTTTTGCATTTCACCCTAAAACCATTGTCGTGTAAATTTCCCCTTAGCCTCTGTCTGAAATGATTTGTCTAAGCTGCTGTCTTTGTGATTCTCCCTGCTCCACAAACCCCTACTTTCTGATTGGCCAACCCCCTGGGGGATTGTTGGGGCCAGAGCAATGGGCAGACTTTCGTGTTTGAGGCCCACCCCTCCAACATGCCATGAACCAGTTTGGAGATCCTTATACTTCATTATTTCAGCAAGTGTCTTGAAGAGCTCATAAAGATCTCATGATGGTATTATGAAGATTTCATGGTGATACCATGAAGATCTTGTTCAGATTGCATGCTATTTTTAGAATGATCTGGTCTGAATGGTTCAGGGTTAGGCTTAGTTGCCTACCAAAAAGTGAAGACACCATATGGAAAACATGTAAGCACCATTACACAGAGAAAGTAAACCATGGAAATTCAGAATAATTGATAATTTACAAAATAAAAGAGAAATGTCTGCACTTTGAATTCTATCCATGTTTTGACAAATCATTATAAAAGGAGCAGAGGTGTTAGTAAAAAAGGTTTATCAAACTGATGTTTGTTACTATCCAACTGGCCTCTGAAGACCAGAGTCCTGGCGCCATATACTGCACTACACACACACACACACACACACACACACACACACACACACACACACACACACACACACACTCTCACATTAATTGTGTCATTCTGTTCTGTCATCGTAGTTTGTAAATTAACTGTTTTCTCTGTAAAAGTTGTGTAATCTTACTTTGAAGAGCAGCTGCTAACAAATAGGAAATGGTCCAGGCCTGATTGTCTGAGAAAGTTAAGACAAGAGCCTTACTGGCTGAATTCAGCTGACAGATTGCCTCTGGCTGAAGGCATCTATGATTGGTTGTTGAAGGTAGACCAATCCTGGGCTTCGTGCCATGAGGTGATTGTTGTTTGCTTTTTAGACTCAACTATCCAGTTGCATGCATGTGCTCGAAGGATTCATCATTAAAGACTTTTCAAGTTGGCAGTTATAGAGGATGTTTGAAACCTTTCCGTGCAAGTTCAGGGCAAACAAACCAATTAAAAACCATTTTTGTAAACATCACTTCAACTGGATGTGTATCTGCTGAGTTTTGGAAGAAAACTGCATGTTGATGAGCTCCTAAAACTTTGAACTGGCATGCAAGGTTTTTTTTTTTTTTGGTACACCTGTTCTTCTTGAAAGTCTTTTCTATGCACTTATAGCCTTAAAGTGTGTGTTAATTTTTAAGCATTTCCAGAGGTGATCTATATTAGAGCACAAATGGATGCAATCATGTGCCATGAACCTGGGGCTTGGGAAACTGGCCTCACGGACAGAACGCTCAGAACAGGATATAATACCTGAGCGAGTCGATGAGGCAGCACGTAACCAAAGGAACCTGACAAACAGCGTGATTGAGCAATTAGGATGGCTTCAACAAATCTTAATGAGCTCTTAGCTGAAAACCCCCCAAACCCATCACACACATACACACAGCTCGTTAAACCTCATATGTGTGGGCAAGCAGCCTGCTAATGAGCCAAATCTACAGTATGAAATCAATTAATCTCTTTGACGAGGGAACAGAAAACTGATGTTGAGCCTGGAAATAAGAAATGAGGGCGAGAACTTAACCAAGTTTGTTTTTCCTCAGAAGTCATGTTGGCTTCATGTTTATGTTTCACCTCTGGCAGCCCCTCAAGTTTTCAACAAGGCTGGCTGCTAATTGAAAGTACATAATTAGGACATGATACTTGCATGTGTCATAACAAATTATCAAACATATTACCTCAGTGTCATGTTAAATAACAGTAAGAGAAGCTGTACATGTAAGGCTTCACTGTTACCTTTTTCTATTGCTGACATTTAGAAGCTCATTTTTCTTTTCTGACAGAAATGATTGTTCTTCTAGACAAAGCACCAGAACGGTGCTTTGTGAAAAAGGTTTTCTTTTCTTTTCTTTTCTTTTCTTTTCTTTTCTTTTCTTTTCTTTTCTTTTCTTTTCTTTTGCAATACATAATGAAGCGATTACTAGAAACCCTAATTTTAGATCAGATTAACTTCAGCCCACTCTATGTTTCACATCCTCATGTTTCCATTTTTTTCTCCTCCACAGACCTCTAAGTGATTTTAAACAGTAGCTCTCATTAGTATAAACTCTTAATATGCAGTCAGCTGCTTTATGAATAAAAGTAATGATCTCTGTCTTGTCGTCTTTGTGCCTCTCAACTATTAAGACTCATTATCAGAACACATTTGCAGGACACTACTCTCTTTTATTACTCAGGCAATTTACTGGTTCATAATTTCATTTGAGGTGGTCGTTTTGATCACGCTGTTAAAGCTCAAAAGCGCTGGAATGTGCATGATGTGAGCAAATAAAGCTCAGGTTAACTGGGGTCAAAAAAAAATAATAATTTCAGCCTCATTGAGAATTTCATCTTTTCCAATAGAAGAGAAAAAATGGTTGAAAGTAAGTTCAAGGGTGAAATGATGTAAGTGACCAACAGGTAAACATTTAGCAAAAACCTTATACACATACTATTTGCCAAAAATTACCTTGTTTTTTTAGTGCTGCCAAGGCCATGATTTTTTTCTTTGAATGATAGTGATTAAAAGTTTCTTAACTCCTGTTCAAAACAAGCCCATCCAGTCCCACCAACTCAAGCCACATTAAAATTGGGTGTATAAAAAGTTATAGCAGTCAGACTGATAGAAACTCTGACGATTGAGAGGAATGAATCTCACCACTAGCATGATGAAATATTGTTTTTGTGTGAAACAATATACAGTTAAACAACTATTTCAGCCGCCTGATGTGAGATTTGACTTGAAAAGTGATGCCAATGGTTGAGGATATGAGCCTTCTGATTATAAAACTAGTATCATGTTAATAAAAGATTCGGGGTAGGGTTTTTTAGGTTTCCTTGATGAATGATACGCATGTCTCTACTTAAGCCTGGCTAACTCTCCGGAAGAACAGTTTCTCTATAGTATTATCAGTATCTATATGCTAGAAAGTTTTGTTTCTGTGCAGTAGTCAGTGAGACCTCGACCTCACAAACGCTGCTCTGGGTCGTCACGTGATAAGAAAACTAGTTTCCTTCCATGTCTTCCAAACTTCTCCTGTCAATAATGAATGGAATAAACTTTTCCACTGAACACTCGTCAAGAGCTGGAGCCCTCCAGTCATTATGTTCCAGTTTGCAGTATTCTATTTTGTTTCAGTCTTCATGGTGTGGGTTGATGGGTTTGCAATGTTGTATTCTCATCAAAGCTACAGATGTCAATTGTTTCTTTCCTTTTTTTTTTTCTTTTTAAGTTTTTTTCTGGGGTACATTTCCATAGCTACATTTTTTCTGGGACTTCTGCATATGTGAATGGATTTGCAGCACCTTTCTCCTTTTGGAGGACTTTTGGGTGTTGCAGATGAGTTATTGAGTTATAACGTAATTTTCTGACAGTTTTTATTACCAGTAAATGGGGATGGGAATCAAAAACCGGTTCCTGTTGAGAATTGATAAGGAATGTTTCAATCCATTGATATCATTAGCCTTTGTGCTCAACAATTCCCTTATCAATTCTTTACATTGTGCCAGAGCCGGGCATTACTTTGACTAGTCTGCTGCAGCTATCTTAGCTTAGCAGTTAGATAACGTTTCCCAAGAAAACTCTGATTCAGGATTTCCAGCTTGAAGTTTACTGAAGAACTGACTTCATAAAAAAATGTACATTACTCTCTCTCAGGAGATTCATATTCACTACTTTTGAAATGGTATAAATCACCTTATTTACCAAAATAACAAAATAGTGCAAGCTTGATGCCAACGTATATGGGAAACTGCATTGATATGCTAGCAGTTAGCATACATCAGTATAACTTCAGCTTCAGATTAGAATTTAAACTTTAATCACAGAAACATATCACATCAAATCTTTGTAAAAAAAATACTGAGAATTTCAAATGTCAAAAGCTAACAGACACTTGAAATGCTCATGGCTGACTTCATAACTACGGAAAGCTTCCAAACAACTTAAACCATTGCTATAACCACTTTGAGACACTAGATGGCCTACTTGAATTATAAATATATTACAACACAGTACATCAACGTCACATAGTGTGCAATTTTTACCTGTTTCTGTATAATTATGCTCAGAAATATCCAGACTCAGAGACCAATTACATTTTATTCACTTACAGTATAAACTCAATTAAATGTTGTTGACACAGAAAACCTGTAAAGCTACTTGTTGTACCAAGAAAATTCAAGACAGGAATTGATAAGGGAATCGATAAAGAATCAGATCGATGAGTAGAATCAATAAGGGCATCAGTATTGACAAAATCTTATCAATTCCCAATCTTACCAGTAAACAACTGTTGAACTTTAAAATCTGGAATGATCAACAGGGAAGTTCACAGCCTGCCCTGTTGTTGCTTTTTCTTACTCTGCTATAACAAAAAGCTAAAAAACAATGGCAAAAAATAAGCCTTTTGTGTTTATTGACTGTGCATTGTTCTGTATTTTGTATGAGATCAGTTTGAACTGTACTTAAAAAAAGAACATTTAATCAGTGTGAGACAGGATGCACAGCTTGGAAAAGGATTAATGTGCTGTTATACAAAATATATGAGAGTGAGGAAAGGGTGAAATATAAGGAGAGAGGAAGGGAAACAAAGGAGTAGACAGGGATTAAATGGATGAGAGCACACGCTATGTCTGCCCGCTATAGTGCAGGCATCACCTTCCATGCTTATCCCAAAGGCTCAGAGAGCTACACTAATGGACACAGAGACAATTGATCCCTGCAGTGTTACAGGAACACATGAGATCAGACTGCCAGGCACACACACACACACACACACACACACACACACACACACACACACACACACACACACACACACACACACACACACACACACACACACACACACACACACACACACTCTTTACATTCAAGTTCAAGCAATACACACACTCTTTTATCTTCACTCCTGTTTATGTCTCCAGCCTGGCACATCTGCTTGGGGTAAGAACACACACTGTGCTGTCAGCAAAACAATTGTACACTCACAGCTGATCCATGGAGCTATCAAACACTTCCTGGTCTGTGGCTGGCTTCATTTAGATTGCATGTGTACATAATTCAAGGCATCTTAAAATAGCTCTGAGGTGTAAATAATGCAGAGGGGCTATTAAAGAAAGCTGAAACAAATGCATAGAGCAGGAGGGAGAGGCGGGATGAGTGCTGACAGATAGTGATGAAGAGGAGTAGTTTTACTACATAGTATAGCTCAGTAAAAGAGACACTACTCATTATACCTGCCATCTGTTTAAGGAAATTTTACCAAACTTTTAAGATAAGGCGAAAAAAAAATCAGTGCATTTTCCTTCTCTAGTATGTTGCCAGGCTTTAAATCTGCCAGTAAATGAAGTCTTACAATTAACAAGTTGACTCTGTCATCATGCCTGTATCAGTTGAGGTTTTTCAGCAGGAAATATTGAGGCGTTACCTTCATGTCAGCTTGTGTGTCAGCTTCATGTTACTTGCTGTTGGTTACACAGACAAATAAATCCAATGAGCAAGGACTACAAAACAAAAGCACTGCTACCACTGCTAGTTAAGAAATTACCTGAGACAGGCTCCTGATTTTGCTTTGACTTTACCTGAGCTTTTTTTTTTATTACAAGTTAGGAGAAACTATGGGGAGGGAGTCGTTGGGAGAATCTTTGTGTTGTGCCAGCTGGCAGAGGTTTCAAAAGTCCAATACAAGCAAGTGAATGGAGTGCTGTAGTTCGTATCATGCGACCAATGCCTGACCAGGGCATAGTCTTAGGCTGTTTCCCGAACCGCCTACTACACTACCAGTACCCACTATTTTTGGCTGAATTACAGTAAGTAGAAGGTAGTATGTGAAAACTTGCAAAAACTGCAGTATGCCAAAAATCCCCGGATGTCCTACTGATTCAGGAAAATTTCTCAGTATGCAACAGACCAGTCTACCTGACAACCTACCCCACAATGCACAGCGCTAACTGTTTGTCAATGCAGGTGGCAGGTTTTGGTGAATTACCTTAAATGAGTCGGCATCACATCTACAACAGAACATCACTAACATAGATGGTCCGTGAGATACAAGTGAAGTGATGAGAAAGAAACACTCGTAAATCTTGTCACTTCAAGTTGTATAGAAGGTGTTTATTTCCACAAATTCATTAAAACCCAAACAAAATAATACAAACTTTACCTTTTTTAACCATCCGTGGATCATATGGAAGTGTTTCTGTAAGAATAAAAAGTCAGCCCCTTCCAGATTTTTTTTAAATAAACAATTTAACTTTTGGTGTAAGATTAAAAATCAATTGTGAAGTTTCCGCTGTGGCATGATTAACTAAATAATTAAGATGTCACAATCTACCCATAGTTTGTTTTGTACATTTCTAATAAAGGTAAAAAAAGAATAAATAAATAAATAAAAAAAGTCAGCTGTTGCTTTGCCTTCCGAAACTCAAACCCAGAGTAGTATACTACAAAACAGACCCAACAGAACAGTCATACTGCATACTACATGCAAAAGCAATAGGTCGTATGTAGTGCCTACAACACACTACATTCACATGTAGTATGTAGTAGGTGGTTTGGAAAACAGCCTTAGTCTTTTCTGTTCACCACATTCTTTGACAATCACTCATTCCCATTTCCAACTACATGACAGAACTATCACACTTTTGCCAACCATCTTGGATTATTGTCCCATTACACAGTGACTACTGAACACTCTGAGACCTTCCCACCCCTTCAAACTAATGGGAAAAATCACTGTGTGAAGGTCATGTGTGGATAAGAATCTCAAAGTTCAACCTGGAAGCTTGCAGGCTGTCTTTAAATGTTCAGTTTTTCAGTAGAAAGAGCATCATATAGAGTGGATGAGACGGGTTTTCGTAGATTAAGAATGTGCAGCAACAGAACTTATTTTCTGGGGGAAATTCAAGCTTTGATGAGAGGATGAAATCTCTTTGATAGAGAGACTCATTAAGTTGTGCATGTTTTTATCTATGATAGTTTCCAAAACAAAAAAAAAACTTCCAAGTGATAAATTGAAATCATTTATTACAGCTAGACAGCAAGTGAAAAACCAGCTGCAGAGATGTTTCGTTATTTCGTCTTTGAATTTAACACTGAGTGGCCCCGATCAAATGTGTTTTAGACACAACCCAACTACAAGATTACAGACCTGACTCCTTGGCAGGGTTGGCAGTCCAGACTTGCTGAAGCTTATTTTCATCTCAGAGGATGAAAAAAGGCAAACTAGTGGTCTGATGCATGTCATTCCCTTCCTTCAGGGACAAGTGGTGATACCAAAAAATAATTATCACTTTCTACTGAATCACTTGAACCACAGAGATCTACCAGCTTTTCAGTGTTGCATAAGATCAGTGCCAAACTTATCTTTTTTTTTTTTCCCAATAACTGTGTCAAAAGTAAAGCTAACTAACCCCCCTTTGGATCTTGTTGAGGTAAAACTGCTGTTCGGACTTGATTTCCACCTAGTGTTTGCTTCTTCTCCCTTTTAAGACTTCTGAGGAGATTACTACTTATTTTCTGTTCAACATTTGCCAGAGAAAATAGACCCGAGTGGTGAGTGTGCAGGAACAAAGGTGAGAAATGCTAAGTCAGAATAGTCTCATCTAAGATAAACACACCCTCAGAAAATGCACTGTGGAGCAGCTTGTGTGTGATTGGCTTAAAAGTAAATAATGTCCCCATGTTAGAGTGTGCTCTTAGTATTGACTGAAAAGTAAGGTGTTATCAAGCCATAGCAGTTGAGTCTAAATAAAATAGGAAGGACAAGAAAACATAAATGTAAAGAGCAAAACCCACAGACTTACTTGTAAATGTGTTTGTAAGCTTAAGAAATACATTTCTGTGGAAAAATAATCTCCATTAGTGTTGCATGGTATACCACTGTTCTGGTACTCTTTTGATGCTTTATTTCTACATGATATAACAGTAGAATTTCCTGACACTCTTAACTTTTTGTAGGACAAACAGAGGAATGTTACTCTGATGTAAATGAATGAGAAAGCAGCATTTTCCTGAACGAGAAGATGAAATCATATAGTGTCTGTCTTTACAAGGCAGCAGTATCCACTACCAAGAGAAACAATGCTTGTTGTGGTTGAACGCTTTAACCCTGTTGAGACACAATACTGGTTTCAAGTATTTTTCATTTTTTTTAACCACTTTATTTATGGTTTTTCAAATATAATCACACAGAATAGACACACACACACACACAAAAACACACAACACACAGAACAACAACTAAAAAAAGTACCACCAGGTACCACCAGGTATAAAATATAATCCAAGGGACAACAGTTCAGTGTGGTTGGTCCTGGGGTTGCCACCTGTCCTTCTGAATATAGTCAATGAAAAGGCCCCAAATATCCAGAAACCTTTGATGAGTGTCCAACAGGGTGTACTGGATTTTCTCCAAATAAATACAGGAAACCATGTCATTCAACCATAATTCGTAGCATGGAGGAAAAGCTGATTTCCACTCTCTCAGGATAACCCGCTTTGCGATAACTATACCAAACATAAGAGCTTGTTGAATTGGAAAAGGAAGGGTAAGAGAACATTTGAGCAACCCAGCACTATAAGAAGACTTGTCGGAATCAGCTGCATAGCATATAAATCACTGTACAGATGAAAGATTTTATTCCAGAAATTTCTGAGCTCAGGGCAAGACCAGAAAAGATGCCCCAAAGTCCCATCAGCAGATCTACATTTATTACAGATAGGAGAGACAGAGGGAAAATCCTACTCAGTTTGGTCTTGAAAAATGCAGCTGGTGAATGCCTTTAAATTAAATAAGTTGAAGTTTAGCATTGATTGAACAGAGTTTGATCCTAGCTAGTCCCTGAGCCCATAGAATCTGCGATATCATCACCCACATCCGATACCCAAGAGTCTTTGATATGCAGAGAAGGGGTTGGCAAGCTGGTTTCAAGTACTGAACCAGTATTAGCAACCAGTAATATCTGAGATACAAAATGTAGGATCCATTGATGTCAGCATTTTGGTACACTGATGCATATAGACAGGTCAAAATGTATTGTATGCCCTTCCGTGGGCATACATCTATTATTTTAGAGTCATCCAGCTCCATTAATCTGAGTTGGATTACAGTGTCTAGAATAATTTACTCGTCAGTTTCTCTTCATGAATCCTGAAGGCGCCTCTGATTTTATGTCAGCAAAGCAGCAGCTAGAGTCGTCTGTCAGGATTAAAAAATTAACCACATACAGTATTTGACTGGAGTGGATGGACAGGAAACAGCGACGTACTCAAGCGTATGACATGAAAAGGAAATTGACTTTCCCATACACTAATGAACAAATGTTTGGTAATTATACATGTGCAACCAGGTTGGACATAGCTATAAAACAGAGATGTAAATGCAGCCAAATTGACAGAGTGCAATTAGAGCTGTTATTTACAGGTAGAGAAAGGCCCTCTGTTTGTTTGTATTGTTGGATTCTTATCCTGATTGGAACATTGTGCTAAGCTTTGTTTATGTCTACCAAGTCATGGACCTGTGCTGCCTGAGCCCCATGACCACAATTTGCTACCCCAGTGTGCAGACAATCCATCACCAGGTTTTGCTATTTATAGACCCACTATTTTCAGTAATACACAAACAGAGGAATCCTACTAGTACTGATAAGACACATATCTTTGGATGGTAAACTTACCTTTTGTTCTGTGGTGCTTTACTTAAACAGCTTTGGCAAAACACATTAAATACAGTCACATCGCCAAGGATAGAAGAATGCTACAAACAACAAAAAAGAGCTGTTTTCTGTTTTGCTCTTTTCAGCAGACACTCAGGCAAACAGCCAGGCCAAGAGTTAAGTACAATTGTTTGAGTCTGGACGCAGCAACTGGGAGGCTAGAAGGATGAAGGAGGCCCTCTGGTTGTTTCCACACAGCAAACGAACTCACAGCACCTCAATCTTAGGCTTCTTGTGTTCTCTTCTATCACACTCTGCACTTTTTCAGAACTGAAACAAGACTTCTTAGTCCATCTGAGTCACCCCTGTCCTTCTGTCACCAGGCTCTGCATGGTCGCACCTGACAGGCCACATCAGACAGACAGGCACTCACACACCCATCCATCCAAACACAAACCCCCCACATACAATAAAGTAGACTAAACAACAAATAAAAGTTGTGTGTGTGTTGAATGGGTGTGTGTCTGAAACACAAGAGAGCATGATGAACTGAGGTGACTAAGGCAGATGGCTACATCAGAAAATGTCCCCTGACAGGGTGAACAGATTTCCAAAGCTCAGGTGAACTTAAAACAGTTGGAACATTTGAAACACGAGGTGGAAATCAATTTCTTTTCTCTTATTTTTAGCTTTGCCTGGTGAATCACCTCTAGCAAAAACAGGAAGAAGACTAGACTAAATCAAATTAGTCATAAGTTAGAAAATAAAAAACTTGCCGAAAGAACATGAAAGAGTCAGAGGAATGAATGATTCATGTTTTAAATCATTATATTTTTCTTAATATTCCCAAATAGCTAGAGTCCTGAACACTGATTTGTTGTGATGCTTATCTGACCTGTCTGTTTAATGCTGTATTACCAGCAAATTCCAACACTAATGGTCATGCATCCATCACTGTTAGACTGCCAGTAGCTGAGACAGAAAGATTTTGTCCTCAGACAAAGTAGCAGGACAACAGAAATAGTCAATACTTATGTATTTGTTTAATTACTTTTGATGAAATGAATGAGTTTTCCACAATTTTCCTGTTTTATTGAACTTTAACTGAACACTTCTGCTAACTATGAATAATAATCCATCACGTTGTTTGTATTAGAGCCAAAATTGAGCATCCCAACAGCAGGATTGCAATGTCAAAATTGGTAAAAAAAAAAAAAAAAAGCCTAACATGTTCACATCTGACTCATATCTTACTGGGAAACTTGGGACAAGAAACCCATTCACAGAGGAGAGTAATGACTTCATTTATTTTTTCCAGCCAAAGTGGTTATTTGTAAACTTCCCCAGAATATTGCTTTGGTTTGTTATGGGGATTATGTTTCATGATGTGCTGTTAGTCTTTCCTTGTCGTGGCCAAATAATCAAGTTGAAACTCATTTTCTGGTCCTCTGGTACTCTCTGTTTCATCACTGCATACAGAGAACTTGCAAGCTCCTCTTAATTGACTTGGTGGTTGCCACATGACAAATCCTGGAGCAGCAGGATCTCTTCAGACCAACTGTCTAGTTGACAAGGTGTCAATGTCTTCAGACACCCCGTCATGAGCCAGAGATGAAGCAAGATGTGGTCAAATGTTAAATAACGACCATTTGTTAGTCAACTTGCAGCTGAAAGTGACTGCAAAACTAACACCTAACCAGCAGGAGCATTAACTAAGCAGTGTCTGTCCCTCCTTCCCACTGAGAGAGTGGGCTGGGAGTGAAAAACAAGTAGGAGGGAGATAAAGAAGCAGAGCAACTGGGAAAAATAGACAAAGAAGTGAGCACAGGGCATGTGTGAGTCAGCGTGAAGAAAGAAGGGTTTGTCACTACATTCAGTTAGCTTTTTTCTCCTGACACAAGGACTAGATAACTGTTCAGGGCACAAGCCAAAGATCCTTTGTAAATTACAGATGAATCATCATCAGCTTGTTGCTCTGTGACTTTCAAAGAGTGAGGAGCTGGCACGCTTCAAAGATCTGATTCTGTGAGAAATTACTCACACACATCTGTAACTTTATAAAGCCATTTTCCAAACCACTTGAGGATGAGCTGGATTAACACCAAAGGACAGATGCAGATTTAATTCTTTTGTGTGTTATCTCCTTTGCGAACTTGGGAAACTTTAGCCCTTATACAGGAATCTGCTGTTTTTGTAAAGGTAAATGCAGCAGCTTTCATGTGGTACATATAGCTGTGTGAAGTCACTGCGCACAAGGTCTTACTGTTGGTCTACAGAAGAAAACAACACAGACTGGCAGCTTAGTGAATCAACATTTCTTGGCTTTTTTTATTATTATTCTCATTTTTTCTTTGTGACATGAGTTAAAGAAAATGTGTTTTCTGGTTTTGGAGGATTCTGTTGAGATGGATAAAGTGATGAATGAACCAATTTAAACAACTGTTGAATAATAAGTTAACAGTTTAATTTGCCTTTGACTTAGTAATGACTAATTGCTAAATAGCAGCAATGTTTCAGACTGATTCCTATCAGGGTGACGGTGACAGAAAGACCACATCAATACCCACTTTTGGATTTGCTCGGTAGAAAGTGTGCCTTGTCTTGTCTTTAAATCTGCTCTGGCTGCTCCTCACTGCATGATACACCTTTAACAGAGGGGATGTGGATGTAATAGGGTCTTTAATGAATGTATACGTTGATAACAGGGCAGCAGTCAGATCTGTACACTATAATACCCCCCATGGATGTAATGTACCAATGTTAAAAGACCTGCCTCAGACGAAACCTATTTAAAGACGAAAAAAAAAGAGGGAGAACCAAAACCCAAATTTACTCTCTAATCTAGTTTGTTGGATCATGAAATGATAAAAGCATGAATACATAACCCTGGAATGAAAGACATGAAGAGTTCAGCGTGAAGTCTTAAGGATTTTTGACACATCTCTCTCTGTTATTGGGAAAAGAACCCCAGGGAGATGGTAATTTTTAATCTGACGAGACTTGTTTTCAAAAGATTTTTTTTTTCCGTTATAAAAGATATAAAAACTTAATAAAGAGGAATAATAAAAAACCTAACCTCAAATACCCCAAAAACAAGCTAGTCTCAGTAAAACTATTTGTGCTACAAAGTTCCTATGAAACAATATCCTTAACACTAAACTTCTGACAAAAAAAAAAAAACAACTTTCTACTTGAAAAGGCTATTTAATTCTATTAATAAGTAACAATAAAAGACTGTTTAATAGACTGATGTACTCCCCAAAAACAACGTGATTAAAAATATAGAATATTATGAAATGAATTAGTTTCCTTTTACTGCTTAAAGGGGCTGTGAGGAGTTTTTAAAGTGATCTTGAAAAAGTCTCCCTTCTAGATATATGCCTGATCGTATTCCACACTTTGAATTAGATTATCAGCGCCAATATTACTGCTACGGGTTATTTAAATTGCTACCGCTTAGCTTTCAGGTTGGGTCAAGCACAGATATCTGTGTTTTTCTCTACTGAAAATGATTTCTGTGATTAATTTTGCAGTTGATGGTAGACACAGGAGCCTAACTGTCCAACAGAAAAAGGACAGAAGAGCAGGAGAAAGCTAAACGGGAGAGTGACACAGCTCAAGCTAAAGGCTAACACAGGGGCCAAGCTGTTTGTGATAATGTTCATTCCAACCCACATGAAGCAGGTACTCTGCAGTGGTCTGTTCAAACTTGAGAGTCTATCAATAAAATGAAGAGTGCGGTTTTGTTAGTTCTGCTTGGTAGATGACTGGCAGGGCGTAGCTAACCAGGATTTACTAGCATTACGCATTACAGACATGTCTTCAAGCACCGGACTGCCAGCTGTGCTAAATATAAACGGCGACTAAGCTACTTACAAACTGACGTGTTTACTTGTTGTCCCGTTAGCCTACGGATGCGTTGTAGCACCAGTCTGCCATTGTTGCTGCATATAGCCAGCTGGTATGTTTGCTTGATGTCACGTTTCAAACCATATCACTACGTAACTGTGCTGATAAATACCTTACATTGGCGCGTTGTATCCAGTAAAAACTTGTCTTGAACAAAGAAAATGTGTTCATCAGATCTTCATGTATTTAAAAAAAACACACACCTCACTAAAAGTAAGTTACGACAGTGTGCGTGAGACTCTGGGCCAGAAGGTGGTGAGGGAGAGAAATTAAAACAGATCCTCCTTGTAGCATCCTTAAATTGACTGCTCGTTTTACTCATAGACTGTAAAAAAAATGGACGTCCGCTTGCTCGGCTCGAAGTGGGGTCGCCACAAAAACTGCTCCCCCTGGTGGCTGGCTGGAATATAGGTAAAAAAAAGTCTGGCTTTCCAGCCATTCCAGATGGGCTGTGGTCAAACTTAAAAAATAAATACTCCTCGTAGAAATGTTTCTCACGTCCGATTGTTGTGGTGATTTGAAGATATCATTTGGCTGTCTTGTATTCAAGTACCCTTTTTTTCTAAAAAGTTTTGTTTTCATTAGTTATACGATGTTAAAAACAAGGCTTTACAGAACATTCAATGATGATTGACAGCTGCCATTCCCGTGTATTTTCTTCGGGAATTGTAAATATGTCGGGAGGTAGAGTCAAGAAGTGATTAGACTCTCAAAAGAAAAAAATATCTATATATTTTTGTCACCCAGCTCCACTCAGATTCTCCTAGAATCCCTCATCGTCTACTGTGCAGACTCTGGCTGCACAACTGCTACAATGGCTGCGCCTGTGACGGGGGTTCTTTGGCTTCAAAACCGTATAATGAAAAATGGCACAGCCACACTGTCCACTCTATGTACAGTCTATGGTTTTACTCTGTAAATGTACACATACACATACCCTTTCCAGAATTACCTTGTTCAGTTTTTTATTTCAAGATGCAGAACTGAACATTAGAATGGGATATTTCATCACTCAGAAAATCAAGATCTATAAACAGAAAGGCAGACACAAAACCAGCCTCTGCATTAAGGGATCTCTCTGCCCAGTGCAGTACATTTGTACATAACTATGCCAGACAGGCTGCATGAGCATGTGGAATCTAAGACACAATCTGATCCTTTAAATATGCAGCACACATATAGTCAGAGAGAAAGGAAAGATATACTGAAAGATATACTGACTGTGGACAGAGAAGCATTAAATATGCAAATATTCATTAAGAGTACGACAAGCAGAGAGGAAAAAACTGTGTTTTTGATGGAAATTCAAGCATAGACTGTCTGTCACCTTCAAAAGAAAGAGTGGGGTGTTGTTTGAATTATGTCACCCTTCAAATGCCAGTCAGATGCTGTGACAAAATAAAGTGTCCTTAGTTATCACATCACTGTCATCCACAGACACTTAAAGATAAATTGCTTGAAAAGACTCGTGTATTAAGGTGGTCTGTGGATCTGAACAGGGAATTTCTAAAACAATGATGAGGATTTCTCTCATTTCTGTTTCAGGACTGTCTCGATCATTCTTGGTTGTGGTTGGTCAGAACTCTGTAACAATGGTTTGTATGAGTATATCCAGGTTGGAGCGTCCCGTTTGGGCTATGTTTTATGTAAAGGTACCATACAGTTTTTTGTGCACCCACATAAATGAACATTTTTCCCTTCATCTGACTCCTTGATTCTTGATTTTGGGGCATTGCCTGGTGTGGTCAATGAGCTTTCAAGGGTGGCCCAACCCTAACCCCTCAATGGTCTGCTCCTTTCCTTCTCATCTGCTTCATAAAGCTACTCTCAATCCATAATCCCTTTCGAAAAGCAGATAAGTTACTTTTGTCTGAATATGTCAGTGGCAAGACCTGAATCAGTCTTCAGGCCAAGCTTTGCCCTGCTTCTTCTATTTTAAGTTCCTCTGTGAACATCCTGTTTCTGTTCCACACTGTTGGACACACTTATCCGGGGTAGTGGTGTATGTGGGCAGAGTACACACTGTGGACCATAGTAATGGGTGAAAAATGTCAGTGCATCTGTCCATGCCCTCAACCATCCCTCCTCCACCTCCTTCTTTCCATTTTCCACTTTTAGTTTTCGCGAAGCTCTTGGTGTCTGAAGGAGTAGGAGGTGAAATAACAGAGCATGTAGTGCATCTCAAAAATCACCAGCCACTGACCCCAAATGCAGCGTTGTTTGTTTTTACTTATTTGGATTTCTAACAAACAACGCGGTGTACATCAGGCATTATTCTTTGAGGTCATCTTTGTATTGTTCATGGATTTATCCTTTTGGTTCCACTAACCTCCTACATCATTGCACTGGTCAGCAGGAGCAGAAAGATGATTTTTCTGTATACCAAAGTAATAAAAAAGAAACAGTGGCTGAGGCCGTGTGACATTTTATTCACAGCTGTCTTCAAAAAGCCTACCTGCTGCTCAGAGTTAATAATGAGCCTTTAACATAACAGCAGTAAGACAGCTCTCCTTGGTGTGAGGGACATCGACAAGATGACTTCTACAAGACAAGCAGGAGCCCTTCATCTTGCTCTTCACCACAAACTCACAACAAACCCAGACAATGTGCACTCACACACACACACACACACACACACACACACACACACACACACACACACACACACACACACACACACACACACACACACACACACACACACACACACACACACACACTCTGGTACATTCATTCAGGATGCGAAGCTCCTAGTGCAGGTTAGTCCTCTTCATGACTCATTTCCTTGACAGCTTCTCTCCTCTCCTCCTCACTTTCTCCCCCCATGCTGGAGCTACTTTGTCACAAAATGACAACCTGAGAATTTGCAGAGCTGATTTAAGCATGTTACCACTGATTATCCAGCTGAACATGGCTTTAAATATAGCTCTGCGTTTGCTGTCTGAATTCTTCTGTCAAGGAGCAGGTGCTCAGTACACCTTAGATTTAAAAGTTACACAGCTTTACAGGCACTATAGAAAAATGAGTGCAATGTTGGTCTAATGAAGCAAATCAGTTGATATCTTAAAAGGAAAAACAAAAGCTGAGTCGTATGGAAACCAAAACTGTTAAAACACAAAAGAAATATTGGTAAAAAGCATGGTTGATTCGTTGACAAGTTCCAGTTTTAACAGAGGTAACTCACCCAGTGCTTTGTGCAAGGTTTAAATATTTTTCAAATATCTATTTATTAACCATTTTTAAAATCTAGTTTTGACTTTTTGTTTCCAATTTTAGTTTGCTTTTATATTTTATAAGACCTAAAAGGAACTGAACTAAAAAGGAAATGTATTTGCTTTACCAAGGATGGGTGTTGTTAGAGTCAATTGTCTGTAAGATGTTACAACACAAGAACAGCAATCAATGAAATGCATTTGTGAGTTAGCGCTCAGAACCTGGAAAGACAATTTGCAGTATTGGCCAACATTATGCGGATGGATATGATTAGAAGTTTCTGACTTTTTCTTCTTCTTCTTTTTTTTTTTTTCCAATTTTTCTGTAGAATGCTTTACCATGACCCTGCCGAGGGCCAAAAGCTTAAATATAGTAAAAAGAACAACTTTTTCCAGACCAACACCAATGTTTCTGCAGTTTTGACCCTTTTGTACTTTTAATTCCTCTTGGTGTACTTTGGAAGTTGTGGAATCTGTTCCAGTTTGCCCACCCCTGCCAACATTGGCTGGAAATGCCCCTACTTGTTATTGCATACCCTGTTTTACGTACATCATGTCACATCATGCCCAGCAACAAATGGATCCATGTGGTCTTTGTTAATAGAATACAGTGGACTACACTGATCAGGACTCAGTTCATACCCATGTAGTGTGGTGTGCCTCTGTCTTCGATTAAAAGTTAATGTAGATTGTCTTAGCATGTTCAGTGACATGCTCTCCAAGGCTTCTGCTACTGGAAATCTAATCAAGTTCTCAAATAGTCCCAAAAAAAAAAATCACTTCTAAATAAGTTGTCTTTTGTGGTCTTTTTTTCCAAGTTTTGTGTTCACACAGCCCACAAAGACACGGGAGAACATGAAACATACAATGTGATTTTTTAACAGTGATAAGTGTTTTAGCTATCAAGCTAAATGAGCTTTAATCCAAACTCTGTTAGAACCAGTTGGTTATCAGCCACCTGGAGCTTAATTTCATTGGCCAAATTGGGAAGATTTCTTTTATAGGCAAAAGTTTAGACACATACTTCATATTCTTGTGTATCTGTTGCATTTGATGTTTCATGTTCAAATTATATTGATGATGAAATGAAACTCATTATGCACCTTATGCACATAAAGTGTTGGAAATGGCTCTAGTATTATTCAGAAAATATCACAGTGCTGGTCTTGCAGCTGGTTCCAGATGGTGTTGTCTTATTGAAAAGGTTCAGGTAGAAGTGTAAAATCAGTATCTAAGCAAAAAAAAATCTGCAACACATAGAGGAAGAGAGAAATGAACAGGTGAAACAGTGCACAGATGGAGGTGCATATGGAGAGTAAGCCAGGGGAGGGAATGAGGTGAGATGGAGAAATGAGGGTTATCAAACTTAATCAAGATGGAGTAGTCGAGTCAGCAGAGGTTATGCAGCAAGCAGCGGGCCTCAGCGCTGTCCTGTCAGTGGCTGCCACTTCAATACACACACACACATTTACCGCCATTCCTTTCCATGCTCATCTCATTTTTGTTGGCCTCATCAAGTCAAATGTTTGAACCAAGGAGAAACATTGTCAACTGGGGAGAGAGGATAGAAGACTCTTTTTGGCAGGTACTGTAGGGAGACCTGGTGCCATACTGAACTCCAACCAGCACAAAAACTGCTGGAAGGGCTGGTGGCTGGTTCTATGATGCCAGGCTGCCATCCTGACTCACCAGCGTCCAGGGAAAAGCCAGAGCAAGTAAAGCTCACTTAAGTCTCTGCAGCCCCCTGGCCCCACTTAACTCAAGCCCTCTGCTTCACCCTCTCTAGACCCCAGTGAAATATCACTTCCACTTAAATCTTACTTCAAAAGTCCTCTTAGAGCAATAGGTCTTTGTGTTTGCGACATAATGTTAAGATATTCTGTAAATAACATGTTCAGTTGCCTCTACATTTACTTTTGCTGTCCTATGTGGAACATGCTGCTCGTAATACTCTCAAAGCACGTCACAGCATATGCTAAGTGTTGTTGGCAATTCTTTTTCTTCTCAGCATGGTCCTGATGTCCTGCTGGGCTGCGGCAATATAACACCTGAGGTGTCACAGCTGTGATGTGTGCAAACTCTTGAAATGGATAACAGCACTCGCCAAACTAGTGGGAGACGACCTTAGACACTTCTTATCAACCACTGCACCTTGACCTTTTTTGGTGCTGTGAAATAATTAGTGCAGTGCCAATGTTGTACAATGTAGACAATGCAAGTAGCAAGAAAAAAATGCAATCTAATCTGTTCATATAAAGACTTTCCAGAGTGTTTGTTTTCTCTGAAGGATTTTGTGACAGCAGGTCCTCTGTGTATTGCTCCCTTAAGGATTCAGCTTTTCTACAGGAATATGATACTAGACAATAAATAACTCAACTCTGCCTTTTGACCTGAGAGGGGCTTCGGTCCTGTCACGTGTATTGGTAAATTCATACTTCATGGTACTAAGTGGTGATGCACAGCCACAGAAAACAACATATGTGATTAAAATAAAGTAATCTAGCATCCCCTCAATCTCATTTTGATGAATAGCAAGCTTTAACCTGTCTTAAAGCCGTCAGACCCTTAAATGTACTGTTTTGGTTCAGGCCTACTGCACTAACTCTGTCATTTACGGCTGAAGCAGGTAGCTTTTTCCTGAGCTCTTAAAATAACTGTAAACTACCTGCCTAGTACCAACAAGGCAGGCACCGAATGATGCTATTTATCCCTTAATCTGACAAGGGGCCAAAACGGAGTGAAAAGAGAACTTAATTCATTGAGGTAGCCAGAAAATTAACTCAATCGACTTAAGTTACAATGAAGACTGTAAAAACAGATGTTTCAGGTTTAACTTTGGTGGTGTAGATACAGATGCTTGAATACTTCTGGCACTGACTCACTTAATTTGGCAGAGGACATTTTGTTCTTATGTGTTCTTAAACAGGACTGTAAAAATAACTTTGAGACATCACAACTCATCAATATGTATTTATTTGGACTGTGTATGTCTAAAGCTGATTTTCAAGTGTTTCTTAAAGGTTTGTTGTGTACTTACAGATAATCTGAAAGCTTGTAGGTTAAGTGCCACAGCATCATCTTTATTTTAAGTAAAAAAAAAAAAAATTCCTCATCTTTATTATAAAGGACTTGGCTCTCTGTACCCTGGCTGTAATGGTGATGTTAAGAGGTGCAATACTGTTAGCAATAGTGACCATTTCAAGGAAAAGACCCTGATGATGTAACTTTTACCATGCTGTGTGTTCAAAGCTTCAAAACACAATGTTTGCCCATGCAACATAACAATTTCCTAGTGTGGGGGCAAATATTTTTGGCACCTTTTGTGGAGCAGAGCCTCAGACAATTGTACATTTTTATCAGTACTCTTCTACATCTGCGTTTTGGAGTGATGTAGAAAAATGTGTTTGCAACAAAACTGTCCCTCTGTGATAGTGATGTCCAAAGATGACATCACTAGATTTGAATCTAAAAATAACCTCACAAACCTTTCAGTGTGATCCCTTTGATGTTTTCTCTTCTCCTATTGTTGCTTATTGTGTAAAAGAGCAGAATTTCACCTGTTGACTGAGATCAGACCATGTTGTGTATTATGCTAATACAAAATAAGGTTAATGAGAATTAATCAAATTGCATCCAACTTTAGCAATCATGGGTAGGATGTTGCCTTCCCTTGTTACAGGAAGAAATTGATGTGCACACGTGTGTGTGAATGAGATTAGCTTAAGTATCAACACTAGTCTAATTACTTCATCACTGTATGCTCTGACCTCATTAAAACCCACAATAACTTCATTAATGTGTGTGGCAACCTCATTACAATTTGCTGTGACCTCATCACAGCCTTGTGACAACCATGCAGGACTGTATAATTTTCAAACATGCTGATGAACCGAGGCAGAGAAGTTTTCGTATCGGTTTGTTAGCATTCATTGCAGATTTACACCATAATCTCAACTAGATGGTTAGTGATATGCAAATCTGTGACCAAAGAAATACACCATGTTGTTTTTAAATGGTGTACCAAATATGGTATGGCATGACACGATATGAAGTGGCATGTCATGGCATGGTGTATGATCAAATTGGTAGGACATGGCATGGTGTTATATGGCATATAGTGTAATAACTGATAAAAAAAACTGCATTACTCATATTTTTGTCAATAAATACAACAAAATTATGGAGCAGTCCTAAGAAATGTGAAAAAATATATATTTACTGTGTTTATGAGAGATACTTGAATTCTTTGGGGAAAGGCAACAACTCTACATTTCTTGCATCACTCTGTACAGAGATGAGAGCTCCAGATAACGACTTTGATATTTCAGACTTCTCACTTGCAAAGCCAGACCCAACAAATTTACATTCCAAAGTGAGAAACTTCCTCAAGTTTTTACTTTTCATGCTGTTCAGGGCCACATGACTACAGGCTTTCACATTGTATGCCAGGAGCTCTTGCACCGCTGCAAAGGAAACTATAACCAGTATTGATGTTTCTGTCTTTCGCTTTAATATTGGAATCATAGCTTCAAAATAAAAAGCAAAACAGTGAACTTTGGTCAGTTGTACAAAAATAACAAACTCTTCCTTTAAAAAACAATGTGGGTTTGTTAGTTTCTCCCTATCCTTAGTGTTTGTGTTTGAGTGTGCAAAAGGTAAGGACAAACTGCTGTGCTTTAATTGCCTACATCAACCAGAACACTGACCAGATGATGCAGAAGAAAACTGCTGGACCTTACAGGGAAGCTGCCATCTGGTGTGTGTGTGTGTGTGTGTGTGTGTGTGTGTGTGTGTGTGTGTGTGTGTGTGTGTGTGTGTGTGTGTGTGTGTGTGTGTGTGTGTGTGTGTGTGTGTGTGTGTGTGTGTGTGTGTGTGTGTGTGTGTGTGTGTGTTGTATAGACAGTCACTCATTACGTTTTCCTTGTGTTTTTCAGGTAAAGAACTCGATCTGGCACCTTCGGATCACTGACCAACATCAAAACCCAAGATGCTGTCATCACTGCTGACTGTGCTGCGGACCTTCACTGAGCTGTAAGAACCAAACAAATGTTCTACGTTATTATGTGGATAAAAATGTCAAGTAGCCAGGCTAAGTTAGCTTATATTAAATACTTGATTATCTGAAAAATTTCAGAGCTCTTTGGTTTCAAAAGTCAACACAGCACATACATTTCAGGGCCTGTTCAGTTTTTGCTGCTGTTTAAGCCAATGTCAAGCTGACTCGTTGTACACCAAACTATCCCAGTTGAATAGAGAAGCTGTAATACTGTCTCTCTGCAGTTTCATTTTATACTTTCACTTTTATGTGAAGATTGAAGAGTCGCAGGCCCTGCGACTGTATAGCAACTTTAAGTATTTCAGATACCAGCTCAGTAAAACATGAACACCTCTATTTCAGGTGCTTTTGAGCAAGAAACACAAACGAGACATGTCTAGATAGTAGGCGAAGGGCTAACATACTTTAGAAACTGCACAATGGACTCTCAGTTGTCATACCTAATAGCTGTGTTTCATGTACACCTAGAATTGCGCAGAACGTAAAATTTGCAATAAAAAAATGGTAACGCCACATTTTCGAAAAACCTCTCAAATTTGGATAAAAAGTTTGTACACTCTCATGAGGTGGTTTTTCAGAAGTTTTGATATTAAAGTTTATTGCAAAAGTGCAATGGAAACACCTTTTTTTTGCAAAAACATCACGTTGTCATAACAACGCACCTCCTTCACCTCCTTGTACGTGTCCACTGCGACACAAATGGACCTTGGCTGGACGGCTGTGAGAGGGCCAGAGAGCAGCAGGAGGGAGGGGCCGAGGTCTGTGTGTGTGTGAGTGAGAGTGTGTGAGCTGGAGATGATGATCTTCATTCAGTGTTTTGTAAGTACCTGTTTTGAGTTAGCGTGATCACGGCTGACAGTAAAAACACAACTTTTCAAGAATCGGCATCATCATGAGTGCAGCTTCTGGATGAACATTATGTTTTACTTTACTCAAATTGTGCGCAATTCTGGTTGTAATGGAAACACCGGCAAGGCAAAATTGTTCTTTATCGAAACCTTAGAAATATTGCCTCTTTTTTTGTGAAGGTGTAATGGAAACGCAGCTACTGATTGATGGTAAATTACATTTATGCAGATTCTTGCTTAATGTGCGCACCATTTCAAAGCTTGTTGGACTAACTGTGAAGCAGCATTGTTTTACACTTTAATAAAGAACAAAATGGGATTTAAAAGACTTAATCCATAAACACATCAAATTTATTTTCCCCCTTAAAATGTAATCATTATTTAGTAAACTAATATGGCAAATGTTTTCACGAGCTAGTGTATCCTGAAAGCTGTTTTGTCATCAGGCTAATTCATTGAGTGGTTACATCTGATGGAGTCATCAGGAAGAGCAAAATACTGCAGTTTCTTCAGTGTTCGGTTTATTATTTTTGATGAATAAATCGATTAATAACCAAAAAAGTTAGGCCCCTTGTTAAAATGCCAATTTAACTTCAGAAATAGAAAGCCTGATATGTACTGTTTTCGTGTCTTTGGACTAGGACTGCATGTGGAGCAATATTTTATCCAACTTTCCTCTGCCAGATATCAACACAGCCAATTCAAACACTGAACTTAACCTCTCTGCTGTGTGTGTGTGTGTTATTGGTGTAATTTTAGCAAGATTTTGGATGATGTATGACTGTCGGTGGCATCGACTGCCCGTGTATGAATGGTAAAGCTGCCAGGAGTGCATGCACACTGTGCTTGCCATAATTGCTTGTTTAGTGTTTATAATACACTTTCTATCTGTTGGAGTCCGGTTTGTTGTCAGTTTTAGTCTTTGGAAATGAACTCTCACTCCATGGGAACTGACACACATGAAGGTTACCCCTTTGCTCATTCACCAGCCAGTAGATTAGCCATTTGTGTTGACTGTTCAGCTGTAACAAATTGGCCAATCTCTCACTGCTGTTTTCACCACTCCTCCTTTGAATATAGCAACTTCTGGGGTCAGAGACCCAACATGACAGCAGCAATCACCACACTTAGTGGCTTCTTATTCTGTTGAGAAACCAAGGGGTGGTGTTGCACTGGCTACATCCATTATTTTTACAGTCTGGTAGTGCTGGCTTTTGGGCTGTCAAAGTTTGACTAATGAGATGTCAATTTTTAAACTCTGAGCTATGAAACCTCCCCAAAGTTGACCTCATTGGGAGGAGTCTAATATCGTGTGAGAGGCTGTTGATTGTTACAATGAGACTGTCAATTCTTATTTCTTTCTTCACTGTTTTAGTTTACAGAACAAAAGCCCACATACTGGCCAAGTCCAGATGGTTTTGTTGATTCACTTCTTTTAACTCGAGCACCACCAATAGAGATCATAAGGTTTCATTCCTCATCCCCCAGGGCCTGGTTGTTCAAATAATTTCATCCGGATCAAAATGATCCAGATTTGGAACTCCCATTTTCTGCTATCCAGGATCAGGTAGTCCATTTTAGTTTTATGTTGGTTTTTCCAAAGCAACGTTGGATTGGATCACCCTGATCCAGATGCACAGGTTGCAAGATTACCAATGCTCTAATTGGGACAAGCCATCACAATGTGGGCTACCAGTTTGGTAAAGAACAACAGGTAGAAGAGCCTAGACTCACTTTAAGAGTTTCTGATTTTGAGACAAAACACAAAGAAGCACCAACATCCACTTCCATTTATAAATTATGTTATGACCCCTCATCTGAGCCACAACAAATAAAAAAACAAATATACTTCAACAAGATCATTTTTGATCATTTTTTGTAATATTTGAACAGTTTTAATGTTTTACAACATTTCCAGCCTGAAATTCACCTTGAGATCCTACCCCCTGTTGGGATTAGGATAATCCTGTTATTTTGGATCAAAGATATCCAAATCCTACTGAGAAGTTTTCAACAACACAACTGAAGGTTTTGATACAGGTTGAAACTGGGATTGGATTATGTAATCTAATCCGATTTCCAAATCCTTCTTGCCTTTTTGAACAACCCATTTTCGAAATTCAATCCAATCCGATAACTGAAATCAGATGGGATCAAACCTTTGAACAACTGGCCTCTTATGATAAAACAACCATCCCTCTCAAGCACTTTTACTCCACACCACATGAGGGCACACTATGTTTCTCCTCCTCATTAACTCTTGCCTGTTGCCTGAGGATGATTACGACGCCCAGTTTCCCCGATATCATCAGGGTCTAAGCCGTTGTTCCTCCTGGGGGCTCAGGTTAGGGAGGGAGGGAGGAAATGAAAAGGCAAACACTTGTGCATGCTCTGGGAACACTGAGGCATAGAAATGGTCATGAAGCACTAATGGATGCCTGGCTGCAACAGCATCACTGTCTCAGCAGAGTGTGTGACATAATCCCAGAGCTGGACAGAATAAAAATGGGACAGTTGTTGAAAAGAACTGGACCATTGTGTGTTGTTGTGTAGCACTGGAGGGCATTTGCGGATGTTTTGATTTCTTACCATCTGCATTAGTTGAGGCTGAAATGATGCACTGTCTATTTTTTATTTATTTATTTATTCATTTTTTGCTGTCAGGAATTTGTTCTCCCTGTTTCAGGGTGAGGCTTTTTGTATTTATTTTCAGCGTTTCTGTTATTCATGTGGATACAGAGTCAGGAAAAAACTGTATAAAAAGCAAAAAGTAAAAAAAAAAAAAGAAAGTAATAATATTAAGTTTTTCTACATGAAATGGTTGTCCATTGGATAAGATATATATGCAGAATAAACCAGTAGCGATTGCTCTACGACTGCAGGGGAAGCTCAGCTTCCCCTACAATGTTCCCCAAAAAGTGGTGTTATGTACTGCTGTGTATATATTTCATTGACAAAATATGCGTTAGAATTCTTTCATCTTTTGTTCAGAATCAGCTACCTATCACAGGTAACTGGCTCGACCTCCTTCTCATTCATCTCCCCAGCGTCTCAGCGCTTTAACACAGTCGGACGCTGACTTCAGCGGGGAAGTGTAGAGTGGGCTGTTCCACTGTGGAAACTGGATGGTCATTGGATAAACGCTGGGCCTTGTCCCGCCCATCGGACGCTCAGCGTCTTTGGGGGTCTATGAGGCAGTGGGCTGGCCTGGACACTGGGCTTCTGTATCATGATTGGATGATCTGTCTGGGGCCGAATCCCTTTTTGATTGACAGTGAAACGAGCCAGTCAGCGATCTTGAAGTATAACCCTACACCGGAGCATCTTCTTAGTTCTACATTTACTTGTTCTGGACTGATTCTGAGGTGCTATTGATCCCCAGTGAGTTTACTTTTCTTAAAAACGACGAGCGTTGTGTTTTAAGATTCTCTCTTTTTCACCAATATGCATACAGCTACAGCTCCGGAGCTTCTCCCCCTGTCACTCACACTTACAGCCTGTATAGTCTCACATAGCAGCTCCTGCTGCTAGCAGGTGGCACAGAGGGTAGAATTTACATTTAAATAAATAAATTGACGATGTAGGCCGGAAAAAAATGAGCTTCCCCTCCCTGACTGACCAGCAGTTGCCACTGGCATAAAGGTAATACTGGTGGGAACTAAAAATCAACCCATTCACAACCTTGAGCCATCCTGACACCATGTTTGAGTGCCAGATGAACAGCAGCTACATGCAGATATGCAGATCCAGCACCAGGGGAGCACTTTGAAGGACAGAGGTGATAAATGGTGAAGGGCATCAGATGCACACAGATTATTTTAGCTGAGTCATCTGGGACAAACTGAAATAGGGCAGAAGATAATTGTAGGTCAAAATGTACTTGGGGGAAGAACAACTTGGACATGTATTTGTTCACAGGTGCTTGGGTATATGGTTCATTTATCATCAGTGGTCTTTATGTGTATGGGCACATGAGCTATACGGTGGTCAGTGTTCTGCAAAAGATAAACAAAATCTGTGTAGATCAATCAGTTTGTAAAAGAAAATCTAGTCAGTGGAAATAAGTTCAGAATAAAAAGTCATTTTTTTAAATTAGTGCTTTTGATTTATGTGATCAACCAATCACATTTTTTCAAAGCTGCTTTCAGAAGTTTAAAACAAGTTGGAAAACAGGCTGACCTACACCTAGGAAACTCATGTGCCTTTAAAGAATTTGCAGTGACCTTCCATAGGCAGTGTTTCTCACAATTTTTACGGCACATTTGCATGATGCATTTGACTGCTCAAAGAATTAGATTTGTCATCAAATAATGCACGTGGAAAGGAAAGTTTAGAAAAGAAGTAAGACTCACACTTAATCCACAGAGGGTGCAAAGATCTACACCAAACAAAGGTCTGGGACAAGTGCCTCATTTTGTTTTCTCAGAACAAGGAAAATTGAATGAATCCATCAAGTTGATTTACCTTTTATCTTAATTCATTAACTCTTTTTGTGAAAAAAAAAAATAGAAAAAGGTAGGATTAGAAATTTTTACTTTCACACATAAAGGAGCCATACTGAGGTGTGTCAACACAAAAGACTTTTCTGACACATTTCTCAGTTGTCCTTCTCATGTGTCCCTGGAGGAAAAGATGTGTTTCTATTTTGAGGACTGTCAACTGTCAACACATGCCTCTTACAGTTTGTTTCATCTTCTCCATATGGGGATAAAAACAAACATTTCCAGTCCATCTTCTCTGGGTTTACACGCTTGGTGTGCAGGTGTGTTAAGCTGTAAGCATGTAATCAGTGCTCAGGGGGCTCTGTCTGGAGTCGACTAATCAGTGGGAAGATGGGCTCCTAACAGCAGGCGTAAATCAGCGATTATTCTCACACCGCCTCGTTTTCCAGTCTTTCTCTGCTTCCCTTCCTTTCAGTTTTTTGCATGACTGAGCTCGCCATTAAGCAGAACAAAGCTAATGGGCCAATGCCTTCCAACAAAGCCTTTCTCTCTGGATTCTGGCTTGATGCAGCATCTTTGCTCTCTGCTTTGTTTAATGTCACATGAAGATGCAGAAAGGTAATGTAGCCAGGAGTGTCATACAAAAGGGTCAATGCATGACAGCTGGATATTTTGCAGTTCCCTGTAAGAGGTGGGCTGTTTTCTTTTGCTCTGGGCTCCACATGGTGTATTTCTGCACTTGTGTCTACTCTTTATGCTGCGAAATGTTTCTTCAGAAAAACTGAAAAAAAAAAAAAGATTTTCAGCAGACGGACAAAAAAGAGTGACTTCGACTCTTCAAGCCAATGGTGGGAGGCGAGAAAGGCTCAGTTGTGGGTGTCGTGCCAGCCTCACACCTCTCAGTTTGCCTCCTGGGTCAAAGAAACTGTTTGGAAAGCAGCATACACTGAGTGTGATTTGTTTGTCTGCTGAAATTCTGTGATACAGTCGTGATTCAGTGTCTCGCAAGGGAAAACAGAAACAGAATTGGTATTGCTTTCATTGGAGCTGGTGATGGGTGTAATGTTGCAACAGGCCTTCATTTAGTGGCATCAAATGTAGTGCCAGGACAGTGAAGAGGCTGTTTCAGTAGTTGAAATTTCACAATGCTGTCTCACCTTTCTCTCTGTGACAAAATGCTTGTCAAAAGTGAAGCACTGACACCAGGTCGAGACTGTTAGGCAAAAGGCTGTTTGACAAAGTAAAACTAGGACTGGAAAAAAAATGCACCTCAGTATACGGAAATACTCGGAAAAGTTCATTCTTTTCAATAAATTGGAATAGAATAGAACAGAATGGAATTGAATATACCTTATCCGTCCCCAAAGGGAAATCCAGGTGTTTGATGGATGAAATTATGAAAATATAACAAATGACGTAAAACAAGAAGTTGTCTGTTGTCTCATCTCCTATTGGTCAAGGAGTTATGAAGCTTAATGGCTGCAGGGAGGAATAATTTTTTGTATCTCTCAGTCCTGCATTGCATAGAGATGAGTCCAACCTGGTTCCAATCACAGTGCTAGCTCTATTCACCAGTTTGTCCAGTCTCCTTGCTTTCTTATATTATATACTGCTTCCCTAGCAGACTGCGGCATTTCACACTTACCACCACAGACTGATGAAACACCCACAGCGTCATGGTGCAGATGTCAAAGGATCTGGGCCTCCCTAAGAAAAAGAGGCCGCCCCTCCCTGTAGAGTAGTTCAATTCAAAAAGGGAAACATACGTTGAGTACACATTGAGTGAAATATTTCAAAAATTCATTTTCTTTTAACTGTGGTGATCATGGCAGACAGTTCATGGGTATTCAAAATTCAGTTCTTCACGAATTGAAATATTGTAAAAAAAAAAAAAAAAAAAAAGTTCTATGTTGTAAATAATCATTTGGTCATTCAAAAAGGTTATTCTAAAGATGCTGGCTGTTCACAGAGTGCTGTATCTGAGCATATTTCTAGAAAGTTGAGTGGATTGAGAAAAGTGTGGTAGAAAAAAATGCACAAAAAAGGGATAACTGTAGCCAATAAAGGATTGTCAGGCAAAACCTTTCAAGAATATGGACAAACTTCACAAGGAATAAACTGAGGCTGGGGTCAGTGCATCAAAAGTCGCCACATACAGATGGATCAAAGAATTTGACCACAACTGTGACATTCCTCATGCCAAACTTACCCTGAACCAAAGACAAGTTCAGAAGTGTATTACTCATAGGCTGGGAGAGAAGGAACTGGACCCATATTCACAAAGCATCCTAAGGCTAAAAGTAGCTCTTAGTGACGTCATTCATAATCTAAGACTTCCTCAAATTCTACGATCTAATCATATATTTTTACTAAGTTAACAAGCTTAACCCTTATATTGTGTTCAGGTCAAATTTGACCCATGATATTAGATTAAAAACAAAGAACACAACTAACTTTATTGTAGGTGTGCTCTAAATTTAGTCTTTAAGACTTGCAAAATGTGCTTTCCCATGGTCTTCACTATAGGAAATAAAAAAGTGATTTAAAACTGTTTTTTTTAATTAAAAAGGAGTGGTATATTGTAAGATAAAAGTAGTATAGAGCCCAAAAATATAACATTTAAAACATTGTTATCATGAATATGAATACACATTATGTTAGCTATGAGGTGAAAGACAATGTTGGGTAATAGCTGTTGTTTTTTTTAGGTATAAACAAGCCAAGTTTAACCACGGGTCAAATATGAACCGCTTACACTAAAGAAGTCGGCAGCTTTCTAACACAATACAAGGGTTAAACATGACTATTAGCCATAAGTACAATGTCTGTCTGCTTACTGGAACAGCATTACTTTCCATTGTGTGGGATCAAACTAGAAAGATGCCAGAAAATTTATCATTACAGTTAAATCTATTCTCACGACAACATAAACTCAACAACACTTCAATCAGAGAGAAGCATGACTGTCAGCACCAAGATTAGCATCGTGATCTTTATTACATGTACAGTGTTAATTCTATGGCAGCATATGAGGGACTTTCTGCTAAGCAGCAGAGATTGCCAGGTTTGCCACATGGACAGGCAGGAATAATGAGAGACAGCACTGAGGGTCATTACTGACAGACCGATGGCTGATGGACTGCCAGCAGAATTTGCTAACAAATGTGTGTGCAGGGCAAAGAGTGCAGTGTGTTCTGGGATGAGCCCATAATTTTACTATTCGGATTATTTTGGGCAAGGTTGTTCTATTTTTATATAAAGTAAGTTTTTGTGGTTCACTGAACGATTGTACTGCATTTCTGAAAGCCTTTTTTTAGACGTTTCATCTGTGCACAGCTTTTCTTCCTCACTTTCAGCTTCTTTTTTCTTGTTCCATGTCCTTTTCTCTTACTCACCTATGGCTCCTTCAAATAGCTCTCTATCTCTGCAGGTTTCTCTTTGTGTCAGGCACTGCAGGCTTTCAAAAGAAGACCATATGGTACATGTATGGATACAATTGTGAACATGCAACACCAAACAGACAAGAGGAGACACTGCACACGGACCAGAATGCTGGAGCAGATGCTGTGTGGTTGTAGGGATCAGATGGACACTGTTGTATCTGTACTGAAGGAGACAGCATTGTGTTTGTAGACAGTAGGACGCCAGAGTCAATCTGGTGTCGGCCATCTGTCCTTGCATCTTTTTGCACACTGACTGTTTCTTGGACCAATCTGCACAGGGCCGTGGCATAAGTGCAGAGCAGGCTGAAAATGCATTGTCAGCAAAGAAGGAGAATTGCTTCAAGGGTTCAGTTTGAGCCGTCACATAAAAACTTCACCACAGCTGAAAAGTTTGGCGATGAATAAAATTCCCTGTTCTGTAAAAATATACTGGTGCTGTGAAATAATGGCAACACTTGACAATGAGGTGCACAATATTTTTTATACGGGTTACAGGGGAATAAATGAAACACGAACCAGTCATTTATATGATTTAATCTCAATAAGAATAGCTGATGAGCAAATGTGGGTGTCTGTGACTCATCATGGGGGTCCTTTATTAAAATGATATAAACTCAACACGTAGTGATATGCTTGCAGTGCTTAACCAATCATAAATCATTAACACTAAGGGATCATAGATAGTGAGCACTAAGTATTAAGTCATGTAAATGATAAGCTACTGCATCTCTGTTCCTCACCTCTATGTTTTTAGTGTTAACTTCCTTTTAACACCAAGTTGAAATAAGCTGCAGGTGTAATTTTACCTGCTATCCAGCTTTCTGCAGCAGGTGAACCTAATTGGGGAGAACTGTAGCTACTAACACAGCTTGTAGACAGGATTAAAAAAACATGTTGTCGAGTGACACTGGCAGTTCAACAAGCCCTCCACAGTGCCAAAGAAGAAGGATTATTTTTGAAGGAAAGGTTGCACTGCAGTTACAGTGACAGGAGAGAGGCACTGTTGGACTTCTGTCTGTGTTTCATTTGTAGGCTGTCTAATACACTGGTGTTGTCTCCATGCTTTTACCAACTTGTTTCTGAAGTGGAGTTAAGATGCCTTTTGATGGCAGTTGCTGAACTGGAAATTATGATTCAACCTAACTTTGGTCAACCTAGCAAAAAAGCAAAGAGGTGGAGTCGAGGTGGGCCTTTTGTCTCTCCCTCTCACTAGTAGTACTTACTGGTAATAATTAAGTGTACCTGTCTGCCAATCAGGTCATCTGTATGCCCTTACTGCTGAAATACACCAAATGTTTCATGGTCTGGCTCTGTCACGGCACCAGATCAGATAGGTTTCCATACAGGTCAATGTGTCAACTTACCCTGCATACTCTCCATTGTGGTCCAGCTGCATCAGGTTGCAGCAGTTACACAACAATCCCTTTTTTGCTGGAAGCCAGAGCTGTGACGTATCAATTTAACAACAATCAGATTGAGCAGGACAGTATGTTGTGCAGGGAAAGCACCTTAAAAAACCCAGTTATTTTCAAAATAAAACAAACCGTGACAAAACCAGGTTGTATTCAACTTGACTATAACAACAAACTGGAATAATGAGTGCAGCTAGGCCAGGAGTCAACAGGTTAAAGGTTTTACAGCCAAAACAAGAATGAGGAGAAGCTCATCAATAGATGTGGAAGTGTGGGAACTTTTCATCCTCGCAGCTCCAGCTCCTGCAACGTGTCAAACTGAACATGCAGCCAGTGTGAGTTGATGCAGTCAACACACTTTAGGGCAGAGCTGGACCAGAGACACACCTGGAATGTTGGAACCATTAGTTACAAAAACCTGTGTGTTAAATACCTCTTAAATAACCAGAAAATAAATGTACCTCCTGTATAGAATGTCCAAGAGAGAAGCTGGATCTAAACTGTATTTTAAACCAGACTGTGAACATGCTAATTTTGCTCTAGGGCTCAGCTTTTTTGAATGGGTTTGTATGTTGAATAGGGGTGGGAGAAAAAAAATCAAAAAACGATATTTTGGGATATTTTGTTTGACAATATCAAGATCGGGGTTCTTTGTTCAAAAATCAATTATTTTTCACATTCAAATTCTTCATTTCAGTCTTTGTTTATATACTGGATCGGCAGAGGGTGAAATGTTTCCCTCTGACTCATGTGATGCACACTTTTTGGCAAAATATGGCTCCTGATTTGGACTGTAGTCATTATCATCATTAATCAACTTTTTTGCATGGTCTGGTGTTCAAAAAGCAAACTCAAAATCACAAGAATCCTAAATATCGAAGAATTGCCAATGCTAAGGTGGCTAATGTTGTTTGTGGTGCTTCTGTAGCGAGCCTCAAACAAATGCACAGTAAACTACACTTCCCCATTTTGCTTTCATTGCTTAAGACTGGAGTTTGCCACTTGCCACCTGAAAGGTTTGCATGAAATAGTCAAATTAGCCAAGCCAAGTTAAATAGCTCTTTACTTTGAATATAATAACATAGCTGGTGTAAACTGTTTAAGTTGTAGGGTCAGTGTCAAGTATCACATCAGAGTAAATTATCTGCATTCATTTTTTTGTCTTTATATATATATATCAAGAAACAGCGAAACACAACCCAACATTAACCCTTAAGTTATTTTGTAGAAATGTTTCCTATTTTATAAATTATGGGGTACATTAAGAAGTAAGATAACCTCAAGAGTTGCTGGTTCTTCGCTTTTGTTTTCCTGACATTTACCCATTGCTTCAAGTTTTTGTGCTATGCTAACCGAGTGGCTTCATTACTGCCATGCAGAAATGACAGCACTCTAAATGCTTTTTTAAGATAGCAGTAAGGTTGTGAAGTAGAATGTACTAAAGTCAAACATAAGCACACACTATTTGGCTAATTTCTGAAGCATCAAAGACCCAGATTAAAGAACAAGGAGCACATAAATATCACAATACTGAAGATAAAGTAGCTGAATCGAATTCAACCAGACTTACTTTTTACTTTCATTAACGTCCCTGCTCTTCCATTTGTTTCTTCTCAAAATGTGTGAAACAGGCACTAAATGCTAATTAAAATGTAGGTGTTTGTTTGAAGAAGAGGAAAGCAATACAAGTTTTGAGACTAAATCCAAAGAATATTTCCAAAAATGGTCAAAACAAAGTCAGAGGAAAAAGAAAAGGCTCTATAGCTAAGGGGTCTTAAGCCAATTTAGTTAAACACAGCTCAGAAAATGCCAACTCAGTGCACAGGTTGACTGTGACAAACTGTTAGCCAAGAGCCTGCAGCCTCTCCCACAGTTGGCTCATTCATGACCTTCAAAATGATTGCTGATTAGGAGCACTCAGTCGCCTCCAGCCAGGAGAGAGAGAGAGCAGGGGGAGCACAGGGAAGGTGGGGGAGGGCCCTCCTATCTAAACTGCACTGTTTACAGTGAGTGTTTTCATTCAGTGTTTGCAGTATTTCCACTGGACAGACCACACACACACACACACACACACACACACACACACACACACACACACACACACACACACACACACACACACACACACACACACACACACACACACACAACACTGATAGAAAAGCATCAGTCATTCAGCTAAAGTGTTTCTTCAGCAAACACTGACAGTTTCAGTGTCAGACATTTCTCAC
Source organism: Halichoeres trimaculatus (assembly GCF_033239565.1). Taxonomy (NCBI): domain Eukaryota; kingdom Metazoa; phylum Chordata; class Actinopteri; order Labriformes; family Labridae; genus Halichoeres; species Halichoeres trimaculatus. The sequence goes on from NW_027437188.1 coordinate 20,584,604, forward strand.
TGCTCTGCCGTACACGATGGGCAGCTGAAATTATTGTAGTAGGCCACATTTTTTCAGGATGGACACAGCTGAGGATGAGGGATGGGTTACGCATGACCTCCCAGTTACACATATCCATCACATTCTGACTCAGTAATTCCTCAGTTAGGTTTCCTTTCTCCAGTTGTTTTGACCCAGACACCTGGTGATACTGATGACAGCTAACTCCCCAAAATCTACAAATTTAACATTTCCTCAAAACTACATTCAATTAAGTGGATTTAGTTACCGCTCACATTCTGCAGGTAAACAGTGAAAAATTGGTTTGTCAAGTGGGGCTAACAAAAGCAGCACTAGTAGTACCAACCATCAGTCCTTCATGAAGTTTAGAGTCCACATGCCCGTATGAGTTTATGTGGCTGATTTGTGAATCACCATTTGAAATAGACACAGCGTATGTACAAAATTTATAATTTTATTGTAAACAAAGACTGTAAAAAAAATGAAAGTCCGCTTGCTTGGCCGAAGTGAGGTCTCCACAAAAACTTCTCCCCCTGGTTGCTGGTTGCAGTATAGGTTAAAAAATCCGGCTTTCCAGCCATTCCAGATGGGCTGTGGTCAAACTTAAAAAAATTAATACACCTCGTAGAAATGTTTCTCATGTCTGATTGTTACAGTGATTTGAAGATATCATTTGGCTGTCTTGTATTCAAGTTTCATTTTCATTAGTTATACAAGGTTAAAAAAGAGGCTTTACGTAATGTTTAACGATGATTGACAGATGCCGTTCTCATGTATTTTTTTTGTACGGGATTGTAAAATATGTCAAGAGGTAGAGTCAAGAAGTAATTGGACTCCTGAAAGAAAAAAAATATATATTATTTTTGTCACCCAGCTCCACTCAGATTCTTCCAGAATCCCTCATCGTCTCTACTGCAATTGCTGCCAATGGCTGCGCCTGTGACGACAGTATTTTGGCTTCAAAACCGTACAATGATAAATGGCGGCACCACGCTGTCCACTCTATATACAGTCCATGAGATCAACATACAGCCAGAGGAGGGGCTGTAGTAGAGTATAAAGGGGTTTGCAGGCCAAAGGAAGTTTTTCCTTGCCATTGTAACTTGCTAAATGCTGCAAAGTCCTGTACTCATGGTGGGATAAGATGAGATAAGACTCCTTATCTTATCTTGATGTTGGGTTTCTGTTAATAAAATTTGATTAACATTAACGGGTCTAGACCTGTTAATGTTTTTAGAAAGTGTCTTGAGGTCATGTTATGATTTGCCGTTATGCCAATTAAGACTGATTGATTGATTGATAAAACAGTTTTTGCAAAATGCCAGTTTTGCTGTTTCCAATTAAATGCCTGGATGTAATCAGCTGAGCTGTCAGCTGACAGTGGCAGGTGCTTGGAGCAGTTGATGTCCTGCAGGCGGAGCTCGACTTTGTAGCCTGTCTGAACTTATACTAGTCGCCTCTAGCCAACTAAAGTCCGTCCTAAATGTAAACAATATTATATTATTCAATAGTTTGGAAATCAAGTACATATTACTGCTACACAGTATTATATTTCAAACTCATGTCAATTAGAGTATTTTATCAGGATTAGATCGTTTTCTAAACTCACGCTCTACTGTAAGTTAGGAAGGTTTAAAAATGTTACAAGTGAATCGTGCCAAGATGGATATTGAAAACAATATTTTCAGTGGTTGGTCATGCAAAAAAATCAAACCACCCATCAAAACCTTTTGTTTAGATAGACAAGGGCCATCGCCTATTTATGCACCTGTACTTTTAAGGATTTACTCTGGGTCCAAAGAAAGAAAAAAGAAAAACAAAGACACTGACATCTGGAACAATAGAATAGAATAGAATAGAATAGAATAGAATAGAATAGAATAGAATAGAATAGATCTCTTTATCTCTCTATCTATCTTTATTGTCACAGCATCTCATAGACAAAGTGCAAAAATGCAATAATAAAAATTATAAAAGAAAAGTACAAAATTAGAAATTTAAAGAAATATAGAAAAATAGAAAATATTACTTTTTACAGGAGAACAAAAATATTACAAGAATCAGCATTGAACGGTGAGTACTGAGATGAACAGCCTCCAATCCTGGATGATCCTGGATGATTTGTAAAAAGCTGGAACAGAGTAAATATGAAGACAAAGAGATGTCTTAGCTTCACCCATGTCTTATTTTTGAGGCAAAGATGAGAACATTGTATATGCAATGACTGTGTACTGAAACAAGAAAGCATATTACCAGGATGTGTCAGATGGAAACATAGGAAAAAAACAACCTTAGGGGCAGAAACAAATGGAGCTGAGCAGAGAGGATGGACATGTGATGAGGCAGTGAGGAAAGGGACAGGAAGAGAAAATGAGTCAGCGGCAGCAGCTTTCGCTCCCTTGCTCTCTAAGGACAGATGTTTCTCTAAGATTAATAATCCTTCTCTGAGTTTATTCATCTGTTATCCCCACCCTCTCCAGGTGATTTCATGCCTCCTGAGCAGCCAGAAAGGCCCTCTTTTTCTATTGCAGTCCCCATGTCCGGCCTGTCACAGATTTTGATAAATGATGCTGATAAACCCGGCATGTGGGACAGTGTAAGGTGGAGCTATATTTAGACCGCCAAAGAACAACCATTGATCACTATGTATATGTCCCTCCCTCACATTCACAGCTTTTACATTTCTTCATGAATTTTTAAAATGATGGAAATCAGTCGTAATTCACCCTCTGTCAGTGATCGACGGATTGTTCAGCACCAAAAGCAGCAGCAACCAGTCATTAAAGCTGCACACATTCACCGTGGTCTTAAGTGATTGCAGATTTGATTGGTTGTGATGAATTATGTATCAGTTTCCACTGTCGTTTGAAGGTGGAGTACTGTGTCCTTTTCTTAGTCCATAGGTAATTGAGTGGGCTTTAGAAATGAGGTATAAGTCCAGGTTATTGATCTGCTGGTCAATTACCAGCCCGTGAATGGTTGGTCAAATTTCAGGTGTAAAACTGTGCCCATGTTCGCTCAATGTGTGTGTGTGTGTGTGTGTGTGTGTGTGTGTGTGTGTGTGTGTGTGTGTGTGTGTGTGTGTGTGTGTGTGTGTGTGTGTGTGTGTGTGTGTGTGTGTGTGTGTGTGTGTGTGTGTGTGTGTGTGTGTCACAGTGATCTCAGATTAATCTGTTGCTTTTGTCCCTGATGACTGTACCGAAACATTCTCAGACATGTCTGGATTACTTTCACTGGGATAATTATCATGTACTTCGAGATCAGGTTCTCGTTCCAGACATTACTGAAACTTGACAGTGCAAACTAATAAATGTATGAAATAACAAACTTTGTTTTATTTGCACTCATATACCCCTCCATGTTTGTTTTCTACCTCACCAGCCTCCTTCTTTGGGGTTCACTTTTTAAATTCAGTGGGCTAATTACCTCTTCGAACAAAGCTCAGAGGTTTTGTTGTCCTTCGTCTACTTCCAAGCAAAGTGTTTGAAATGGTGACAAATGGCTGCGACTTGTGACATTTTTAGCTCAAGTAACACTTTAAGGCTTTTACCATCAGCTTTTCTTTTTTTTCCTTTTGAGGCTTGACAGTCTTTTATCTACAACTCCCAAATTGACAGCTAAATAGCATCAAATTCTTGTTCTATTTTTACTTTGTGCCTTTCAGAGAAATTGATCTGCAATTTCACATCAGTGCCAAGGACATTGGCATTCATTACAGGAACACTGAAGCAACAGAACTTGTGAGATTTTACACAGATGGCCAAAAATAATGAAATCATAAAAAAAATGAAATTTATCTGCCAATGTACACTAGGAAAGTTACGCTAGTTACACATAACACCCAAAGACTACAGCTGTGCTGGCAGTTTTATTAAGATGTAGCAGGGAAAGTATAAGAGGATGGAACTACAATTCCCATAAAGGGGAGAAAAAGTCAAAACCTTGTCTTTTCCCTGCCAACAGATGGGACATGGATCAAACTTTCAATAATAATAATGATAAAAAAAGTCCTAAAATTTTGATCAACTATTGCTCATGTCATTACCATTAGCTTGTATCATGTCAACCTGTGGTGGAGATTTTCTAATGCTACAAATATAACAGAATGATCTAATGCACTGTCACTGATCGTGGCTCCTGTGTTGCTGTTTGCACCAGAATGTAGCTGTCTACATAGGTCCCAGGTCTAGTTCCTTTGGGTATTTTATTTTATTTACTTATTTACTTACTTATTTACTTACTTATGTTGAGCTCTGCCATTTGACATGTTGTTAGTTTGCCTTTTAACTGTTTTTATTCCAGTATTTTTGGATCATTTACAAACCATTGAACACTCTGCCAAATTGTTTTGTAACTGCTTTCATATGGATAATTGATATTGAGAAATCTGCACCAGCTTAAAATCTGGAAGCAACTGTAGACACACACATCAATTTAACACATTATTTATTTCACAGTTAGCTCTAAGAGACCCAGTACTCCTCACTCATTATCTTCATCAGTGCCAAGTTTTCCCTCATGTTTAACAGCTGAGATTTTACAGTCTCTTAATGTGACAAACGCTGCCATCTTTTACTTTACTTATTAAACTCCAGAACAGATGGCATGGTTAACCTTTTAAAGAGAGCCTTTTGTTTCTCAATTATGCTTTCTGCTGTTATACCGCATAGCACTCCTTAATTGTAGTCTGCCTCACCTCCAACCCTAACTGAGCCTCTTGCCAGTAAGAAACAATAATTTAATTGTAGAGTCGAAGCACCTGGTGCTTCATTTGTCTCTCATGTTGATTGTGAATGTTAATTAAGTTCTCTCTTGATGTCAGCAGTATTTCCTCTTTTGTTTGTATCCAAACAGTCAATGACTCCTGGTGAAGGCTATTAGTGCATTACACAGAAGGCAGCAAAATATCAGACAGACAGATTAGGAGTCTCATGGCAACCTCATTCTGTCTTATTAAAGATTTACAACAATATTAGGTCACAAGCTAATTTTTCCTTTAGTTAAGCATCAGAGAGATGCAGAATTACTGACTGTTTGAGGTAATCATTGTGGGCAAGAAATCACAACTAATGTCTTATTATCAAAACTATATTGTTTGGTTATTTATTACTTGTACATACAGAATTGTTCAACATGTATTGACATAGTTTTGGTGCTCAGATTACATTAATCTGGTTGCAGGAATTTGTGCACCATACTGAGATGTAAGTAAAAAAAAAAAGGTCATCATGGGCCAGCACAGTTTGCATAATGCTAAATTGACAAATTACGGACACAGAGTAGCACATGGGAATTTTATTCATGCAGTTTAATTGTAACATGTAAAAAATAATTAAATACGAGAGGGTTTGTTATTTTTTTATTTATTTATCCTATGTGGCCAAGACAAATAACCATTTCATGATATCCACTTTGGCAAAATTGGACTTACAGATTGGTCTAACAATAGTGTAACAGCTTATCATTTCTACTTCTCAAAACTCACAAGTCCATTCTCCAATTCTCCATTTCCCCAACTCCTCGATTCTCCATTTCTCGGTGGGATTAAGGTGGACAGACGCTAATCAACTGCCAAAGCAGCCCAAGGTGATGGATGTAGAGAGCGATTCATCCAAAGCATGCAGGAGAAGAGAGGAAGAGTGGGATGGAGGCAAAAAAGGAGGAGGATTATAGTGAGTGTTTAGGAAATCAATTCAGCTCAGGTTTTCAATGAGCTGTGCAGCTTAGTGATCTGACAGTGAAGACTGGACTCGTCAAATACGCTGTTTGAAATCCACAAGTAGGCATCACATCACACCTCAACCTGTAGTTTATCACATAACACATTTTTGCCTCTGCTGAGGTTGTATCAAGGTCACTGAAATGAGTTCCTCCAAATGCTGTTCTCACCAGCCTTAAATACATCGTATTACATTATTACCCAGCAGGCCTGTCACTGACTTGGCTCAAGCAAGGCTCCCGCCTGCGAACTGCCCAAACCTGCCGGCCTCCTCCCAGTGGCAGACCGGAACCACAATCTGTCACCATCACCAGCTCGTACTGTAGTACAGTACAGGTCTGTGTGGCAGTTCCTCTCTGCTACCATCATACATCTCTCACCACCCTCCATCAATCTCTCCTACAACCTTCACCGCACCAGCTCCTCAAACCCTCAGTCAATTTCTAACACCTTGTCTCTGATACACTAAACACAGTCTGAACTTGTTTGTCACATCCTCCTTAATTTTTTGAAACAAGTGTAGGTTTATAGAAAAATTGATACCTAGACAATTGACACAGAAAAACATTCAAGAATATCTCTCGGTACATTTATTATAACTATTCAGTCTGTGTAAATGTTTTCTCTCCCTTTGCAAACATAAAAGGTTCAGGCAGTTCTCTCTGAAGCTCCACAAATGATGGAAATATATTCAAAAATGATTTCAAAAATATCAGCATGAAACTGAATGTGTCGCAGATTTAAAATGCACACCCAGAGACCAAAAGGTGAATAAAAAGTTTACTTTTCTACAAGTACAGAAATGTTTTTCTCTTGAACCCTTTGGATACTTCAGTATTCTTTATTTTTTTTACAATGAACAGATTTTTAATATTAAGTGTTGTCATTGAGCAGCTAGAGCAATAAGTATCCATCATTAACCTTTTCATAGGTTGTGACAATCAGGCCATGTAATCAGACGTTTCCATTCTGATGAGAGCACAGGTGAAAAGGAAAATGGATGGAAAGGTTAAACAAAAAAAAATCTGGAATAGTGAGCGGGGGCTGTGATTACACTGATTAACAAGGACATTACCTCTAATTGCTTCCAAGAACTGACTGTCACATAGTAAATATTGTTTGTACTGTAAGTGCATGTGTGCGTGCCTGTGTGTGTGTTGTCTAAGTTACTTGGAAAAAAAAAAAAGTAAGTTTTGTTTCATCCGTCAAGGCCGTCTTGATAGACCAGTGATGTTCATTTGAAAACACATTTATACCGAACATGTACCAGATTTTACAGATTTAGTCTGGATAGCTGTAATAGAGCAGTGACTCTGTTGATACATATCTGATACTACAATCGAAAACACACCATTATCTGTTGACCAAATTGTTAAACGTTCATTTCAAACTACATCAACTGGTTTTAGTGTTTCGAAGAAGTTTCAGACGGAATCTAGCCAAGTTTTGGGATGAATTAATAAGATTTTGTCAATACTGATGTCCTTATCGATTCTGCTTATTGATCTGATTCTTTAACGATTCCCTTATCAAGTCCTGTTGTGAATTTTCTTGGTACAAAAAGTAGCTTAACAGGTTTTCTGTGTCAACAACATTTAATTGAGTTTATACTGTAAGTGAGTAAAATGTAATTGGTCGCTGAGTCTGGATATTTCTGGGCATAATTATACAGAAATGGGTAAAAATTTCTCACAATGTGACGTTGATGTGATGTGTTGTAATATATTAATGATTCAAGTAGGCCATCTAGTGTCTCAAAATGGTTATAGCAATGGTTTAAGTTGTTTGGAAGCTTTCCGTAGTTATGAAGTCAGCCATGAGCCTTTTAATTGCCTGTTAGCTTTTGACATTTGAAATTCTCAGTATTTTTTTTTTTTACAAAGAGTTGATGTGATATGTTTCTGTGATGAAAGTTGAAATTCTATTCTGAAGCTGAAGATATACTGATGTATGCTAACTGCTAGCATATCAATGCAGTTTCTCATATACATTAGCATCAAGCTTGCGCTATTTTGTTATTTTGGTAAAAAAGGTGATTTATACCAATTCAAATGTACTGAATATGTTCTCCTGAGAGAGAGAGTAATGTACATTTCTTTATGAAGTCAGTTCTTCAGTAAAACTTCAAGCTGAAAATCCTGAATCAGAGTTTTCTTGGGAAACGTTATCTAACTGCTAAGCAAAGATAGCTGCAGCAGACTAGTCGACATAAGGCCCAGCAGCTCTGGTACAATGTAAAAAATTGATAAGGGAATCGTTCAGCACAAAGGCTAACGATATCGACGGATTGAAACATTTCTTATCGATTCTCAACAGGAACTGTTTTTTTCTAATTCCCATCACTAGTCAAGTTTGAACATGTGCCACCAATATGAAGGATAATACATAGCATTACCAATCATTTGTCATTCCTTTACAGCTTAAAGACAAAGGAAAGGAAAAAGAAAAACAACAGTCAGCCATAATGATGGTAGAATATTTGGGTAACTTGTATTTTAACCTAGAAACACTAAGCACAAGAATTCACCATAACAGGGCTACTATTTTCTCCAGAAAACCAGTGACAAGTTATTTGAACTGGGGGATGCTGACAAAATAGGACATCAGGTTGCTGCTAAAATAAAAAAAAACATAGCATTGTTACTTTAACCCTTTAACCCCAAGGTCCCCTTATTGGGGGACTTTGAGGTCTCTCCAAAAAGCATAAAACAAAGCACTTAACACGTACAAATGTAGCCAGACTGTGCATTACATTAAACAGGAGAAACTCAGCTACAAACACTGTCTTCGACCAAACTTTCTGTTTGAGTGTTATTTGAGTTATTGCTCTGAGTCAATGACATAAATACCAAATGACAGGTCTAAACAAATCCCACAAGTGTTCCCTTTATTATGACACCAGAATGAGTCAAATAGACCATGCAGAGATATGTCATTTTGCAAGCAAAGACCCCAAAAAAGAGACCAGGGCTTACATGTGGTAAATGGATATTGCTGAAAAATGGCCATAATTAATATTTATTGGCATGATTTTTTAAAATTCATCTTGAAAATAAAGCTTTTGAACGTGTCTTTCAAAGCCTCATATAAATGTGTGTGTGGGTTGATCCCTCGTCCATCCTTCTGTCTGAACTTCCTGACTGCAGCAAATTGTGGTTTAATATAAAGCCAGTTGATGCTTCTCTTAATACCAGCCAGGAGACAGGATTGTCTTACCCCATCCTGTGAAGTAATATTGCATTGGTTTTATCCTTATACACACACTGCATTCACTTTGGAATATTGATTTGTTGAATATGACCTCTCACTCTGATCTTTCAAAGTTTATTTGCAGAGATTGGAGGATTGGCCCAACAGTTGAGGTAAATTGCTGTGTAAAGTAGATTTAAGGTGATATTAAAGAAACAGCCTTTTCTTATCAATGCTGAGAACTCATCCTGTGTTATGTGTTGGTATACTGAAATCCTGCTTACACTACTGCATATGATGCTCATGGCTGTTTGACCCTTTATAAAATGTTTGCCATTGTATATCCATTAACGCCAAAAAAGGAGCAGCAGCACTTAACACTGCACTCAATACAGAGGCTGTTTGGACTTAAAAAGAAGGAAGGATAATCTCACGAAAGACCTGCCTTGTGGAAAAAAAAAAAAAACTTGCCTAGCAGCAGCAGGAGGAAACATATAAGTACCGACCTAGTGAAATAGTAAATTTTAGGGATGTTCGATACCACTTCATATGCAGACTGATACCAGTACGAGTACTCCTTGAGTACTCACCGATACCAAGTACCGATACTACTAGTACTTTTGATACATAAAATTTCAATTAACAGTGACAGATCAGTTTGATCAGACAGCACAGTCACTATGTCATTAAGTCCAAATAAAACACAAACAACTCTCTCTGAGTTTTGAACTTTTTTGATCAATATTAAAATATATATATATTAAAAGTGCACAATAAAACTAACAACTGTCAGAAATTAAGTATTTTTTAAAGTAAACATAAGTGCAAAATACAAAAGTTCAACCATTAACTCTTTCTGGTTCATTCATGTTGTCTGAAAATGACCTGGCACACATTTGCAGTGGTGTTAAACCGCAGCAATTAGCAGCATCTAGTAGCGAGGACTTGCTTGACGTAAGATTTTTTTGCCTAGATTATCTGCTGCTTGTATCTGCAGCCTTCACAAGTACCAATACCTTGAAAAAAGGCTGGTATCAGTATTTGGCCCTCCCTAGCAAAATTACAGGCAAAAAGGATGCTATAACAAGCATATTTAGTCAAGAGAAAAAAACATGCTGTTTACAACACAGTCCAGCCGAACTTTATCCATAAACTAAGGGATATCTCTGGTTTTCTTGGTGATCAAATCCAAGCCAAGGTATTAAAAAATGAGCAGACAGCATATTGATTTATAGGAAAAAAGTAAACGGTCTATCTTTTTGGATTGGGATGATCATACACCCAAGCTTTTATGATAGGTTCAGAAAAAAAAGTCAGTAATCTCAGAGGTGTTGACATTTACCTGCATGTACCTTGATTTGAACTCTCTTTGCATATTTACTGACTAAAGCTCCAATGTGAACTGCCAGACCAGAGGACAAGGCTAAGCTACTTCCCCTTCAAATGTTGCATAATTAAAACTTCACACAGCAACCAGAGTGACTGATCATATCCTCTCCATCTTTCTTTCCTCTTCTTATGCAAAACAGTTCAGTTTTGTAGTCACCGTTAGATTATAAATAGCCCCAACGAGACACAGTTCCTGACAGTGAGAGGAAGCCAGTACTCCAGCCGTTTCCCTCTTCATAGGCTTTTTTTCCTTCCAGCACCCTCAGATGTCTCCTCTACGCTGATGAGAGCAGTCTGCCCTTTTATCTCCACTTTAGTTGTCCTTCCATCTTTTATTTTAAGAATGTGCGCAGTGGATTAGTACCCCCCCTCTCTCTGTGAAAATTCTTTGGATTAAGATGTGTGGAGAGCAACAAAGAAGATGATGAAAAAGGACGAGGAGGTAGAAAGGAGGAAATGACTTGAGGAGGAGACGAGGGAGGAGAGAAGGAGATGAGAGCAGAAAGTAATATGAAGTGGGAGGAGGAGCAGAGGGAGGAAAAACACTGAAAAAGTTGAGGGGGGGAATTGAGCATCATATTTATTAATGTGTGCATTTGTGTGCATCAGGGTAAACATCAAGGGAGTATGAGTATTTAGTATTCAAGAACTGTGCAGATTGGTGTGCAACAGTTTGTATTGTTCTGTCTTTCTTGGCTGGTACTTGTCTGTTTATTATCTGTTTGCTGTCTGCCTCGGAAACGTAAAACTGACTCGCTGTTGCTATGCAACTCTTTGAAACACTTTCTGACCAGTTCAAAGCCCTGCGATTTCTCGCTAGATTGATTTGATTTAGAAAACTTCAGAGCCATCAGCGCACTTGCATGCTGAGCCTGATGCTAAATGCATGAATATCACACAGAGCTTCTGGCATGCTTTCATTTTACAGAGAGAAGAAAGGCTGGAAAAGTGACTGGCTCTCAAGGCTCCATGGTGAAGTATTTGGGCCTATTAATAACTGTTAATATCAAATAATGAACCTATTAACACCTGGCATTAAGATGATGTCTGATCCTGAATTCATTATCTAGATAATCAGGGACTCTTTAATACCAGGTATAATCACAGAGGCTGGTTGATCAGATGTCATTACCAGGATAATATAGCCAGGTAAAGATCACATTGGAGGTCTGATTGAGGCCAATGATTGGAGCTGTGACTCAGAGACAGGAGGCCTCAAATGAAGTTCTTCTGATGTTTCTTCCAAGATGGAGCCTGATAGAGTGAATGATGAGAAACACTCAGAGCTTCTAAATAGAAAATAACAACACACATTTTCAACTCTTGCTTTCTTTCTCAAGGCTCATAAGGAGGCTCATTTTTTAAACAAGAACAAAAGCTTTTCAGATCATTCCCTCACAATATGGTACAGTTAAAAAAAAAATCCAATTTTTCTCGCACTTAATTTGAGCTGTGTCTCTAAAGCCCCGTTTCCACCAAGTGGCTCAGTTTGGTTTGTCTCGGCAGGGCACACATTTTACAGTGTTTCTACTGCAGTGGTGGCTGCTGGTCAGTCAAGGAGGGGAAGCTCAATTTTTTTTCCGGCCTACATCATAAATTAGTTAATTTATTTAAACCTAAATTCTACCCTCCATTCCTTTTCAAGAAAATGATCTGTGACCCTGTTGTACCAATCAGGTGTTTTTTCTAGGGATTTCACCGGTGTTCTCTGAACATTCATTGTTTTTAAGAAAGGTAAACTCGCTGGGGATCGATAAAGCCTCCGGATCAGTCCAGAACAACTGAGAAGATTCTCAGGTGGAGGATTATACTTCAAGATCGCTGACTGGCTTATTTCACTGTCAATAAAAAAGAGATTCGGCCTCAGACAGATCATCCAATCATCATGCAGAAGCCCAGTGTCCAGGCCAGCCCACTGCCTCATAGACCCCCAGAGACGCTGAGTGTCCGATGGGTGGGACAAAGCTCAGCGTTTATCCAATGACCTTCCAGTTTCCACAGTGGAACAACCCACTCTATGCTTCCCCACTGAAGTCAGATGATGCTCAGCGTCCGACTGTGTTGAAGAGCTGAGACACTGTGGGAATGAATGAGAAGGAGGTGGAGCCAGTTACCTGTGATAGGTAGCTGATTCTGAACAAAAGATGAAGGAATTCTAGCGCATATTTTGTCAATAAAATGTACACATGCAGCTGTCAGCATCCAGTTTACACCCTGCCTACCATGAGGGGGCACTGTTGGCTGTGGTAACGCAACCTATACAAAACCATTCTGAAGTAAACCGGACCGCTTGATGGAAACGGGGCTTAAGGCTCCCCACTCCATAAACCCCCTTACCTCTGATTGGCCAGCCCTCCACAGGCCTGTGGGGGGCAGGGCTATGGGCAGAAGTTGGTGTTTGTGGCCCGCCTCATTAACATGTTATAAGCCAGTACAACCCTTATGTGATGACCTCAGCATACCAGCAAGTCTTGTGAAGATATTGAGCTATTTTTAGAAATGGTAATACTTTTTTTTAGCAGTTAATAGACAGATTCAGGGATTTATACAAGATGTAGTGGTTTGAAAACCTGTACAAATTTAGTGTGGGCATCTAGTGAGTGATTATTAACAACATTCAGCAAGAAATCATCATATTGACATGTAAGTGCTTTCTGTTAGATGAGTTGTGTTGCATCTTTTCTGTGTCAATGTACAATACTTTCACTGCAGGCCATCAAATAGTGATCATATGAATGTGCCCAACACTCAACACTTCCCATAAATATCTCTGGCCTAGTGCAGATGCTGGTTTTATTCCAGCTCCTTATTGTGATTCTGCATCTATATTTAGACGGAGGAGATGATAGGAGGGGGGGATTTATAGTGATATAGTACTTGGGTCACCTTTTGAGGTCACTAAGCAGCAAAATCTGAGAGATGATGTGGGAGTTTCTTTCCTGCCAAAACCAACATACTGCTCCAGTTTTCATACTGTACCCTATCTAAGGCATTTCTCTCCTGAAGATATTCATCACCATTTCAGCAAGGGAAACAACATATTGCCTCAAATAAGCTGCCTACTTTTGACCTCTCCCTTTAGATTACCTGAAAAAATACTGACAACACTGTGCTCTCTTTTCTGAAAGATGAAGAAAAGAAACATCATAGCAAGTGAGAAAACACCACACAGCCTACCAACATTCACTACTCATTTTATCTACATCACATTATTTTCAAGAAGATTTAAGAGATTTGTACTACTGATATTTTTGAGTTCAAGGTGTGTTTGCACAAGGTTGTTTGCACCAATGCTCTTATGTTTAAGGTGGTTTTAGTGTTAATTCTCTCTCTCACACACAGTACAGGAAGGTGATTGAAGGAGATGGCACTCTATTCATCTTGTCTGAAAAGAGTTCTCGCACTTACAGATCCTTCTGAGAAAATAAAAGTTAGGATGATTCAGTGTGTTACATATTGTGTTTTCTGCTGACACGTGCTTACACAATAAGTCTGCCTGTCTTCTTTGTTTGCTGCTTGTAGTTGTAACATTATCACTTTTTACTCACCATGAAGTCATTCAAACTATCTCAAGCAATCAATTTTCTTATTTAGAAACGGATTATGGTAATAATTGTATTTAGCTTGAAAAAGGTATTTTTTTTAAACCTAGAAGCAGGACACTTGGTGATGCAGCAGGTCATCAAAGAGTGCAGCTGGAGAAAATAACTGTGCCGGGAAAAAATGCTTTTTCCATCACAATGACACTGACAGAGCTTGTTAGTTTCATTTATAACTTTGTGAATGTGCTTATGAAGCTGAATGTCAGAGTAAGTGCATATTAATGGAAAAGGGGTATCTGAGTTTTATTTTAAATCATATTAGTTGTTATTTTGATCTGTTGACAACATGTCCCAGCTATTTATAAGCAAGGCTTCAAGGTGCAAAAACGTATCACAAATTCTGTCTCTGGGAAGGATCTGCAATCTCCAATTTTTTTTTTTAAACCTTATTACTCAAGAAGTGATCTGATTGGGCAGTGATGATATGGAAATGAGTTGCTATGCCGATTGGCTTCCTAAATGTTGTCTGAGAAGGGAGGGTGCAGGCTTGTGCAGCAAGGATACAGAAGTAGAAAATCATTATAAAAAAAAAAAAAAAAAAGTGAGTGCACAGAATCTCATCACTACCAACCCAATATTTGTTACAAATTATTATTATAATTTTTATTATTATTTAGTTGTTTTTTATTTTATTTTATTTTATTTTGTTTTACATAGTGACTGATACCAGTGGCACATTTGCTGTTGTGGCCCTACAACGGAACAGTTCTAGTTGTTGTAGCTGTTGATACTGTTTTGAGTCTATGTTGAAGAAACCCAGCTTGTTACTAGCCCACTTTGACACAAACTCTAACTGGCTTTTTGTTGTTTAAAAAAACAAGCAGCAATGGTTTCCCTTTGGTCCCTGGGTGCTGGGACAGAATAAAGACATTTGCGCTGTAGTTGTTCTTTTTTTTGTTGCATCCTAGAAGAGCAGTTTGCATCTTAACGCTGCCAAGATTGGTGCCAGGCAGTTGTCGTTTGACACAGAATCATTCAGGAATTAGTAATGAGATGTTTAGCATGCTGGCTTATGCAAATCCTGTCAGTGGGTTACAAAGACAATGTGGATGCACATTTGGCTCCCAACATTTTTTGAGTTGCTAAACTAGCACTGAATTACAAGAGGCCTTTACAAGATTCAATTTTCATTAGGTTCTTTTTTCATTTCTTAAATACATGCATGTTTCCCTATCAGTAGCAAAAGTACCTCACGGATACTGGGATTTTGAATTGTTGGAAAAGTCAGATGTTATCGGGGGGCATACAGTCTCATAAAAGTACAGTCATGGAAAAAAATATTAGACCACCTTTGTTTTGTTCAAATTCTTGTACATTTTCATGTCTGGTACCACTAAAGGTATATTACCTGAAGAATACAATGAACATTACAGAAATGCAGTTGATAACATGATATTTAGGGCCTGGTCACACTGGCCATCCAAACCGTGCCAAACCAGACATTGGCGGGTATCACACATGAGCATGGCCAGCCTACGTCATGGTGAAGTGTCTGTTTACATGAAGCGCAATCTCTACAGAGTCAGCACAATGAGACACAGAGAGCACTGCTACAACTTTAATGTCCTGTCTGACGTGCTTAAGCTTCATTGTATGCCCAGGGTATATAAGAGACCATTTCATGTCATAAGCAGCACTCCACATGCAAAGGCCAAGACTGGTTTCCTGCTTACATTCAAGCTGTAGCACATCTTAGAAGTTGTCAGTTGTCACAAAATGCCTAAAACAAAAGACAGATCAAGACCCGTTAATGATTTTAAAATTTTATTAGCAGAAACCCAACATCAAGGCAAGATGAGGAGCCTTATTACATCTTAAACCACCATAAGAACAACACTTTGCAGCATTTAGCAAGTTACAATGGCAAAGAAAAAAAAAATTAACAGGCACAAACCTGGGGCAATTTTTTTAAGCAAATCTTACGGGTCCACGGCAGCAGGCCATCCCCAGCAACAATCCAAAGCCATAGCAGCCAGAGTCTGACAGGTCCACAGCAGCAGGCTGTCCACAGCAACCCAGAAGAACCTACAAGACAAACCCAGAGACTCCTGGAGAGATGTATGGTCAGTAATCACAATGAGATATAAGATAAGAAGTTAGACAGACAGATAGAGGAGAGAGGGCCACAGGAGCCTTGTGTGCCAGTTTCCCCCTGGCAGTCTAAACCTATAGCAGCATAACTAAGAGATGGTTCAGACCTTGAAAACAGTCTTCTTCCATCAGCTGGAAAACTTTTTCCTGACTCAAATGACTGGATTTCCCAACAAGACAATGCTCCTTGCCACACATCAAGGTCAATTAAAGCCTGAACGTTTGAACCCTTAGCCAGCTCAATCACCAGATCTAAATCAAATTGAAAACATGTGAAACATCATTTAACAAAATGGAGAACCATAAGCTCCAAAACAAAGCAGATCTGTTTAAATTTTTGCAACAGGAATGGGCTGCTGTGACAGCAGAACAGTGTCAGAAGCTGGTGGAGAGTATGCCAAGACAAATGGCTGCAGTCATCAGAAACAATGGTTATGCAATCTAACTTCCAAATGTTTAATGTGACTAAAACAGGCAGAAAAAAACATGGTATGCCAAAAAGCGCTGTTTTCGGCAGTACAATGCCATGGGTGTTAATGTAATAGCCTAAGTGATTTGGGTTTTTAACAAGAAAACCACAGAAAATGGCAAAGTATTAACCCTTAAATTAAACTCTTGTGAGCTATTTTTGTTGTTATTATATTGGTCAAAGCAAATGTACCATAAGTTGTAACAGGCATGAAAATGAACAAGAAAGTGGAGAAAACAAGGGTGGTCTAATAATTTTTCCATGACTGTATAAATGAGTCTGTATTCCTCTCTCTTTGTGTTTCTCTCTCGCTCTCATGCACTTACAGATCATCTCATCAGGACCCCTACTTCCTCTAATATCCACAATTTTCTTCTTTCTCCCTACCAGCCTCTTTCCTGACAGTCTCAGTGGGATGATACAAAACCAAGGGTCATGACTCCTTTTACCCCCGTCTGATTATGTGCTGACCTCCTTAGGGGTCCATAGAGAGGAATTTTAGACTAACCATCAGATACAGAGAAGCAGATATTCCTCTAAAGGCTCTTTTATTGCTGCTGAGGGTTGAGATGATGGAGGTCTCCTGTAGCAATTGAGAAGATTGACTGTGTGTGTGTGTGTGTGTGTGTGTGTGTGTGTGTGTGTGTGTGTGTGTGTGTGTGTGTGTACATATGAACATCAGTGCTCACACTGGCCCAACTACAAAGATTTATGTGCTTTCTTTTATGATTTTAAAGATTTTGAAACAGAGAAAAAGTCAATGTATGTATGTATCGTCACATCTGTTTCTCACTGAAAAGTCAACAGAATTGCAAAAACAATGCATATTTTGTGGTGTACTCTGAACAGCTCCGTGTTGAATTTTGTGTGAGGCTCAACTTTTGCTTACCTTCAAAGAAAAGTGATACACACAAAGCCTGTAAAGCAAAAACTAAAATATTAGCTTTTTAACAGAGTTTTCAGCTAATGAGAACAAAAACTCAGAGGTGGCGGACAGAATATTGAACTCACAGATGCCTCGAGCTTGAGTCCAAATCAATTTTTCTCCATTGCAGCTAAAAAGTACATTGATAGAAAAATTGTTTGCTGAAAAGTAGTAACTCACCACAGCAGACCAGGATGTGATTAAACACCAGAGTCTGATTTATCGAGCTGCTGCCAGCTGCCAAAAACACAAACGAATAGAGTTCCCAGTGGTCAAAGAAATTGTAAAACTTAAAAGCATCCCATAAAACAGCAATTTTACCAACAAGCATAAATCACACAACTATGAGACTGGGAAACAACTTGACTTTCAATTTTATCACCAAAGTTAGTTACAATTAAAAACAATGATGTCATTGCAACATTTATTAAAATAATACTCTTTAAGAAAATCTTTATTCTTAGTGTTAAGGGTAAAAGCAATAAGGAAATACTGACTTGTCAAAGCTACATGTGGGTGATTGATAAACAGCATTCAAGTATGTTCATACGTGTTTTGTCTGCTTGTTGGAGGAAACAGAAGGGTGAAGTCTGTTGCCTCAACTTCTTGTGATGTATGAAGAGGAATGAACAACAGGAGAGGCACTGGAAGGGAAATGAGCATGCATGCATTTTGATACTTGTTTATTTATTTAGTTATTGTTTGTTTGTTTCTGATGATCTTTAAATGCCTGGAATTAAAAGCACGCTGTTGATGTTTTTGCCCCGCACACATTGCTCCAGTCTTCTGTCTGTTGATAAATAAATCAGACTTCTTATGTTCTTTAAAGTGTTTTCTTATTCTCAGATGGTGCAAAGGAAGCACAACATCATCGTGCACGAGGGTCTGTTTGTACACATGCTTGTGCGTCGCTATGCACGCGCACGGTCCGTGTCTGCCCTTGCCTACGTCGTGCAGCTCATTACGTTTGATCCGCGCGGGGCTCCTACGCCTGCACTCTGCACTTGGCACACGGACGCGCAGGGCACACAGAGGTCTTTACTGCTACTAGCAGTGCTTCTGCGGGTCTCAGTTCACCACAGTCCTCTTGCATTTACGGTGGACAGTCCTGGATTCCTTCAGTGCTTGGTCGGGGATGCGCATCGGGACCGGAGAGTGTCCCGGGGACATTTACGCGTCGAGGCGCTACACTGTACCTCTCCCTCGCCCCCTGCCCCCCTACAGGAATTAATTCCACTGGTTGATGATAGTTTTTATATTTTTGACGGAATGGCAGGCGCAAAGTGCCTTCTGAAAACGCCGAGGTAAGAGCCTGTTTGTGCCTATTATCCTGGGATATAAACGGTAATACAGTCGATAACCAAGAGCGCACGTCAGAACGTTTCCACGGGCACTGTAATTTTTACTTGTAAGCACGCTGTTTTATCAATTTTTGTACAAATATTTCGCCTTTCTATTGTTTTCCTTCAACATAATACACATGAGTTTGCAGCTACGTTTGTTTAAAAACAATATTCCCTGTATTTTATTCTTACAAACACCCAGAATGAAAGAGTTGAAAGCGAGTTCCTAACCGTTTTTTAATGCTGGACTGAAGTATTTGGTTTTATAGTACAAAGTGTGTCAGCGTATGTTTCAGTGTTGGAGAGCGCACAAACAGTCACGCACAGTGGTGCAGTAAGCCCCTTTCACAGTTGACTGTCCGCGCTCGTGCAATAAACAAGATGTCTGAGAGACATGTGCAGCATCAACGAAAGTACAGCACGGTCTCAGTGAAAATCCAGATGTTTTTTTTTAACCCTGCGTTTTTTAAATTAAGCATTTCTCTATTACCGTGCTAGCTGGCAAAACAGAGCCCTAAGTGAATGGTTCTGCAGTCCCTGGTGCCTAAACTTACCATATTGATTATTTTGCGCAACTGAATGCTTTCCAAAGTAATGAATCCTGCCACCAGAATTGTTGTCTTTTTTCTTTGTTAAACTGACCTTCAGGTTGAAACCTAAGCCAGTCATACAGACACTTAAAACTGACCGTGGGCTGTACTTGAGAGCAAGACATTTCAGGGGTTAATTCTGTCCTCACATCTGGGGGATGTCTGCTGGATACCTGGCGCCCTGGAGCACGAGAGCGCACCAATCTGTCAATCATCCGCGTGTCGTGATAGCAAAGATTAAAAAGGAGGTCGTGCGTGACAGTCTGTCCCGCTGGTCATTTCCAGGTCTCTGATATAATCACTCAAAATTTGCAAGAAGATCAGTGAAAGTGGTGTCCCTGTCTCCTTTTACAGTGTTATTCACCCTCATTTTTTACAGTGTCGTTCGATTCTAATTTTCTGCATGGATCCAACATATTCACTGCAGAGTGTGTGTGTGTGTGTGTGTGTGTGTGTGTGTGTGTGTGTGTGTGTGTGTGTGTGTGTGTGTGTGTGTACCAATTTAAACATCATCACATCCACTTATCGCCAGTTCACCATTTTTTTGAACGTCCTCAGTACAAACTGACTGTTCCTGTGACTCCATTATTTACATCAGGCAGGGGACAGTTTGGCAGCAAACCAAACAGAGATAAATAGTGACATTAACTGTGAACACATCCAGTTGTGTGATCCCTCAGGGGCTCTCAATACCAAGCGCTTTTAATTTGCTCTGAAATATGTTGAGTACAGAAAATAAAACAGCTGCTCGTATTTGAATGTGCATCCCCAGCGTCTTTATTTTGCAAATTGATCCTCATTAATGCCATTCCAGTTAAGCTTCGATTTTGCTTATCTCACTGATAGCATGCGTGCAGGATAATGACGCCTTTCTGGGATTTTTGAGCTTGCTGTGTTTTGCTGTGTGATCGACTTTCACTACAGATTGTAGATTAGTTTTGGATGAGTGTGAACAAGAAGGGTTACGTGCAGTTTATCTCTGTTTGGTTTGCTGCCATAGTCAAATGGCATGAAAGAGCAAAATAGAATTTGACTTTGAATTTGAAGATTTGTTCATGCTCAGCTGCATACAGAGGGCCTATGTTGTGACTGAAGTCCTCAAACAAACAACTATTTTCTTATCTCTCCATGTTGTTCTTAGCTATTGCTGTTTTTTGTGCAATTAATATTTTACACAACTGCAAATTTGGATAGGATAAAACAAAATAAACTAGCTTAAGACTAAGACTCTAACACCTATCACTTGGTAGCAGACAGGAATTGAAGGTTAGAGTATATTCTGTCAGTTGTGTTGCAAATGGTCTTGTTTGTTTTTATCGGTTGTATGAAGACATAGCTCTTATTTTCACCCTGTTTTAAACCAACAACCAGGAAGCTCCTTATTGGGGCTTTAACATGTATACAGAGAGCTACAGCTCTTTAATGGATCCAAAATGTGCTAGTCATACAGGAAAGTCTTTGCCTTGAGTTAAGACTTTGTAAAAATCCTCCAAAAATGTTTACTACCACAATACATTATGTATGATAATGAATTTAAAAGACCCACATCAAGAACCCTTTACACATTGAGACTGCCTTTTGGCTGGTTAAATGGTCCATACATTTTCTTATTCCCAAGTTGTGGTGTTAAAAGCTGTTCTGACCCTAATGGATCTGGATAAAGGAATTACCTATTCAGCCCAGGGGACTGTAGTGATCTGACAGAAGATGTCTGATAAAATCATATAGAATAGTTTGAATTAACGTGACAGGGTTTTCAAGTCAGAGCAGAGATAAAAGCATTCAAACTGAACTCACTGTTGTTGTTTATCTGTTTATTTTTTTTGTATTGTGGAAGTGTTGTGCACTTGACAAGAACTTGCTCTGACAGAGTCAGCTCTGTGTCCTTTTGCCCCGCAGTAACTTCCAGTCGTCTGCCATGTTTGAAGGCTCAGAGTCTGTGGAGGTGGAGGGAGGCAGCACAGAGAGCACAGCAGCCTCGTCTATCAGCGCCTGTAAGAAGGTAAAGATCAGCTGTGGAGAACAGCCGTTCACTTGTGTATCCCTCTGTCTGTGTGCTGAATGACCTCTTGTCAACCATCTTTACTTAAACTCTTTTTCTCTCAGCCTGTGCACCTGTCAATCATATTGCCCCCCCACGCTATCTTTTGGTGTGGTGCAGTGATTTTCATTTCCTCCTGAGGGGTGCCTCGCACACCCAGGGGTGGTTTAATAAGAGGAACAGCCAGGCCCTCGGGTCAGCCCTGTAGATTTATCATCCCCCAGCGCCAGAGAGACAGGAGGGGAAATCGCACAGATCAGTGGGCTGAGCTGGAGTTTAGATTGAATTTCCCTTCAAAGTGTGTTTGTGTGTGTGTGTGTGTGTGTGTGTGTGTGTGTGTGTGTGTGTGTGTGTGTGTGTGTGTGTGTGTGTGTGTGTGTGTGTGTTTCGTTGACTGGACACTCTGGTGTTTGCGTCTAATTAGCCTAGCGCTCATGTTCTTTACTGACTTCCCCTCCTGTCTTATAAGGTGATGTCTTTGTTATTTATGGAGTCCGTGCTCTGCTGACCCTTGCCTGTGGCCTTTACTTGAATCAGCTGAGTCTACGTCATCTTCACCTGGCCGAAGGCCTTACACAGATGGTCTTTCCCGGGGGTGCAGATATGAAGGAGGCATGATGTGTCACTAAAAATACACAGTGAAGAGGCACACTATCTGTCTTTTGTCAGAAAAAAAATACTCATAAAATGTGGTGGCAAGAATTTTTTGCCTCTGAAATGTAATTTTTCAGAAAATCATATTATAACTCATTGTTTTCATCATGATTAGTGCAATAAAATCTTTAACACCATAATAAAATTAATATTAAGCATTATAACTAAAACATCTGAGTCAATAGTTCATAACAGTTGAGTTTATCAGTAAGCAGGACAATGACAGCTCTGTAACTGTTGGTCATTAAAACGTCCCTCCAGGGGAGGACAATAACTGTCATAAAGATACTGAGCTGTGTCTGCTCAGCTGACAGATTATTGATCCCGTGTCGCAGGCACTTATCCTGAAATGAAGGTTCTAGTGAAAAGGTCAATTGATCCCAGCGAGCAGGGGGCGACCACAGAGGCAGGGGGATGAAAGTGAATGTGTGACTCAGTGTGTGTAGTACTGTGTCTCTGTGTTGTGTGATTTCAGCCCCGCTGTACCTGGTTTTATCTGTGTTCTGCAGGTGCTGTGCAGCAACAGTGTGCTGGACTCTTCTGAGTACTGGCTGAGGAACGAGAAAGCTCTGAGCAGACTGGGCCTGCTGGACGACGATGCAGAGAGTGGTTGCACCATGGTGAGTCTCACACTGTGGATGATGAAACACTACAAGGCCTGACCAAGCCTTTTTCTATTGTGTGGTTTTGAGGCTGTTGAAAGTGTTTTTGTGGCCTGAAATGACAGTGAGTCAACACTTTGAAAGAAAAAGGTGAGCTGCTGTCTCTCCAGCCTGCGTCCTCTGTGGCTCCTGTGGACTTGGAGATGATGGAAAAAGTGTTTTCACAGCAGGTTGTGGGTGCTCACTTGATGCTTTGAGTAAGCAGGTTTTGTTCTTTAGGTTTTATGGGTTACAGCTAGTGTTTGAGACTAAAATGATACAATTCTGGCTGAACTATAACATAATGATGCAACTGTAATATATAGTGTTCTTTTTAAAATTGATATTTTAACCCCCAAATTGGCCCTGTTTTGACAAAAGATAGCAATAGATTTGCCCAGATGTCATAATTTTGGCCTTAAGCTCAATTAAACAAAAATTAAAGTATGCTACAGGGTGTTGCATATCTTCATCATCATCATCATCATCATCATCATCATCATCATCATTATCATCACTGCTATCAGTGAATTGAGTTCTGCAAATAAACTGAGAGTATTAAGATATATCCCCAATGTTATTTATTTATGCTATCAGATGCAATTTTTTGTCACATTGTCAACAGGAAGAGGTGAAATCAAACGGTGCACTCGATGTGTCACAACTCTTTGCAGTCAGTTGGAGCATGAATTTGGATTAGGTTGTCCTCAGTAATGCCTTTGCTATTCAGAATTAATACTCATCATCATAAGGGAGTTGACCAATCAGAACCAAGCATAAAACACAGCTGGCTGACTAAAAGGAAAGCAGTTTAATGGGGTTACTTCTTCAAATTGTAACATGGCTCTCTGTTGTTGGTCAACATTTGATGATGGCTATGGTAGAAAATGAGAAGCATATAAAAGTGAAAAACTCTGCACACTGGTACCAGGTCTGTAAATGTGTGGATTTTACATTCTTTAAAAGAGGGTCTTAAAAATATATTTAATTTTTATCTGTGAATGGATTAAAAAGCGCTGTGTATGACACTTTGGCCTGAAAATGTTCGGTTTCCGGGTTGTCTATGAAAAGCTGTCCCAAATTTAAGAGTTTTAAACTGCTGCTAGGTTGTAAGAAGCTCTGGTCAATGATTTTTACAGGAAGTGGTTTTGTGGATCAACTCGTGTTGGTTTTATCTCACCGTTTAATTGAAAGTAAAACGAGGGACATAATCATGTCTAAAATAAGACAGACTCTTCTATATACAATACAATGAGGTTATGTCAAAATACAGTATTTTTTGTACTTACAGCAATTAATGACTCCTTTGTGGAATTCATTCAATACTTGCACATCTTGTGGCAGTCGTATATATTTGTTATGTATGTTGTTTGGTCTTAAGCTGGCTTTTTAAACAGAGAAAACACACTAAAAGAAAATATGGGCAAAAACAAATTACTCATCCTTATCTCTGCAAAACGTTTTCTGAAGACATTAATGTGTAATGAGGATGCTTTGGAAACAGAATGTGTTTGAATTATTAAGCACATTGTTGGCGGTTTTAGTGAGAAATGGGAGTGTCATAAAAAACAACAACAAAAAAAACAACAAATGACAAGAAAATAGAATAAAAATAGAAAAGCTTTCAGCTGCAAAGGAAGCTAAATCCCCCTTTCACCCAATTCTGATGTGGTACCTTTGATGTGTTACTTGCTGAAATTGCAAGTTGAGTGCAAATTGCATTCAGGATTTACATCTTTCAGTGGCTTTAAGGCAGTTTTTTAGGGGAAGGGAAGGAAAACAGTTGTTTGATTCTTAAAGTGTATTAATCCTATTTGACCACAGGCCTGGATGTCATTCAGTTTGTTCAACACTGCATAAATATCTGCAGCAGAATGTCAATGCGTCTCTCTTTATCTGTGCTGTAAAGCAGCACTATCTCTGAACCATGACCCAGACATGACCTGCACCTCACAACTACTTTCAAATCAGATCACTCTGAAATACCAAATGAGTTTCTTTTGTGCACAGATTATTCCAAAAGGTTAACATTTCTCCAAAAGAATTTACTTCAATTTCTTGTCAGGGTGTCAGTATGGCCAAGCGGGTTATAGTTCAACCACCCTTTTTTACATGTCACATCCCTACTCTCCCCATTTTCCTTCTGTCCTCTCTAAGTGAAGACATAAAAAGGCCTAAAAATTTGACTTAAAGATACTTTTTTGGCCCAAAAACTTGGTTTACATTACAAAAAATCTCGTCATCATTCTCTAGAATCACAGCTTGTTGGGCATAGTGCTATTTCTTTTAGAGCCGGCATGCTAATTTGTTTTAATTCCTATAGTAAACATCACAAACATTTAACCTGCTTAAGAAAAGTCATTCAGTTTTTGTACATAAAGCATACTTTTATGCCACTGATATAGAATTTAATAAAATGGGTCAGTGGCAGGCTAATAGGGATACTAGCTTGCTTACATTAACATTTAGCTCAAAGTGCTTGTATGCCCTTTTAGCTGTAGGCATACCTAATGTATGTCTTCATTATACAGTAATCCTCCCAGATCCCATATTCACAAGCTCAGTACCTCATATTACACAAAGAAGACCTTTCATGGTGGCTTCATATTTTCAAATCCAGATTTTTGTAACCTTTGCTTTTCATTAGTCTCTCACTTTCTTTCTGAAAATAGGAGCACTGCTGTCTCACAAAGCAGTGAGAATGACTGCGCAGTCTTGAACTGTTAAGGAACCATTGTCTCAATTCTGAGCCTAGTTAGTGTTTCTTAATGAGCATATCATGACTATCAATAATGAAAGTCTGATTTTGAATTTAATCCATCAAGTGCAATAAAATCTTTCAGCAGTTTTCTACACGAAAACGAGCAAGGTTCTCGTTTGAATTCCTTCATTATTGGTTTTTGCTGGCCCGTCTTATTCAAAGTAGATGTAACACCAGTAAGTATTTTGACATCTATTTCTGTGCGCTCCTCCTGAAGCATGCCTCAAGTGTTTGTTAATCATTGCCAAGGTAACAGGAATAGCAGTAATTTAGCAAAGAGCAGCGTTTTCACACACTCATGTCACACTTTGCAAGTGAGAGCAGACGTGTGCCAAATTGAATGTTCCTGAAAACCCCAGACAGCAGCTGTGTAATAAAGGACAAGATGCACACAGGATTCAAACAAATTTTGTCTGTTTTATCAGAGATATTTTAGAATTATCTGAAAAAAAAAGGCTTTTAGGCTAAAATGGATGGTTTTGGGTCAAACGACTGGCAGGTACAAAACAAAGACACCTTCTTTCTTTCTTTATTGTCTTTGCAGAACAGAGGGTTTCTCCAGCTCTTACCTGAATCTCGGATCATGCAGATAGTTTCACCTTCATTGTTCTCTTATGAATAGAAAAATAGAGCAGCATCAATCTTTCCTGTATTGTTTCAGTGAGACAATGGCTGTTTGTTTTCCTCACTCTGTGTCTATTTCATATAAATACAAGTTCAAACAGATGCAACCCTTTCCCTCACAGCATCGCTCCCAGACTCTGACCCTGACAGATTGTTCATCTGACTCTCAAATCTCTGCTCGGCTCATCCATGGCTCCCCGTGGCCAATCAGTCAATCAAACAGTGGCTTACGATTAATGACACCGTGAGAAATAAATTCTTCCGTCCTGGCCTGAACTGTTCTGGGAGGCAGAAAGAAAGCAGAGAGTGAAAACTGGGGAAAAGAAAATGTGAAGAGAGAGGAGGCTTAAACAATGAATTCTGATCCAGACAGAATGTGAAGAGCGTCTGAGAAAAAAATCCTACAAACATTCAAAACTTTCATAGAGGAAAGTCATACTTGAGGACACCAAATTTTGCTGGAAGCCATGTTCTTAATGACCTTTTTATGATAAGCTTCAGTATTCAGATTTATGCATCACATCTTTCAGATCAAATTCAGAGTTGATGAACAGAATCAGTTTGAAATAATGAGGAAAAAAACTGGAAGAAGAATGAAGGCAAAGCTTTGAATTTATTAAGTATCTCTGGCGGCATTATGTCACCTTTCATCACTCACTCATGTTTGAATGAATAAAGCCAGGCAGAAGTGCCATTTTGCTGTGGTAGTCACACTTCTATAACACCTCTCAGATATTTCACAGGGTGAGCCTTTTGAAGAGGAGGGCAGAACCCTTTGAGATACAGGGGTTCATTCATGTATCTGATTTACATTTTGTGTTTCCTTCTCCACTGATTGGTTTGTTTATTCGAGCATACACTTTTACATAAAACATAACATGACTTGCTTGATGGAAAAAGTTCTTGAAATTGTGAGAGAGCAATACCCCAAACTCTAGACTTAAACTTGCTTGTGGTTGTTCAAAATTTCAGATGCAGAAATTCACTATTCATTCGAAGCTATCAGTCTTTCTGCTTTGAACTGGCAGACCCCAGAGGGCAGTAATCCATTCACAGCCTGGTTGGTAAAACTTTATACTGATGTGGTGTGTAGTGTCCTGAGCTCTCTCTTTTACAGCCTGAAGCAGGAGAGAAAAAAAGTAGTCGGATGTAGAAGGAGCTGTGATGTGCATCAGTACTAGAGCAAAAAGACAAACCTACTTTAGTTTTTTATTTTAACATTTTCCTCTAAGCATTTAAAACCAATGTGTTGACAAATTTCAGTCATAGGTTCACAGTTTTGACCTATTTGCTTAAAAGTTGTAATCTTCCTTTTACGTAAGTGTTGAAACAAATCACATAACCCTAATCCTAACCCTAACCCATGCTATAGCTCAGACAGAGCTAGACTTATATGTCAGGGGTGCCGCACAAAAGTTTGCTGGTGGCTTCTTTTCCAAACTCTCCTCCTCAGGAAGTTCATAGGTCTTTACTGAAAAGTTTGGCAAATACAATTTTAAACATAAAATCATCCAATGTAAAGAATGTTCAACACAATTTTGTTTATTAACTGGTACGAAATACTGAATCAAAGATACTGGCTGTATTTATAATCATGTACTATCTAATTATATATACCTAGCTTAATGTCCCATTTTAATGAACAGTGCCTTCAGAATTCAAAGTATGAGAGAAAAACTAACAAACCTTGAAATGATTTTGAGATTTTAAACTGAGTTTGTGCAGAGTCGACCAAACTTTATTTATGAAGTGCTTTTCATAAAAAAAATTATGCTCAACTTGATTCATATGTTATGGTTCAGCCCACCAGTGAAGTTGTTATGGACTGAAATCTGAATTTTTTTTTATTTTATTTTTTTTTTTATCTGTGTTCGTGTCTGTTTAAGTCTTGACTTATGGGTATTGTTATGTCTATACAATGAATATGAATTGAAAAATAAAAATAAAATAAAATAAAATAAAAAATAAAAATAACCAAACAAAAAACAAACAGTGCCTTCGGAATTCAAAGTACGAGGTTTTGTGTACAAGAGAAAAAAAACTAACATACCTTGAGATGGTTTTGAGATTTTAAGATGAGTTTGTGCAGAGTCGATCAAACTTGCTTTACAGTAAAATTTGAGTGGAATTCAACAAAAACATTAAATTGTTACTTAAACTACATAGTTATTTTGATGTTTTTAGCACATAAAATAAATTAAACTTTTTGGCAGTTTAGCGTAAAGAGCTTGTATGCTCTTATAGCTGGAGGCATACCTACTGTATGTTTACATTGTACAGTAATCTTCCCTGACAGTTTTCCTTCTTGGTGAGCTATGCTATAGTTTTTGTTGGGTGTGAGGAATGTGGGAGGCTGCCACCATACAAATAACTTTCAGCCACAAAGTTTAAAATACCTTAATATTTATTTTTTATTCCACTGCTAAAACTCAATTTCTCAGAAAAAAAGAAAGATTATATAGAAGTTTTTTAGAACAGGTTTTAGACGCCCCCACTGCATTTGCACAAGAAACATGTTCTTTAGTTCTCTTTACTGACTAGTAATCCAGGCTCAAGTGCAGGTTAGTCGATGCTGATTCACTGTTGTCTTAAATTACAGATTGTGCAGCTGTAAGTGAACTTTTATCGACATATCGTAGAAAGCTTAACACCAGAACTGACTGACTGTCTGTCACACCAAAACCTGCTGATGGTGATAGTTGTAGTTTTTTGTTTAAGACGGAACAGTGTGGGAGGTAAAGATGACCTCTGGTTTGGCATCATATGTTTTTTATGAGGGTTAGAAGCTTAAAAGAGTTTCTGTAAAGAAACAAACAAACAAACAAATCATTTGTGGCATTAGACTTTTTTTTATATGTAATCAATGTCATACTTGATTGTTAAAGAGTAAGTGAAGTAACTCATCCGATTCAATCTAGTGTTTGGCTTCTCTTTAGAAAAAGCACAACATGCTTCATATGCACATTCTCCTGAGGATGAAACAAAAATAAAATGTTATGATGACAACACTTGGCATTAAAACTACTGAGATGAAAACACATCTGAGCACCTCTCCAAGTGTGAAAACAACACATTACAATTTATGAATTTAAAAGCTGCAGAAGCTGCTGTTTGCAATTTTCATCACGATCCTTTTCAGAGTTTTTGTTCTCTTGCATGAATCTTTTAACATTTTCAGCATTAATGTCTTAATCAGGAAGCTTCAGTAAATGATGTCATTGAACTCATGTGGTTAGAAACTACAATGAGATACTTTATGTGTCCGTACCCCCCTTTATCCATTACATAACAAAAATATCATCATGTTCGAGAACATTCAGGACAGCATCAGCTTCTTCATATTCTCTTTAGCCTGGAGCTCCAAACTGAGCAACTCAGCTAAGCCCTAACTAGAATCTATGTGTGCATATGTGTGTGTGGTTTCAGCTTTAATTTAACAGCTCACAAAGGCACACACATTCTGTTTCTCTCAGCAGAAAGAAATGCAAAACTGTTGATACAGACTGTTCTTTTACCCTTTCCTTTTAGTGGGAAATTGTTCTTTTACAACAGTCGATGAATAGGAAGCAGCTTCGGGTCATGTGGCTTTGTATTGTATATTCAAGCAGAAAACACGACATGATTCTTCATTTTCCTGTGTCCTGATTTGCATCTTAAACAGTTAATGTTTTGCATGTTATCTGAATGTAGTTTTATTTATAAATGCAAATTAAAGCTGTTTGTAGTCACCAGTAGTGTGTGACATCAATGGGCCTGTGCCCTTTTTAAAACAACACCAGCAATGTGTGTCTTTGGGGTTATTTGAAAAATTACCACGGCATCGCCTCCTGGCCTTGATGCTGTTAACCTCTCAAACAGCAACCCAATGAAATCAAATTTAGGAAGGGATTATGTGTCAGTGAGCATGAGAGAAGCTGTAAAAACTTTGAAAAGAGGTTGAGGACGAATAAATTAGTGACAGCTTGTGGGATATTTCCCAAAAGGCACCAGTAGATCCTCACAAGGGGTTGCAGGGATTTTCACTTACCCAAAATTGGTTTTTCTAAACCTCTTAGAAGTCAGCCAACCATTAGGGATCCAACATATAAGTGACTAAATATACAGTATAAACATGATATTTTTTTGGAGACATGAAAGAGAAATAAAGAAAGAATAAAAGAAAAGAAAAAGCACAACAGTTTAAAAAGAAAAGGCAGACAGAAGGACGCAGAGCAGCAGCTGTGTGTGGGAGGATCAGAGTAGTGAGCAGAGATGGAAGACTGCTGAGGAGGGAGGAAGCTTTGATGGACAAAGGAGAAGAAAATGCTTGTAATGGTTAGCTGTTTTGACCACCTCTGTGAACACAATGCTCTGAAAGTGTGTGTGTGTGTGTGTGTGTGTGTGTGTGTGTGTGTGTGTGTGTGTGTGTGTGTGTGTGTGTGTGTGTGTGTGTGTGTGTGTGTGTGTGTGTGTGTGTGTGTGTGTGTGTGTGTGTGTGTGTGTGTGTTGGGGTTGAGGAAAGAAAGAAATCTGCCTGCCTGACAGTTTTGAATGTCCCAGGCTAAATAGGATTTTATGGATAAATAATTTGGGACAATCGAATCCTTGCTGTTGGAGTCTGTCGACCAACACCCCTCGCCAGGAGTGCTGCCTGAGAATTATGTTCCCATGAAAACATATTAAATAAGGTCACTAACTTGACTACTGCAAATGTTTTGAGCACATTTTAGACCATGTCAGCCTTTGGTCTTTAGAATTGTATGAGTTTTTACCCCCAAATTGCACCCCTGCCTTTTGGCCATAATAGGACATAATAAGAGTGTATGTCTAAAGTTAAATGGTTGAACAAAACCACTTTGCACGGTAATGAAAAGTTTTGTAAGTCATTGGAAAATCAGCATGTGGACTTTAAGTTAGGGGTGTTAAGTTGTAGATCTTCTCTTAAGGTCAAGCAGGAATCTCTCTCCAAGGTTAATCCAACCAGAAATAACCCAAAGAGGACAAAAGTTCAGAACTTGACCTTTTTATTTTAAAGGTGCAAAACTGCTGAAGTACAGAATAAAACAATGCCAGATACTCTCATCCCTGCAGACACAAAGACACAATCATTAACATTTTCTTGAAGGTTAAACTCAAACATGCTCCATTTCACTGCCGCTGGCTCCCCCTGAGGCTGCTTTCCTTCTTTGAGGGTTATTACTGCTCAGTCCATCTGCACAGGTGGTCAGAGTCGCCCCAAGTTTCAATGTGGTTGGCTGGGCCAAAGTACCCAGCTGTAGATTTGCGAGGGTTAAGCACCCAGTGAAGCGAGAAGATGCAGTGAGACACCCAGATCTGCTGCTGCAGCCAGAGTTTTGTCACAACCTAGATATGTCATAACAGAAATAATCACAAAGGCTGTTCAGGAAGTTTGTGATTTACATCTACAAACAGGAAGTCTGATCCTGCTGCTCCAATGAGTCACAGCAAAAACGTCTGGCTGGGTGGACTTCATTGGTACTTTTCGCATCAGTAGCTTTATGCTCGATTCACTGGATCCAGTCTTTACTTTAAAGCATACGTTTAATTTTTGCACGCTTTTGTTAAGATATTTGGCTCATGAAGTCAAATTTTGACAAAAGGGGGCACCCTGGAAGGTCATGTACTCCGTGTACATACGCCAACTCAGTGCTGCAGACCTTCAAATTCCAACCCTGACTACTTTCTGTTTGCAACCCCATCTCTCCAGCTAACTGCTGTCTTTTTTTTTTTTTTTTTAGCTTTTGTATTAATGAAGGAAAAATGCAGAAGCCTTTAAAACAAGGTGATCCAATGCAGATAGTTCCTGGACAGCTCTTTTGTAGATGTAGGTGTCATAAAAATCAGAAACTATACGATTAAACAACTGAGAACTAAGACAGAGAGAAAAAGTTCTGGTTATTGATATATAACACATGTACCAACAGCTTTATGATTGTGTGTAGCTTTCATCTAGAGCACTTTGGTGTCTGTATTTCTTCTCCTTTGTATTCCTCAGCTGTTTATGTGGTCAGTCCTTCAGAGAGATGTATGACGCAAGTGCATGCAGTCTAGTATGTCTGTGAAAAACTGATGGAATCGGAGCATGTCCCTGGGCGCGTATCACACAGTGGCACAGAGACATGACTCAACGCTTCTCTGCATCCCAAATTTAGAACAAATGCCTCTTGGCTTTGGCCGTCCGATGGGGTTAAATTGCTTGAACCCCTCTCAAAGTCAAAATAATGGATCACTTGCTTGGCTTTTTCTCAAACGTGTTCCATCTGTGGGCGATGTGTTATCAGACAGGGGGTGGTGAACAAGCTGAGTATACACAAGATTTTGTTTGGATGGACATTGAAAATTGAGATACTAAATTAGAACTCTGCAAGCTGTCACCATAATCATATCTGCATTGCTAGAAAAATATTTATAGTATGAAAATCAAATCATTAGTCAGTGGATGTTTTCATCTCTCTGCAGGGGCAACTTTTTTTCATCTAATTGAGGATCATCAAATTGTATTAAGTTATTTTCTTTGTTTTACTAAATGGCACAGCTTACTGAGTGTTCAGGTTGACATCTGACAGCCTGTCCAACAGCTGCTCATCACTTTACTACTGTGAACAGACAAGAAATGAGCTAACTGTTTATTTTACTCTCAGGAAAATGTAACTTAAGAGATATCATTGTGCAGATAACTGTAGGTTACACCTGCAGTCCAGGTACACACACTCATACACACTTGCACAGACTTAAAGTGATCAGAGAAAGAATCGAAATCCTTTTAGGTATGTTGTTATCGTCATCTCTCACTGACTTTCCTTTCATTTTTTCATACCTGACTCCATTTTCAGATGGTAATTTTCACCAAATTAGATGTAATCGTTTGGAAAATATCAAGTTTGAGGTGAAGGGGAAATTCTCTAGCTGTGAGTGTGCTGCATTATGTCTTCATCTGAAGGATGTTGTGGCTCATTTGACTGATTTCAAATGGCAGGTAAATACACAAAGTGTGGCAAAATCACAGACTCGTTTTGACTCATTAGGGTTTGACTGATTTTACTGTTTTTACATTAGTCACTACTAAGTACACAAACAGAAGATGGCGTGATTTTTTTGAGTATTAAAGACAGAATTATAAATAGATCTTGTTGCTGGCTTGACTTGATACACGAGGAATAAATCTTGTAGAGTATGGCACAGATAAATAAAAAAACAGATAAAAAAGGTGAAAATTCATGAAGGACTGAGGTTATTTAAGGGAACTTATTTCAAACACTGTTTCATGTCAAGATGTGATGATTTGAAATGATATATTTATATTTTTGGCAGGTTTAGAGAGGAGAGATGAGGGGAAGATAGCAGCAAGCAGAGCAGATATGGATTAAAAAAAGGAAGCCAGCGGGAGCCCACCTATGCATGTTTTGAAATGCAAAGATTGAGATACCTCAGTGACTCACATTACTACAAGCTTTGATTAGCAGAGACAAGCATGGTAGGCTTTCACATTTCTAAAGAAACATATGTATTCGTAGCTGAGATGTGAACGTATCACTTCTACCAAAGTAACTCGCAGTATCCTGCACATGCACAGTCTGGGTATGAGTGCTGAAGGGAGAAATATCAACCCCCCCATACCCCCAAATGCTGTTTGTGTCGTGCTTTATCCATTTAGCCACACAGGACTAATCCGGCCATGCCACCTCAGATCTGAGGCTGTGTGCTTTAGAATCAAACAGCAGCTGGCGGACTGTCCCAGACTCCCTGCACTGACATGTAGACTCCATCACAGTCCATTAAACCTGCAGCCAGAAGCGAAGGTGGGTGAGATGGGAAGAGAAAGAAGGCAGAGAGTGTGACAGAAGCGGAAAGAGGGAGTGGAAACAGAGGAAGAGAGAAGCTGAAAAAGAGTGGCATAGACAGAAAGAAATTCATTGCTGATTTACACCTGCTGCCAGCAAACCCAGAGAGAAGTGACAGTCTCTTTTAGAAAGTCTTAGCAATGAGACGCTGTCATTCAGCAGTTATTCAGACACAGCAGACAGACGCTGAAGTCCCCAATGGTGAGTCAGTTAGAGGGATGCTATCCTTTGGAAGAATTTGTGACAAAGAAACAGTTAACAGTACCTACATGCTTTTTGGGACACTCTGCTCTCCTGCTCCTCTGATGTGAAAAACTCATGAACCATTCATACTAATTTTTTGTCTTTTTCTTGTTGTCTTTCTCAGGTCTGTTTTGTAAACCTTGATCCTCAGAAAACAGACTATCATGATGAAAAAAGCATCAAGGTGAGCAGAATATTCAGCCATCATCATTCTTCTCCAGCTTTATGAGCTCTCCTTTTTTTATACTCACTTTTCTCTCAAGAAGCCAGTTCATTGTGTTCCAGTATAAACTGTAGCTCAGTTTCCATGGATTCTAAAGGCTTATGTAGAACAAGAGGCTTGATATTCAGTTAAATTTGTTAAAATTCAGATTTATCCGTCAGTGGTGGCGGTAATCTACAGTTAAAGCTGTCACTGTCGTCCGAGCCTTCTTGCAGGAAGGATTTCCATAATTACATCCCTCTGAATTGGAACAACAGAGAACACATGTTCAGTTTTGAGGTTGCCCGAAGAAAATCTTTTTTCTAATCATCAAGCATTGTGTCTCTGTGCTTGGCTTGTCTCCCCTGCAGAAATTGGCATCTGTGTCTCCAGACCTGCCAAAGCTTGTTGAATTACTGACTGTCCACCAGCCGAAAGAAAATGAGATCCTACTGCTCGGCGGCCTAGATGCCTCAGACCCTTGCCAAACACACCCACACTCCTCCCCTCAGGTGAGTTTGCAGTCATGTCCTCAGAACCTTGCAAGGCTTGTTCAGCCTTTGAATTAACAGAGCTGGAGCATAAGGCTGGAGGCACAAGCTGTTCTTTAGCATCACACTTTTGTGTGATTAGATTTTGAGTTTTTGTGCAGGGAAAACCCACAACAGGGAATGAATTTATTTTACCTAACATACATGTGTGCCAAACAAACATTTTTTTGTGTTTGACTACAACATCACGCTGACTGTGATTACCAAACAGTAGGCTACTCAAGCCACATTTCATTGGTTGTTCAAATTGTCTTTAACAGATGTCATTAAGATACAGGGTACATTGGCAGAGTCGTTACAGAGCAGGGAGGTCACAGGCAGTGTGTTTGAAACATAATGCATCTGCCCCTGTAGTCAGCAGATAAATCTGTTATCACAAAATATGTGTGGAGCACTTTATTGTTCTTTGCAGGGACTTCTCAACCCCTGCTGATACTTATCAATTACTGCCTTTCTTTTAGACCATCTGCCATCTGTTAGCCCACATGTTCTTTTTCATTCCAATAATGATTTCAGCATGCAGCGAGTTAACAGCTTGTTGACTTCAAGAGGGAAATGAAGAGTAAATGTGATGCACCGTGATTGATCTGCAGCAGCACGGTAGTCCCCAAAGGGCAACTGCTGTGAGAAAGAATGAAGAATTAAATGACTAACAAAGCTCATCTCTCCACCTCAGTATTGACCATCCTTTAGTTTTTGGTGCTAACAGATTACATCTTTGTGTCAGTGTCAACACATAGCACAAGAAGGCCCTCACTAAGAATTAAATTTGCATGAACAGGTCAAAGTAGCACATATGAAACCTGAAGACTTAGTGTGTCTGAGGTTGTTTGTTGTTAATATTCTGTAGCACAGCTTGGGACTTAATGCATGTATATGTGACCTTTGCTGGTTGCTTCATTGTGGTTGAGTGTGTTTAGTTCGTAGAGCCCAGTGAATAAATTATAAGTGTGCGTTTATGTGCCTCTTTGTGTGCATGCATCATACATATCTATACATGTTCCTTTCAGGTCGGGCAGCAGAGAAGCACAGGTGTATGCCTGGTCCAGTGCTCAGGGCCTAGACGCTCCAACCAACCCAGCAGCATCATCTTTGATATCAACAAGTACCTGATTGGTCTGCAGTGGGCAAGGGAGCGACAGCTTCAGCAAAGCAGAGCACCGCTGCAGCGGGTCGATGATGATACCAATCGCTCCATCTCATCCATAGAGGAAGACTTCCAGACAGCTTCAGAACACTTTGGTGATGACAGCGAGGATGATGGCTACAGAAATGGTGAATATTGTTTATCTAAACCACAGATGTTTTGTACTGAGTTGTGTCATGATCCTTATCAAGCAGCCTCAGTATGGAGGTGCATTTTTACAATGTGTTACCACCCTGCCTAAATGAAGATAGGTTACTGTGATGTCCTAAATTGAGAGGGCAGCAATATTGTAGTGTTCAAGCAAAAGTGGGTCGTACAAAGATTTTTAGCTCCTCAAATTTTGACAACAATGGAAGGGATTGCTGTAACT
Organism: Halichoeres trimaculatus; assembly: GCF_033239565.1. Taxonomy (NCBI): domain Eukaryota; kingdom Metazoa; phylum Chordata; class Actinopteri; order Labriformes; family Labridae; genus Halichoeres; species Halichoeres trimaculatus. The sequence goes on from NW_027437188.1 coordinate 20,620,996, forward strand.
CGCATGAATACTAATGAATTTCAAAAATAAAAATAACCTTGAATAGGATGTTAGCACATTAAACATTATTCTGACATTAAACTGGAACTTCCTGCTGTTATTGACACAATTCTTCTACATATATTAGTTTTAATTCAGCAGGTAATTGGCACAATGAATGAATTATATTGCAAAATTATGCACTGTCAAAGCATTGCAGACACAGAATGGTTCCTATAGTGACAGAGAGTGTATGATACAGGGGAGGAATGTGTTACACTGATGATGATGATAGTAATATTCCACCTGCTGTGACATGACAAGTGATATGGAAACTTCCCAATCCTTGGTAACATTTTTTGACCCCTGTGTTTCTTTTGTCCTCTATCCCTTCACAGAGCCAGAAAGTGGTGATCTAGCTGAGAGTTTGGTAGAGGCTGCGCAAAAACATTGTGCCAGACTTGCATGTCAGAAAGGACAACTGGCATATCATCAGAGCAGGGGAGACGGGGAGATGAAAAGAGAAGGGTATCAGCAGGCAAGCCTTCAAACTAAGGAATCTGCTGGTCATTATGCCACCAATCTGGCTGAGTCAGTTTTGCAAGATGCCTTCATACGCCTCTCTCAAGATGAAGCCTCCTTTGTCCCTGAAGCTGCTGTCAGCGTGTCACTCTCCAGTCGCCCTTCCAACACCACAGGTCCCTCAAAGACCAAACAGCCTTCCCAACAGCGCACCTGTTCTTTTGAACTCCCCAAGATTGTTATAGTTCAGAGCCCAGATACTTCTGACGGGGCTGTGGAATGGCAGGAGAACCAGGTGTCTCATGTGCCTGATCAGGATATCACTGCCAAAGCAAGACAGGCTCAAGAGAACAGGACGCAGGCACATGCTCAACACCGCAACGGAGATCATTCATCAAAGCATGTTGAGGTGGCTTTGGCTTGTGCAGCAAGTGTCATTGGCACCATAACCAACCCGCAGCTGACTGAGCAGCTCGCCATGGAATCAGCATCAGAGGAGGATACAGAAGAAGACCTTCAGGAGCCTGAGGAGAGAAATGACTACTCCTTCTCCTCTGCAGTGTGTGGCATGGCCCAGGTAGCCGGTGCTGTAGCAGCTGTGGAGCTGACAGAGGAGTCAAGAGAGGGCTGCGATTCTGACATTGATTCTGCTGAAGTCTACACAGCATCACGTGGTCTGATCTCGGCTGCTGAGGCCTCCACGGCAGTCACCTTGCACTGCAGTGTGGCAGAGGGGACCAGTGTGGAAGCATTTCGTGCTAACATTGCTGAAGTCCTTCACCGGGAAGCGGCTGAGGTGCTGACTCAGCCACAAGGTTACAAGAGTGTTGCCCAACTGCTGGAGGCCACACACAACAAGATAGTCGATGGTATTACTTGTCCAAAAAAATCCTACATGGATGAGAGGGAGGTGGATGATTTAATTAATGAGGTGGCAGACAGCCTCTTTAGGCATGCTTTAGAGAAGGCTAAAAAGAAAAAAGAGCTTGAGGGAACAGGGAAAGATGCACCAAACCTCCAAGTTTTTCTGCAGGACAGTGTAAACAATCTGCTATTTGATATACTTTGCTTGACACAGAAGAAAATTAGTCATATTAGATGTGACCAAGAAACTCAAGAGAATGAATCTTGTGCTCAGGAGCCTGCTATTGCCAAAGAGAGCAGGGATCCATTGAGTCACTTACAGTGTCTAGTTGGCCAAAGTGAGTCAGCTAACAGAGAGAGCCAGAGCAGCATCCCTCACTGCACGGATAAGCTGAACATGGTTCCTGGGCAGCAGGAGAAGTTTGTGCTTGAGGAAGGCGACCTCATGGCATCTACGACACACAGCAAAGATCAGCAGCATCAGTTTGCATTGAGACAAAGTATTTTCAAATCTGCCTCCCTACCTAGCAGGGACTTCTCTGACCACCATCAGACCCAGCAGCACAGTGGTGTCACTAAAGAGCAGTGGAGTGAATTCTCAGCTCATAGCACAGAGAAGAGGGGAAGACTCGGAACAAGCAGCGACAGCAGACAGTCCTCCCTCACACCCCAGTCCTCTCTCAACTCTTGCAGTTCTCTGCTGTGTTTAAGGATGGACTCAGAGTCCAGGACTCCCATCACTTGCTATGCTGATGATCTGGCATCTACCGTGGTGTCTATGGCCACAGAACTAGCAGCCATCTGCCTGGAGAACTCTACTGGTAAACAACCCTGGTTCTGTGCACTTAAAGGGGGAAATCCTGAAGGGCCAGAAGCCTATCTAATACCTGCCTGTCGATCAGTGCTCAGAAGAAAAGATGGTCAAAGTGGCAATGCTTCCTCCAAGAAACACAGGGCACCACGTCTCAGTGAGATCAAGAGGAAAACTGAGGAGCAGCCTGAGCTGATGGAGCGGTTGGTGAACAGGGTGGTGGATGAATCTGTCAACCCAGAGGAACTACAAGATCCATTTGCACTCTTTGCCTCTGAAGTCACGGCCAGGATCATGAATTGCCCTGAGCTTAATGTGATCGATACCTCCAAATCTGGCCAGCCACGCAGCAGGTTACAGTGTGAGAGGTGGAGCAGAGGGAAGGCAGCTAGCTACGAGAGCATCCCAGAAGAGGACGCAGACCCCTCAGGTACATCCAATACCCTGGGTCTTGGCTGTAGGTTAGGTCACAACTTGAGCCGCGATAGCTCTATCTCAAAGCAGTCCAGCTGTGAGAGCATCACAGATGAGTTCTCACGGTTCATGGTCAACCAGATGGAGACTGAGGGCAGGGGCTTTGACCTTCTACTGGACTACTATGCAGGAAAAAATGCCAGCAGTATTCTGTCTGCAGCTGTGCAACAGGCTGCCACAAAGAAAAATGGTCACCTTAATGTCCGGGCCTCATCCTGCCTCTCCAAACAGTCAAGCACAGAGAGTATTACAGAGGAGTTCTACAGGTTCATGCTTCGGGACATGGATAAGGAAAACAAGGAGTATGGGATTGCCAAAACTAAAGAGTGGAGCAACAGTCTGTTCCCTCCTTCTCCAAGAACACCTTTCTGTATAAGACAGTCCTCTGTCCCAGACCGACGCTCCTCAGACTCCAGGCTGACTGTCAACTCACCTATTAAGGCCAATTCCTTTGATGGATTTGCTCGCAATGTGCATGGAGACACACTTAATGTCTTTCCCCACAACTCAGTGTCAGCCACAGGACTATGTAAGTCTGACTCTTACCTCTATCAAAGAGGAAAGTCTGACCAGATTACTGACATGCTCATTCATGAGACCTGGTCAAGCTCTATCGAGTCCTTGATGAGAAAGAACAAGATCATTGCTGATCCAGAGGACAGTATCGAACTGGAGGCTGCAGGAGACTCTCAGCCTCATGTGCAGCAGTTTGCCAATCGCCTTGCAGCAGACATTGTAGATATTGGCAGGTCTGCACTAGGGGGCCCACAAGACTCAGCTGGGGGGATATGTGGGGCAATTCAACAGCCACACCTGCCTGTTGGTGAAAGAAGAAGGGGCTTCAAACAGTCCCATCTAGCTTGTGGTCGAAGTAGGTCCAGTCAGGACAAAACTGGTACTGGAGTAGGGCCCAGTACCAGTGATAGCATTGTACCACGCCTGAGGGGGCCTAGAGATGTGCCACTTATCCACATCGAGGGAGATCAGAAGGAGGATACACTTTCAAGCTCTGAGAGGATAATGGTGGGACCTCAGGAAACAACCCAAGACATGTCAGCAATCAAGCGCACAGAGAGAGCTACAGCCAACGGCAGCAGGTATTAACTGATCACAGTCTATCTGGTTCAACATCTTTCAGTCATGTTTTATATCCCAAGAGCAGGATCATTGTAATGTATGTAAAAAATAGAAATTAGTTCAGTAAAAGCAGGAGTGAATTTCAATGAATAATCACAATTATGAAGAAAGTTCTTAAACATTTGTGGAAAATTTCAGCATTAACAAATGAACTGCAGGCTCTGTATACCAAAGCTCCTTTAAAGTTTGAAAAAACATAGGCTCACAGGGGATCTCTTCACTGGGAAACTAATCCATATCAGCGGAGTGTGAGTTCTGAAAATGTTTGATCAGGCTTTGCCCACATGATGGTTCTTGTGTGTGGAAATCTTTGCAAGGCTCTGCCTGATCTTTTGAGGCTGTTCAACTCCCTCCGTGGCTAACACGCTTAAGGCAGGTACAAACTACAGGTTAATCAGGGCTGAATTTGTCCCGATGCCCCTCTTATGATCAAAGCCAGCAAAGGCCTGATTCTCCGATGTCTGCAAATGACATTGTGTGTGATTTTCCTGTGGTGTGGGGTGTGTTAATTTTGTCCGGTTGGAGCCGCTCGAAAGGCCTCTGATTGAGAGATTGTAGATAATGAACAGGTTTAATATTTGCGACTAAAAATCCTTTAGTGTGTGATGGGCTCTGAGAGGAGCGGAGTACAGTGTGTCATGTGTGCTAGAGCAAAGCCAACCAAGATGTAAGCTGACTCAGCTGACGGACTGAAGAGGAAGGAAAAAATGTATCTGTTATACTTGTGACGACTTTACTCACACTGTTATTCATACAGCCCATATCCCTGCTGTCTCCGCAACCTTTTTTTAATAATCGTTTTTCTTTTTTTGTGTTTTTTTTTTTTTATTTCAGAGGCCAAAAACAACAACCCTTCCTTTTTTTCCATTTGTCTGTCAAGTATGTTTACACTGAAGTCACATTTTAGTATGCAAAATTCGTAATACTGAGCTTAAAGAAGCTATACTCTACTTAGACTCTGTTGAAGAAACAGTTAGTGTGTTGTGTTCTCCGGAGTGCACACTAAACATTTATAGATTAGAAGAATGAGATCTTGTGCGATGTGTCTTTTGTCATTATCACGTGTGTGAAGGTTTGAAGAATCCTGTAATATGTGTCAGCCTTTAGACTGCAAGCCACTTACATATAAATATAAATATAAATGAGAAATATTGGACACAGCATTAAGATGCCAATGGGTTTAAGTGCAGCTAGTCGTCTATTTCTCAGTGACTTCAATAGATAAGGTCAGTCCCACACTACCTTGTGAGATTCAGACAGTTGCATTTCTTTTTACATTACTCTGTCTGTACTTAGCCAAAAAAAAAAAATAAAAAATTCTGCTTGGACGCAGTTTCAACCTAAGAGGTGAGGATGGAATTAGAGTTGACAGGCTGTGCTGAGAGTGAAATCCATGCTGACTGTACAGGATATGCTCTCTGGAACACACTGGATAATCATGCCAGGTCTCCAAACAGGCATAAGAAAGATTCTTTGGCCAAAATTAGGCAGAAGCACACAGATTCTGCATTTGTGGGTAGTGTCTAGAAATAAAGACTAAAACAGAAACAGAACTCGGACTGAATCAAGAAGTTGCAGTTCAGAAAATTGAGAAGGAAGGCTAAAGAGTTCATCCGTGTTTCCATCATATACAGGGTGAAGTAGATGGTGTTGCCCACTAAAGATGGACATTTTATTGAAACAACTACAAAAACTCCAACTGGAAAGCTCTCTTAATGTGCAAGACAGATGCATAAAAAGAAATTGGGGAAATAAAACCTGCACGTGGGTAATCAGCTGCCTTCTGTGGCCCTTTAAAGAAAGATTGTCAAAATAAGACTTGTTTGAAAGTAAATGAGAACAGAACAGCTGAATGGCTCCCAGCCCACAGGAGAGGCACCAGACACATTCCCTTTCACTCAACAATACATGTAATCTAGGAACAAGTGAAGTGTATCTGTGAACCCCCTGTGTTGAAGTGGAACTCAATCACATGCCGAGTCAGTGAAACATGATTTCCCTCTGGACGTGTCAGGGATGGCAGGCCTCAATCATCTGATTATGACTTCATTTAGTCCATTTTCTAAAAGACACTGGGAATCCAACACTGCCTCTTTGGGAATGCAATTTACTGATGCAAAAAGATACTGAAATAAACTTACCCTCTTTTAATTTGGTGCCTAGTCATTGTAAGTTGAATTGCCTTCATTTGTATTGTGCTGTAGAGCTAGTCTTTTGAGAGTGAAGTGTCCCGATTCTGCCTTATTAAAATTGCATTACAACCGTGTGTTTTGATGAATAATGAACACAGGACAGCACAGGACTGGGGAAATAGTCAGTGACCACACATAGCAGCAGGCATTGTGCAGAAGTAGCCTTCGGTCATTCCCACCATCTTGCGGTTTGCTCTCCCCAGCAGTGACAGGGACAAGCCAGCTGCGGCGGTGGCTGCAGTAGCGAAGAGGGACAAGCGTTCTTTGAGTGCTAGCAGTGAAGAGAGCATGGGGAGCTGGTCCCATGTAACCCCCGAGGATGACCCCCATGAGGAGACCAGTAGTTTTATCCAGCTGAGCGAGGGGTCAGTAACCATTGCTCCTTGATACTGCTGCAAACGCTGCTACTCCCACCCTCACCCCACTTTCATTGGCCCATTGCTGCTGACACTCGTGCGCTTCAGTGCCAATGCCAATTTTCCCCCTGTGGCTACATAGTCCACACCTGCTAAGGTGGTTAATGGCAGAGTGCTCTGTCCTCAAAGCCCTCTCCATAGCTTGCATACAGGACCACACCATGCCTGCACCACATGAGGCACAACTACCTGCATTAACCCAAGAAGCATCTAGGTCAGAATGGTCTAGGTCACCCAGTTCAATTTGCTTTCAGCCAACCACTCTAACCTTTAAAAAACTAATGCATTGTAACCAAATTAAAGATTGTAAACCTACTGTTAAAATGCATTTACTTTCACAGGCCATTACTTATGCCTTAGAGGGAAAGCTGGATTTTTTTTTTAAATGGTTTCTGATCCTTGTTTTTTTGCTCTATTAATTGCAAAGATAGTTGTCTGCATAACCACAACACAACATGCTCTGCTCTCTGCAACCTCTCCATCCAGCTGCTCACTTTAACCTCACCTCATTCCCCTGATCCATGTTGTGACACATGGGCATGGCTGCCAGCCCTGCCTGTCCACCCTACCCGCCTAAACAACCTTTAATTCTGCTCATCCTCATATCCAGACAGGCTTGCTGCTGGACAAAAATCCTCAGCCTTCCCCAACTCAAGCGTCTGATCCCCCCTTTGCAGCAGCTATTTATATGTTAATCACCAGCTAATGAACAACATGACCTGCATTGCTGCGCCTGGTTATTGTTCCTTTCACACGTCAGTGATCATACTGAATGTCTTATGACAACATGTGGGTGATGTTGTCTCTTGTTTTGTTGTTGGTTAACAGGAATGGGACGAGCAGCACATCCAGTCTGGGCTTGGTAGAACTGGATGCTTTTTCTGATGTGCCCACTCAGAGCACAGTAATCAGGTACCTGTCAGAATCAAAGGCTGGGTTGACATTTTTCTCATTAATGTGTCACTCTGAAACCCGTAATGGCAATTTTCTTTCCTATAAAAGTCTGCAGAGAGAATATTACTTTTTCCCATTTCTTAACAAGAGTGTAGATATCACTTGAAACTGTGAGAGACCGCTGGACTAATAATCATGCACATGATGGTTGAAGCTTTTTTCAAATTCTGTAGTCATAGCTTTGATAGTCAGGAGTTGACATCTACCTCAACTGTCAGTTTACTAACACACTCAGATTTACTGTGTATAAATCATATGTCTAGATTGTGAACAGAAAATGACATGATTATATTTTAAATAGAGTCAATATTTTGGGATTGTTTCCTTGGCATATAGATCTTTGTAAAACCACAATGTATCATCATCTCTTTTTTTCTAACTTTAACTACTCTTTAAAGAGTTAATGTATGTTACAACTAGGGATGTCCCGATATTACATTTTCACTTCTGATACGATACCGATACTGCAGCATTGGGTATTGGCCGATACCAATATTAATCCGATACGCTATCAGCATTAAACATGCACAATTTTATTACTTATTTTGTAGTATGTCTGTCATGTTAGAAAAGGCTTGATTAAGTGGTATTATTCAAACAAAGAACAGTAGTCAGCAACAGCAGGTATGAGGAAAAACTGACCCATTTATTATTAACCAATGGGTAACAGAAACTGCTTATATCGGAGTGCTTCTATCAGAGATCCTAGATGCATTCAGATGCGATACCCATACTTGTTTTTTTTGCTGATATCGAACCGATATCTGATATCAACATGGGATTGGGACACCTCTAGTTACAACTTTATTTTTCTTCTGACAGTGAGGAGACTGAGAGAGGCCATGCGGCAGAAACCAAGGAGAATGCCTTTGGTAAGTGTACAGATATGTCGTAATTTTATTGTCATGCTATCGACATCTAACTATTTATTGTCTAGGTCAGCTGCAGGATCTCACCTTGATCTCTTTAGTGTAATTGTACTTTCTGTATGTAACATGAATTACACAAATGGGTTCACTTGAAGAAGGCATTCCTTCTCTGTGATATTGTCATCAATTACTAAATAGGGGCCCATAGTTCCTGAAGTGTCTCAACACAGTATGTGTGTGTTGCATGACATAAAATCGAAGCAGAGCTGAGGACATTTCTATTTCACGAAGCTGAGCACACTGAACTGCCTCTGCCTGTGCATTCATGCAGCGCTTTGTTCATGAGAGCACAGTTTTATTGAAGGTGTGCTCTGTTAAAATGACCTCCTGCTTCTACATGTTACTTCTGATTTCTCAGAGAGCAGTCCAGCAAGAACAGCAGGCAGCAGTGGGAACCTCAGGGTGCTGTTGGTGGTAAACTGTGACCTCGAGTCTGAGTGTGTGGACTCTGAGCTGAGAGTGGCTCTGCAGTGGATTGCTGCTTCTGAGCTCGGCCTTCCTGCTGTATACTTCAGAAAGTCCAGAGAGAAGAGGGTTGCAAAGGTGAGACCAGCTATACAAATCAAAACATAACAGCAATAATGCTTTCCTTCTCTGGTTACTGGCTGTTCAATTATCCTTGAATGCAATAAACCTGTGAAGGACCATGTAATGTTAGTCATTTTTGTCCCCTGTATGACTTCGCAGTGACAAATCCTTTATTTAGTCTCCTTTATATTGTTTTCTCTTGTCAGTCATTTCTATCTAGAGAATCCAAACCTGTGATACTTACACAAACTATGCATTTCTTCACTCAGCAAAGTGCTGAAGTCAATGTTTATTTTTATTCCCCATCCATGTTTTCCTCAGTTCCAGAGAGTGATCCATCTGATGTCCCAGAAGTCATGGCGGATTGCAGACTTGTTCAGTGCTGTGGTTCAGTTCTGCAAGCTATACAAGAAAGAGGAAGAGGAGGGCCAGTCTCTGTCCAGCCTGTTTGACTGGCTTTTGGAGACCCTGTAGCTTGGACTATAGATTCTGCATACTGCCAACACAAACACACCTGCTCAATCAGTCTCTCACTCACTGGACTAACGTGTTCCTTACTGTTGGCCCTGTCCCGTCTCATCGCACCAAGTGTCTCCCACAGCCAGCTGAAAGCCAGCATACTTGAGATACCCATACACCTCAATTCGTCCTTGGAAGTTGTGTCTTGTTTCTGTTTGCCACCATAAAAGGACAAGTCTCCCTTTAAGAAAAGCATGTTATTGTTTTCAGATCCACTTCTCTTGTGACACACAGCACAGAGCAAACTGTAGGTGTTTTGGTTGGACATTCCTGGTAGGAATGAGCTAGCCTTCAAGAGATTATAGTCAGCAGGTTTTAACTGCTCCAGATAATATATCATTGAATTAATATATATTTACATATTCTCACAATCAAATTTGTTATCTATGTCTCTTTTTATTTGATTATTTATTTTTTAAATAATTTATTCCTGTTGAAGACAATGCAAAGTACCAATGGAAGATGGAAAAATCAGGTTAAATTCTCGAAACAACTCAACATGCTTGAACCTTTTCTATCAAAACTACCTTGTATAAGAAGCTGGGTAAAGATATGAAAGTCCAGAAAAAGTTCTTTTGAACTCATACAAAAGCCTCTCAGAATCGCCTGTTTGCTGAAAACAAGCGAAATGTTCATATCCTTGTTGTATTCATTGGCCAACACACCACCTCTGTTGTGACCATGCAATTGGGTTTTAAGTAAGTGTGTTATCTTGTTAATGTTAATGTTACTTGAGGACTGATTATTTTGGATAGCTGTACTGTATATACTGTAGATTTGGAACAGCTGCACCTTGGAGTAGTGGACTGCTCTCTTTAGCTTTTACTGCACCAGGAAGACAAGAGTAAGGTTTGTAATGTTGAATTTGTATGTGAATTTGGTCTGTTTATTTCTCTACTTAGTGGTACTTTAGTGTTACAACAGCATTGAAGGGAAAAAAGCACACAATTCAACTGTAAACTGTCACGGTAGAACTGAATGTATTTATCTTTTGACATATATAAATTTCTGTGATGTGAAATACACCGGTCTTGCATATTTATTACTATTAGTAGAAAGGCAACACACCTTTACACATTTGTATTACACTGTGTTGAGTTTTTTTTCCCAGAAGAACACAACAGATGCAGTTAGAATGTAGAACGCCAGCCATCATCCGTCATTTTCATCATTTAATACCATGTCCAGGTATTTGCCCGTCTGCTTCTCGTAAAGGGAAGCATCAGTACCAGATCCGGCATGTGTTATCCTTGCTTCCTGCAGGAAGACAGCACAAACAAGAGCAGGTGGCTGCACAGACGGACACAGCTGCATGCCTTTCATCTCAAATGTGCAATTAAGAATTTGTGATGGCTAGAGAGGACCAATTTAATTGCTGCTTACGGCAACATTCTAACAGCGTGAGGTTGTCTGATATTTTGTGTGGGTGTCAGGGGTGCCATTGAATACCTGTAACGATAGTATCGCCCTCATAGTTGAAAACACAAGAAAAGACCTCATCTGTGTGCCCATCCAGGACTTGTAGGCAGCTCCCAGACTGAACATCCCACAGACGAGCTGTCTTGTCTGAGCTGGCAGTCAGGATCCTGCTGCCCTGTGGGCTGAAACAGATCTACCAAGAGAGGCAGAGTCAGAGGAGCTGGTCTAATTCAGAGATGTGTTTGCTGAAGTGTGTGTGCTCCTAGAGCAATGGAGTGAGTAAGAGAGTGCTGAATAAGAGATTATACCAGAAGTGGTTGAAATGATGCTGGAAGGGGAAAATGAGTGAGTTTAGAACCGCTTCACCACATCAGCAGCATTATTCCACAGGGGTCATTCAACCCAGTGCTTAAGGAGGATAAACGCGCTAGTGAAACCACTAAGTGAAAAGCTTTTCAGGAGAGTATTATGAAAATCAGGGTCAGATCTGATTGGGTTAGATCTCTGGTTTATCATTTCCTGAATGGTTTGTTTCCCCACAGTGAAGTGAAGTAAGAGATGATTAAATGAAGCTGGCTCAAGATGACCATTAAAGAAATTATGTTTTTATTAAAACTCTAAACTTAGCACTAAGGGGCAGGCCTAGACAGGAAATGAAAAGTGGCAAGAGATCCTCGAGACCAAATGGGGGTAAATGGCAGGGAGTGCCTGGTTTATAATAAAAGAGAGTTTTGTCAGAGTGTTAAAAATGAATAAATGGGGCAATAACATCGTCAAAAATTAATACCAATGATACAGATCTTTAGTCTCTCTAGTCTCTCTTCATCACAGGGTTACCAAGTGGTTGTCATGGCCTCATGGTATGCTACACTGTATGGGTTAAGTGTTGGGTTTAACTCTCAGGCAACAAAAGTAACCCTGTACCATGTTAGTGAGGTGCAATCTGAAAATAAAATTTGAGGATGCAGAGCAGAGAGACCAGTGATCAGAGAAAATAGAGCATAGTTAACAAGCACTAGAGGAAGAGGTGTGTTAGAGAGAGATTAGTGCCATAATCCTCTGGAATGATCCTCCATTCAGCCTATTTATTACTGACTGTGTGCTTTCAGAAAGCTGAGGTCACTTCACAGACCTACATGGCATATCACACCTTTGAGCATGGTAAAAGGGACAAATGATTCTCACTTAAATAAAAGTTTTATTCAGGGTCAATCAAGAAAAACACCTTATGCCAGAATATGTGTCAGCTTGCCCAACTAATGCCACCCAAAGTGTGTTGAGAGTAAACATGTGTGATGTCATGTAATCTGAGGTTCTTTTGGTTTACGAGCCAATTTAGAAGCAAAAGTTCAGACCTGGTTTGCTGAAGGTCAGAGCTCTGGCTCTCTGGTCTGGGAGCTTGAAATTCAATTAATCAGATCAACAGAAGCATCACTGCAGTCATTTTGTCCTACTTGCTGAGCTTTAGTGGGTGACACGATTGAGCAGAAACAGCCTGAAGCCTCAATCCTTTCCCTCCTCCTCAGAAACCAGTTTATCTCTTGTAAACAGGCAAAGTAGAGGTAATAACCTACTTCCAGAACTGGTGAGGAAGCTGTAGCTCCAGCAGAAAACTGAGGGAGGGTTTTGGCCAAAGCAGTAAGCTGAAACAAAGACTGGCTCACATGGGTGTTGCTCTGATTAAATAATGAGAAGTGTATTGATGCAAAGATTTGCATTTTATATTGGTAATCTTAAGATGAACTGGTAAATTTATCTTCCAACTGGAACTTGTGTACAGGTCTGTTTTCACTCTTTTTTAAAGAAATATTTGTTTTTATTTGAACACATGGATGATAGACTAAAAATGAACAACCCAGGTTCGTATTTGGAGCTTGCCCTGTTGACTGGCTGCATTATAGATCATAAACCTTGCCTCCTTCATTTCACCAGGGTCAAACTCAGTATGAAGCCAAAGCAGTTCAAAATACAGCAGTTACTCTTAAAGCTGGCTGCAAAAGCAGGGGATTCTTCATTTAACACCCACATAAAATGCCCATTTTAAAGCAAAATCAAAAAGCTTGCAGTCTGTGTCAAAAAGAGCTTATTTCCTTTTCTACATATTGGAACAGCGGAAGAACAGGAAAATAAATTGCAGCAAACACAAGAGTCACTGAACTTTCCATAACTGTATCTCATCCACTGTGCACCAACCTGAAAGAGCTTTGATGTTTTATTGATAGGTTAAATGTGTCTTTTGGTTAGCAGCTTTAACAGCCTGTTGTCCATAGAGTTGGAGCAAAATATTTTCTGCTTCTCTTGAAATGATTTTGACAATGTGATATTTTTCTGTTTAAGGTTAAAGAGACTGTGAGTAGTTTCTAAGTGATCTTGAAAAAGTCTCCCTTCTAGATGTTTGTCCAATTGTAATCCACACTTTACATTGACATTATCAGTGCTTATATAGGTCAATCTTAAATGATACTTCTTAGCTTCCCTACTGGCCGAGCAGGACCAGATTGATTTATAGCATGTCTAAGTCTCTATGACACCACACTGACTGACAAATTTTAGAAGGGAGGGGATACATCTGTGTTTTTCTCTGCTGAAAAGGATTTCTTCAATCAGTTTTACAGTAAGGGTGGACACAGGAGCCAAACCGTCAGATAGTAAAAGGACAGAAGAGCAGAAGAAAACGAAATCGGAGAGTGATACAGCCCGAGCAAAAGGCTAAAACACAAGCTAAGCTGTTTGTGATAATGTCCATTCCAAACCACAGTCAGCAGTTATTCTGTAGTGGTCTGTTCAAACATGAGAGTCTATCAAACAAATGAAGAGCGAGGTTATGTTGGCCTGCTTGGTAGATGTGCACTGGCAGGACATGACCAGGATTTACTAACATTGCACATTACTAGCTGTACTGAAAAATACCTTACCCCGTCACATTGTATCCGGTAAAAAAAAATGTCTTGAACAGAGGATAACTTGCTCCACAACAAACCCATGCCTTGTTAAAAGTCACGTCTTCACTACAGTGTGCGTGAGACTCCTGACCAGATGGTGGCGAGGCAGTTCAATTAAAACAGATCCTTCTCATAGAATCTTTAAGTGTAAACCTTCCTACAGCGCATTATCGACATACTCTTCCAAATTTATCGCAGTGAAAATTAAAACAAAATTAACCTTTGCACATCACACCCATTTCACGAGACAAGGAAGGAAACAGTTTATTCCAACTTTATGGGCAAGCTTCTGTGCTTCTAAGCTTCTGTGTATGCTTTTGATCCACCAGCACTATGTTTCATCCCCTATTTAGGCAGTATTTGGTTCATTCTTAAGGTTCAGTTCAGATATCTAAGTTTGTAGCTAAAACCCTTAAAAAAACTCACAGACTATAGTAATAAAAAAAAAAAAAATCATGGTCTCATGACTTACCTTGGATATCTCTCCATCATGGCCCACGAGGGTCAGGAGACACTGATGTGTGGTTGCACTGAACACACATGCTGTACCTGTCAAAGACAGACAGGTAAGGGTATGAGTGGTGTACTATGGAAATTAACATGACAGGCACACGACTCACAGACACCGATAAAACTAGTGAGGAGTCTTACCATCAGCAGAGGCAGTAGCAATGAGTTGGCCACTTAAATCGAAACACACATCTAACACTTCTTCTTTGTGTTCAACCAGAGTGGCAACACACTTCCCGCTGACCACCTCCCACAGCTGGGAATACATGAAACACAAAACACTCACTGACATTAATAGACGTAAACACAGGCTGAAAAAAAAAACAGGCGAAAACAGGGCATATAGATGTAAACAGACATAATCAGTCTCATGAGGGATGCTTGTTTAAGGCTGATAGCTGTCTTATGTAGCTTCAAACATCCCCCCATGAGGAATGCAGCGAGGACATTAATTCTTACTTGTGAGCATGACTCATCTTGGCATAATTAAGGAGTGAGGAATTAATTTTTCTACTTGAAATGATGGAGACCTTAGAGACAAGCAGGGGAAAGCACTGAAGAGTGAGGAAATGGAGGATGGAGAATATGAGCGGCAAGCGCCATCACCATCATTTAATAGGCTATCCATCCATCCATCCATTTTCTATACCGCTTATCCTGTTACAGGGTCGCGGGTGGCTGGAGCCTATCCCAGCAATCATTGGGCGAGAGGCAGGGTACACCCTGGACTGGTCGCCAGTCAATCGCAGGGCTGACACATAGACAGACAACCATGCACGCACACACTCACACCTAGGGACAATTTGATGTGACCAATTAACCTGGTAAGCATGTTTTTGGACTGTGGGAGGAAGCCGGAGTACCCGGAGAGAACCCACGCATGCACGGGGAGAACATGCAAACTCCACACAGAAAGACCAACCGGCCGAGGTGGGGATTTGAACCGGTGACCTTCTTGCTGTGAGGCTGCAGCGCTAACCGTTGCACCACCGTGCAGCCATTTAATAGGCTAATCAAAGACAATTTGCACTGGTTAAGAAAATGGAAGTCCATTCTGAAAATGATGAAGGGTAAAATAACTGCAATCGCAACTCACATGCGCACAACTGAGAGCCTTTGAGTTTGATATACGTCACCTTGCAGGTTTTGTCCACGGAGCCTGTGACGATGAGGGAGCAATCCCAGTTGAACTGAGCGTTGCTGATCCCCCCACTGTGACCATGCAGAGTGTGGACATGACTGGAAAGGAAAAAACACAGAAAAAAGTTGTGTGTCTTTTTATTGAAAACCCACAGTTTTAAAGCATGCACTGCCCAGTATTTAGAATGAACAAGGCTATAGCATCTTACCCTCCTGAAGCAACATCCCAGATAGATACTGTGTTGTCAAAGGAGGCAGTGGCAAGTTGACTTCCCTCTGTGTTAAAGCAAAGAGAGATGACCTCTCCTGTGTGACCCTGAATAAAACCAAAAAGAGAGAATCATGCCAAACTGCCCACATTTCCTTTTCCTTTTGAGACCACTCTTTATCCCTTTTTATAATCTTGTGTGGATGAAAAAACACATCTAAACCTCAGCCAGGGAACCAACCTGTCACATCACAGAAATACTTTCACTGCGCATCAGACAGAGCTCACCACTCCCCTAAAAGGGTGGGAAATCACTGCTTTGTTGGGCAGACAGGTACTGGCTATCAGCAGGAGTCACTGTCTTCAATTAGTGGCTAATTATTGTTGTAATCAAATTAAAATGAGTAGATATTAGCCCTGATGAAATAAATATTATGTAACAGAAAAACTGGATCATAGCAAGCACAGAAAAAAATAACTCACAATTAGAGATGCCACTTCCTCTCCAGTCTTGACATCCCACAGTTTGGCAGTACAATCCATGCTGCCTGTGGCCACCAGTGTACTCTGGGGGTTGAATGCCAGGCACACCTACACAGCAAAAAGTTTTTTAACAACCCTCACAGCTTTGATTTGCAACAAAGCAAAGTAATTTCATAAGATTTAGTTTTGATCTCAGTGCACATATTAACAAAGGAAATATGATAAAGGAATCAATTTGGATTTTTAATTAGGCCTTGTCTACCTGAGGGTTTTGAGAGTAGAAAGTGTGCGCAGTAATACTGTCATTAAAAAGTTGTCTAAAAACAAACAGAAACTTTATTCAATTTACCCCACACGGGTGGTCAAACTTACTATTTCAGCCATGTGTCCGCGAAAGGTATAGAAACAAATGCCCGTCTCAGCTGACCACAGTTTGCAGGTCTTATCAAAAGAGCCAGTGGCAATCTTGTCTCTACATGTGACCAAGTTTAGCAAAGAAAACATAAATCTGACAGTCAAATGAAGCCACCTCTCAAACGCTATTAAACTTTTACTGAACCAGCTCATTACCCGTAAGGGTTGTTGAATGCAATTGCATACACCACATTTCTGTGACCCTCGAGCCGGTGCAGCTCTGTGCCTGAGGCTGTGTCCCAGACTCGACATGTCCTGTCATAGCTTCCAGTTATGAACCTGCAGGGTGTACACATAAATAGTTAAGACGAAAACAACAAGTACACATATAGAACTTTTCTTGAAGACTTTTGTGTCTTTGGTTACTCACCTTGAACCTGATTTGTCAAAGGCAACATTTGTCAATGGAAGAACATGTGCTTTCAGTTCCTAAAAGACCAATAAAAAAAGATGAAGGAATATAACCCGAACAAGACTATGTCCACTTACATCATTTATAATATTATCCATTTAGTACCAATATCAATCTTCAAGCTGGTAATGGAAGATTACATTAGATTACATTTTCTTCTTTCAAATAACAGTGGGTTTTTTTTAAACCAAATTTGGACAACCCCAAATGCCAAGTGTCCTGTTTGGTTTCCAATTCTCAGTCTACATAACCAAACCACTACTGCTCTCTAGTGCCTATTTGTGGCCAAGTTTTTTTTTTCAGCCTTAGCAAACTTTTAACTTTATTCGGCACATGAACACATAATAAACTTTCAAACAGAGCTGGATGTAAGTGTATAGCTATCATTACTGTGCGTAAAATGTCATCACTCGAAATCATTCATCTGACTGTGTAGCTGCCCAGAGTATGATAATACATCTTTGCAGAAGTCCCTATTTGTTTTGGTCCCTGCATGTAGGAAGTGCAGTATAAACATACTGCTAAAGTGGACAGTGAGCTTTTTACAAAAGTATTAAAACTTGATTCAATCTGTTTGATGGCTTTATATATCAGAAATTAAATACACACATGTTTTCTCCCATTTTATTGAATCTTGAAATCCCATGCCTGTGTTTTTAATTTTGTTTCTTTTTTTGTGCGTTAATTGCAATCAGTGTAGTTGCCATGAGAGGGGGTTTGCTGATGTTGGTATTGTTGATAATTAGAGAGCAGCTTAAGGGATGGCTGTTTTATAATGTTTTTCCTTTTTTTTTTTGGTAAAAATAATAACAATACACCATCTGCATTATCCCATGTACAATACAAGCGAATACTAATAACGAATACTAATAGTCTTAGCCACCAACAAGTATCAGGTGTATTACTGTAACTTAATTCATGTCTTGGAAAAAAAGCATTTAGGTATGTTACAGACATTACTTATATTTAAGCCAGAAGCAACATTAACCTTCACTATTCTGTTATAAAGTATTTAAGTGAAGCACTAGCCTGTTACCGTTTAAAGTTCGAAATAATGTCATTTTGATAAGAAAATGTCACCAGTTTTGACCAGCCTCCTGAGCACAAACATCAGCTGATGCTAGTATGATGATATTTTAAAAGTGCTCTTAACTGGACCAGCCAGTTTATCAGTCTATCCCTTATTATAAGTGCAACGTCTTACCTTGAAAAAGCAGAACCTGTGGTTCTTCTGGCTGTGTTTCTGCTGAAGCCTAAGGATCAGCTGTTTGACCTCATCTGTCCGGGACTCTGTGATCAGAGGCTCTGATTGCCTGATTACTGCCACCAACTGGTCTGGATTTGTTCTATGTGGTGAAACAATGCAATAATCAGAAAATGGAAGGAATGGTTTTAGTCACAAAGTTTATGCAGACAAACACATAAATGAGAAATAAGAGGTGTTAAAAAGTTATAAATTACTCTAGTCTTCAAATATACTAGAAAACACACATCCTACTTGTATAAATGAATGCTCTTGAGTGTTGTGATGAGCTGAGTTGAGAAGATTAATGTTCAATCAGAGCACATTTTTTTCAACAATAGTGCCAAAACGAAACATTTCATTCATGCAAACTATCAAGCATAAATCGATTAAAAAAAACAAACAAACAATCAAACCAGTGCAAATAGCCTAAACCAATTTAATGCTGTATGCCACAGAGTTCGATAAGACGAAACGTTGGTATGCTCTCATGTAGTCTGGGATCAATAACTGGCCGCACAAGTTCCGGAAAAAAATAACAGTGTATGAGACATAATAGAAGCACCACCCAAACTGAGGTTGAATATGATATCAAAGAGTTTGCAATATCTTTTTCAGAAAACGTTATGAATGTTATAATGGCTACAAGGTGAAATTGACTTACTCCTGAGTCAAATCAAAAAGGTCAATAGATTTCGACCTCAAACATCCTCTCTTCTCATATTCCAAGATTATACCTGAAAGTAGAAAAAATGATTTTTATAAGAATGGAAATCGTATGACTTGGAGGGTACAACGGTAACAAAAGTTACCGTTGGTTTGTACTAACTCAGCTGATAAATATATTGTTCGAACTGAGTAAAGGCCTGAAAAAGGGCACGGACAAACCGTTACTGTTAAGACTAAAGATTCTTTTATATTACCAGGTGGATAATATCTGAGATAAAACCGCTTCAGCTTCATTGTGTTAGCTTTTCTAGCCACCTAACGTCACTCATCAACAAACCGTTGCTGTAGCAACAGACTCGCGATACACTTCCTCGAGCACTTGGAGTACGCACGCGCAGAGGCAAGGCAACATCAAGCCATAATTTAATTTTCGCCTTTGTGATGACAAATACTGAACGTTCACACAAATTTTAGACAAAAGAGCTTAAAACTTGTGTCCAAGATGTATCGTATCATGGCGAAAACATTTAATTTTTCTCTTCACTGATTTAATTCCAGGAACACGTTTTAATGGATGTTTATAAACTCCTTTATGTAATTTATGGTCCATCCCTACATTATCTTAGTCTTAATGCTCCACGAAGTACGTCATTTTCATTCACAAACTCATTACTGCAGCTTCAGTTACAAGTTTTCAGGTCCTCTGGTGTCCCTTCATTTCCTCATAACAGCTCAAAGTCCATAGCTCTTGGACTGTGACCAGTGCACGTGGATCATAAAGATTAGGTTATGTGTAATATCTGGTAAATACCAACAGCCTCAATGCTCCTAAAGAACCTTGAAAAGTCAGGGTAGTCAGATTTTAACCGGTGCTCAGATAGAGCTCCCAGAAATGATAAAACACAAAGAGGATCTCCAGAGAATTCTGCTTCGGTGAAACATGGGATGCCTAGCCAAGATGAAGTCCAGTGGTTGGGCCTATCCCACTGCAGTCCTGTGCCTCTATGGGTTTTTTGCAAACTGTAGAGTAGCCGAGCCCTTCCTTACCCCATATCTGATTGGACCACATAAGAACATCTCTGAAGAAGTGGTAAGAAACAAACACACCCTATCATGTATGATTAAATCCAAACAGATCCTTGATAGCATGGGTACATTATCTTGTTTAGAAGCATTTATCTTGCACCAACACGTGCAGAACTGAGCTCCTGAATAAGCTTATTTGTTCTCTGGTGCTTGCTGTTTTATACAGGTCACAAACTATCTGTTCCCTATCTGGACGTACTCCTATCTTGCCTTTCTTTTCCCCGTCTTCCTCTTGACTGACTTCCTGAAGTATAAGCCCCTCATTGTGATGCAGGGCTTCTTTCTGGTCAGCAACTATGTCCTGCTCTGCTTTGCCCCAGGTCTACCTGCAATGACCTTCCTTCAGGTCCTCTAAAGATTCATTTATTTATTTGATTATTCATTTTTTTACTGAAAAGTAATTTACATTATATTGTGTTATGTATAACTGTTGCAGGTTGCACAGCACTTTTAAATTTTTTTTTTTTTACCATTGTTTTGTCCCACAACAGGTCAATTATGCTGTAGTGACTTCAACAGAGGTGGCTTACTTCTCCTACATTTACAGTGTGATTCCATTAGAGTACTATCAAAGAGCCACTGGCTACCTTCGCAGTGCCATGTTAGCTGGATATACATTTGGTGCCAGCCTAGGTCAAATGCTCATAAGCCTGGCAGGTAAGACTTCTGTGTCCATACAAACTGAAAAAAATAGTATCCATATATATTTATAAACTTGTGCCCAAATTTGAGACAAAAAATATTCAATCATTAACCCTCGATGCAAGAATTTGAATACCGTGCATAACCAGCAAAAATGCTAAATAACCTGCAAAACAAGTTACGAAGTTAATGAACTGTGCAAACTCTGATAATTAGGAGTGGACTATTTCTACATCAATGCCATCACACTTGGGATTGTGAGCATGGCTTTCCTCATCTCCTTCTGGTTGCCCATGCCGCAGAGGAGCCTGTTCTTCAAAGGGAAAGAGGCTGCAGCTGTGCGCTCGCAGACCCAGTGGGAGGGGCCGCTGAGGGCAGGCAAGCCTGAGGAACCAGTGATGGATACGGATGAAGTTGGCTCGGGGATAGAGAAGATTGAGCATAATGGCAGTGCTGGCTGGTGCAGCAGAGAAAATGTAGCCACTGCAGGCCATCTTCTTTGGCAGAGCTTCAGGGAGTCCTATTCTTCCAGGCATTGTCTCTTTGTGTCTTGTTCCATGGTTCCATTTTTAAACTGCAGCAAATGAAGAATTTGATTATAATTCATCAGAATCGGAAATACTTTAGTGATCCCCAAGGGAAAATTACATTTCAGTGTCATCCCTCCAGAGAAACCTAAAAAGACAGTGACATACAACATGGAGAGGACAGAAGTGGGAGAACTGAGGGGCAGTGTGAGATTAGGGAAAAAAAACACCTCAGCACATAAGCACATAAGCTAACCTGTACAACAAAACTGGAAGATTTGCACATGTGGGAGGGGTAGGGGTGTCAGGAACTGAAAGGTGTCACAGCACTGTTCTCTATATTAATTTACAGGTAGAGGGATTATCCCTTTAAATCTAGTCCTAATTAGCATCTGTTTTCATAATGTCCATCATACAGGCATCTAATCTACTGGTCCCTGTGGTGGGCTCTTGCCACAGCTGGTTACGTGCAGGTTTTCAACTATATCCAGCTGATGTGGGATCATATTGAACCATCTGCTACATCATCCATCTACAATGGAGGTGTAGAGGCTGCATGCTCACTTGTGGGTAAGATCTGTCGTTGGTTTTATTTGTGTTAATGTCTGCAATGTGGAAAATCCAAAAGACACTTGAAAGAATCATGAAACAATTGAAGTCTGATAATTAAAGATTTGTTTTGATGTAAAATAAAAGATAAGAACACCTGAAAATATAATTAGTACTTTTACAATGAGGACTTTAATTTCTTTATGAGGGTTCTTGACAACTGCAAAAATATTGTATATAGCTCTATTATTTTTGTAAAGTTTAATTAAAACAAAGTTGCAAAGGGTTTTCTGCTTAATAGCATTTAACTGAGCACAATAAATTTTAGCAAGCTCTTAAAAGCTGTCTGATACACAGAAAGAGCTATAAAAATATATATTGATCTATTAGCATCACTGTGGTCCTGTTGGCTTATCCCCAAACTGGATCTGCTGAGATAAGAAGAGTAATTACTTCAATTAAGAAAATAGAGTTAGGAGGTAATGGATTCAGTGATTATGGTTCATTCCAAGAGTCGGCTGGAAAATGGCTCATCATAAAAGGCATGTGTGTGCAGAATACTACTTGAATGTCTCATTACCATCAAACAACAATGTCAAATAAGAGCACATTATGAAGTTCCTGTCCTGTATTTCTCCCCATGGTCTAGGGGCTGCAGCAGCCTTCTCTGTGGGATACATCAAAGTAACATGGGCTGTGTGGGGAGAACTGGCTTTGGGGCTGTTCTCAGCCTTAGGAACATGTGCTGTGTTTCTGATGGCCCTCACCAACAGCATCTGGGTATGCTATGCTGGTTATGCTATTTTCAAGTCCTGCTACATGCTTCTCATCACCATCACAGCGTAAGTTCTCCTCAAACTCCAACTAAACTCTTATTCTGCTTTGCACATAAACCTAGAAGCAGCTTCTGGTATGAAAGTGACCCTCACAACTGTTTCACACATCACAGAAGAGCTTTTTTCATGCTTTTGAGAATGATTCCCTGTGTCTGAATTTAAGATTTCAGATTGCTTCTAACCTCTCCATGGAGTGCTACGCTTTGACTTTTGGGATTAACACCTTTGTAGCTCTGTCACTGCAGACCATCATAACTGGCATAGTTGTTGACGAGGCTGCACTAGGGTTGGATATTGTGACACAGGTATGTTAAACACAGGTTCTAGTTCTAGTTTTAGTATCTGGTGTTATTTTAATAGAAGAACACAGGTATAAAAAAAACGGAGAAAGAGCAGCAGCAGCTTGCTAAATCTGCACTGTGTGGAGAGGGTGACACCTAGTGGTTATCTAAAGATATCAAATGTTAGTCAAACCTGACATGATTTTAGTAATGTTTTGGTTTACTCTGCAGTTCATAATTTACGGGAGTTACTACGCTGCCATCTCAGTGCTCTTTCTGATCCGAGGGACCTACTCAGCTTGTGTAAATCATCGCAGTTCCGGGCCCATCAAAACCAAAGACCAAGAGTCTGATGTGGAAGTGATCTCTGCTGAAGTTTTCTGAACAAGGTCAACAAACTACTGTGGTCTTTTAATTACTAATGAAGTATTGTCTAAATTATTTGGTGATAGTTCCGTTTGTCTATAAGAAATGAAAAAAAAAAAATTAACTTTAGGGTCAAATGTCTTAAATTGCTTACTGGGTCTATGGGTGTTTTTTGTTCTGATGTCACTATTGGTATTTAAATAAAAATCTATATTGCAAGTCATATGGCCCAATAGAATTAAATTCATTACGGATTATTGAGGTACAATGAATTGGGAGGACAATGGCGTAAAAAGACTGGGGGCAAGAACACCAAAGCTGACTTGAAGGAGGGCCTAAGCCACCTCTACTTCCTGAGGAGTCTAAAGTCTTTAAATTTTGAATTTACCTGCAGGACATTACTGAGGATGCTCTGAGGATGCTCTGAGGATGCTCTGAGTCTGCGGTAGCCAGGGCAGCAGGCTGAGGGTAAGGCCAGTGATGGTGGCAGGGTGGAACTTGACTTTCTTACACTGATGACAGAGAGGATGACACTGTCAAAGCTGCATGCCATCATAAACAACATTTACTATCCACCTTTACAGCGTACCTGTTATACACAGAAGCACATTCAGTGAAAGACTCATTTCTCTAAAACTCACAGGACCACAAACTGTATAACTGCTTCCTCTGAGAATAACGCACTGTCTGTCACACCATCTTTTCCCCACACTATTCTGAACTAGACTCTCTGCTATAACTGTGGAATACACTGTGCATTAGCTTTATTGCTTTGATATACTTTAACTCACTTAATTATCTGTGTACTCTGAACTTCTAATTTTATTTAGTGTTTATTGCTGGTTTTATTTTGTACCTTCTTCTACTTCTACTTTGATATTCTTATTTCACGGTGTATAAGAGAGCCTTTTATAACCAACCTTCCCTCTGGGATTAATAAAGTACTTCTCATTCTGAAAAGTTTGAAAAGGTGCAGAGATTTGTCCGGTTGCCAATTTATTTTGTGACACATGCACTCAGGTGTAACGTCACCTGGAGGCTGTGCTGCTCTTTGACCGGGTTGTTGATTGACAAACCAAGCTCAACAATCAGACTACTTCAGGCTTTCATTCACGAGGCTGCAAGAAGGACAGAGTGGAACAACAAGAAGAAATATACACATTTATCTGACTTAAGTGTAAGAACTGTAGAAAATGGAGGCAGTGAGGAGGTGGAGGGCGGACTGGAGGTATCCCACTACTCTGCTGTGCATGTATGGATTCTTTAGTACAGTGAAACCACTGGAACCCTTCCTCATCCCATACTTAACAGGACCGGACAAGAATCTGACTGCAGAAGAGGTACAGACAAGAAATTGAGATAAATGACTAAATACATTTAAACTGGACAATATATGATGATATAACTCAGTCAGGAGGATTGCTTTGTGCAGACATCCTTGAGAGTTCTTTGGCTTTCACACCAGCACTTTATCAACCTAATGTCTTAAATACTCAGATCCATTCTTCTTTACTACCTGTGATTAGATTCATGTTATATTGTATAACAGCAACAGAGCTGCTTCATCACTTTAAAATCTTTGTAGCTAAAATACCTTTGTAGCAATCCTTATTAGCTAGCTTTTAACAGGTAAAAACATCCATTGAAGGTTATAAAACCTTGATTTATTACCATAAAGCAGTAAAATCCCTGTACTATGTTAAGTTAATTAATCTACTGGTGTTTTCTTATCAGGTTAACAACCAAATTTTTCCAGTGTGGACTTACTCCTACTTATCTGTGCTGGTGCCGGTGTTCCTGCTGACTGACTGGCTACGATACAAGCCTGTGGTTGTCTTCCAGTGTGTCGCCCTCTTCATCACCACTTCTTTGATACTATGGACAAAAACAGTACCAGCCATGCAGGCCACGCAGTTCTTCTATGGGGTGGTGACAGCCAGCGACGTGGCCTATTTTTCCTACATCTACAGGTCATCTACATCAGTTTAAAGGGCACCAGTGCACACAGTTGTCAGGATTTTTCAATCAGTGCATTTGGACAGGTTTGACATTTTGAATATGTTGTTTATTACAGTGTGATAGATCTGAAGAGGTACCGGAAGGCCACCTCTTACTGCCGCAGCGTTCAGCTCCTGGGATACACTGTGGGCTCTGTCCTGGGACAGCTTTTTGTCAGTTTTGATCTCATATCCTACAACAACATTGTGGTACTCACTCTGGTTCTCACTAGCATTGCTCTCCTCTTTTCTTGCCTCCTGCCAATGCCTCAGCAGAGCATGTTCTTTCACAGCAGAAAGAAAAAAATGATAGCAGATACAGAGGGGCATGAGCAAGAGGTTTGGGGTTCAAAAGAACTTGAGAACAATTCAAAGGTATCTCTGGAAAGCTTAAGGGTGGAGAGGAAAGGAGAAACAGAGGGTGACAAAGAGCCTGAGGCTGAGGAAGTTGAAAAATCTACTGGTGCTGTGGGCTGCACTGAAGTCCTTTGCCAGCTGTACAGGGATTTCCGCCTGTGTTATTCTTCCAGAAAGCTGCTCTACTGGTCATTGTGGTGGGCAATGGCCACCTGCGGCTACAACCAGACTGTAAACTATGTGCAGGTCAGTAAAGAAAGCAACAGACAAATATTAAAGTGACAAAGTAACATTAGCATAATGGATCATTGCAATGTAGGTGCTTTGGGAGCATGTGCAACCTTCTCAGAACTTTAGCATCTACAATGGAGGAGTGGAGGCAGTGTCCAACCTGTTAGGTAACCAAAATGATTTCAGTGCACAACATGGAATCAAACTGTTATCTAAACTATGATAATCTAAAATCTGTGTGCATTACAGGTGCAGCCACAGCCTATGGTATAGGTTTCACTGAGGTGAGATGGGAGCAGTGGGGGGAGCTGGCCCTGGGTGGTTTCTCTGGACTTGGGGCAGTTGCACTCTTCCTCATGACCTTCTTGGACAACATCTGGGTCTGCTATGTCTGTTACACCATTTTTAAGTGCCTGTACATGCTGCTGATAACAATCGCCATGTAAG
Source organism: Halichoeres trimaculatus (assembly GCF_033239565.1). NCBI lineage: Eukaryota > Metazoa > Chordata > Actinopteri > Labriformes > Labridae > Halichoeres > Halichoeres trimaculatus. Next base: position 20,647,080 of record NW_027437188.1, read on the forward strand.
AGCTGTCAACATCAAATATAGCTTTCTACACTGCATAATTACTCAGAAGTCTGACAAAGAAAAAAACAAACTCTACTCCCAGGTACCAGATTGCAACTGACCTATCTATGGAAAGATATGCGCTTGTGTTTGGAGCGAACAACTTTGGAGCATTGGCTCTTCAGACAATCATCACCTCTATTGTGGTTGACAGTGCGGCACTCGGCTTGAGCATCATTCCTCAGGTGAGTCACCTATTCAGGAAATATCAGGTAGAAGAGTTTTTATATCCATCAGACACTTAAAGAAACGTGTTTCAAACTGTGTGGTTGTTTTGCAGTTCACCATATATGCCAGCTACTTCTCCACCATTGCTGTCATATTTTCACTTCGAGGACTCTTTACCATTTGGAACACACAGAGAAGCAAAAACTCCACCTCTCCAGTCGAAAGTGAACCTCCTGGTGATGATGAACACAGATTCTGATGATGAAGGATTTCATACTTCAAATTAAGCTTTAAATTACTGACTGCAACATCAAGAACATCAATTTTTCTTTTTTATACAAAACAACTTGTACAAGATGTTATTTAAAAATCTGTATAAATGAATGGTGTGGTCAATTATTCTTACGTAAAATTCATTTTAATATATATATTTACTGTATATATTTACATATTAACTTAAAATTCTCTAATACCCAACATCAGTGGTTTTCAGTTCAGAAGCCATGTCTGGATGTGGTGACTGTAGTTCAGAAGCATTGTGCCTGGGACTCAACACGGCAGGGTGAGTAGAGATCAAGTCCCCCTTTGCGCAGCAGTCACTCTTTCTTGTATCTCGTGCCAACACAACAGGCCTTTTTTTTCCTTAAGTGAGAATAAATCGGCTTAAAAAGTTTCCTGCACAAATAAACAGTTTGGTTCTTCACAAATACAGTAAGTGGCAGTTCCCATTAGCTTTCCCAAGCAACAGTTCTGTCTTAACAAATCTTGTGTGGTACATAAACAAATACTGATATGCACAAAGAGCTCATTTCCTTAGAGAAAAATATGTACAGAGTTGCAGCATAATGAATGGGATACACTGTGTGCAATAACTTAGTTTTCAGCCAGTTTGATTATACAATGTGGTTCAGTAGAGGCCAGGCCAGTTCACAGGTTAAATAGAGAAGAGGGGATCAACCTCTCCCTCCGCACACACCATCATGTTGTCATGTAGCCATCGACAGTGTCAGTAGGACTGTCCATCATATTGTTCAATCTGGGACAAACTGCGATAGAAAATACAAATCCTTACAAACATTGTGTTTTAAAGCTACTTGTGAAACAAAACAGTGCAATAGGTGCAAGCACGCCAGTTGTTGACCCTGTAGTGGAGCTGAATGGATGGTTTGCTATAAGAAGGGATTCGTTGAGGAGCCGCTTGCTGGGTATTGTGCAGATGGAGCAGCACCCTGAAGGGACAGAGGGACACGGAATCAGAAAAAGTAGATTGTAACTCCATAAGAGCAAAGGGAATTCATGTTTATCTTAAATATGTTTTGTCAGCACAACTGAATAAGTTGAAATTAAATAACTCAATAATCTTCATTCATTTGATAAAATTGCAATGTAGCATAATTACACACTTTCTTAAGAAATACTTGTAACAAAAATAATAATACTTTCAACAACACTTCATTAATTAGGAATAAACATTACAAATAGCAATAACAACAAAAAACAAACCTTTTCATCCAGCTTTGGTCACTTTTCAATGAAAATTTATAAAAAGTGTGAACTTCACCTTATGAGTGCATTTTTTTTACCTCTATGTTTTGCTTGATATGTAAATATCTGTTTCTAGATTGCACTTACTTCATTATTCTATTTAAAATATTTTCATTGTACTGCTCTTCATGTTATACTTTTATGTTTGCTACTGTAACTCTGTAAATTTCCTTGCTGTGTGATGAATAAAGGATTATTTTATCTTACATAAATGTTCCAAACTGTTTGAGATAAATTACAAACCAGGAAATGTTAAAGGATATGGATTAATAGTGTTGCTGTTAGATTTCACCTCAAGGATTGAAATGATCAAGATGAATGTGCTTGTGCAAATCCATCCCTCTCAATTTACAGAGTGGGCTAAAATAAATTTATGATTCATTTGGAATGGGCACAGACTGAGAATTAGATTCCCTACGCTTCAGACAGTCAAAAACAAGAGAGGCCTGGCCCTGCCAAACCTCCAAGAATATCATTGTGCTGCTCAACCCTGGCCCTTGATAGGTTGGTGCAATTCTATTATTAGTATTTTCTGGGAAGGAAGGAGGTTGGATCAAACATGGAAGATTGGGGTTGAGTTGGGTGGTCTATGACACTAACTTCAAACCATGGACTCTAAACCAAAGGTTTAAACTGGGGTCAAATAGAGGCATAACAATGATCAATACACTAATAGAAAAAGGCTGCAAGACAAATTGCCCTCACTGGGAAAATAAAGACAACCTTGACGTCAAAAGTTTCTAACACTAAAGACAGAGTACACCTTTTAAAACAAACTTTTTTACACAGACCTACAAATCAGAGATTATTTCAATAAGGAGATAAAGCTAGATTCCCCACGTGAATTGAACAGATAAGGTGCAGCATAGTGTAATGCATACAAAGATCGATTCCCACTTGTCTCACAGCCTTGCTAGAGACAGGATGAAAAGCATGATGTTGATCACTCTCATGTTTTGTGACAATGTGTGAAAATTGGTACTAGGGCGAAGTGTGGAAAGGAGTGAAGTGCTGTATCTGGGAAATTTAACACGGGAAAATATACAAAGAAAAGACATATACCTGACTGGAATACTAATGGTGGCATCAAAGAAATCTTTCACAAGACAGAACACCCCTACTCAGAGAAACCAGATAGACATAGAGGAAACCCCCCCATGATATGGAAAAATTTCCACACAATTTAAGACTTCAACAATATCTGAACCACTTCAAAGGAGGCAAAACTGACTATTGTTAACTGACACCAAAGTTTATATAAAATGTTTCTTTTGATGTATCCTCATCAAGAAAAGCAAATAAAGCCCCTATAGCCCTTTTACTAACCAGGAAAGGGTTGCTTGACACCATAGGTCCAGCCATGGTCTGTCCAAAAGGTGTCACAACGGGCTTTGTCTGACCGTAAGCTGGATATCCTCCACCTGAAACACATTTTCTCTTGTTATTTATGTGACTCAGCTTTTCTGATTACATCTCTGATAAAAAATTACTGTCATTCTTGTTTAACATGGGCAAAACCAACTCTCAAGCAAACAGAATAGTCTGTCTCCAAACTGATGCAAAGACACACACCATTGGGTTGCTGAGGATAAGCAGGAGGCTGAGGAAAGGGACCCTGGCCGGGAAAGGGTTGCTGGAAAGTTCCACTAAAGCTGGTGGGGAGGTTGTAGGCTGAAGCGTTCCCAAATCCAGCTGGCATACTCATGGAACCTGTGCCAAATGATGCTGCAAGACAGTAGACAGCAGCTGGTTAAAGAAGCAAACAATTTTTATCCCATGGAAATCTTGTTTTAGTCAAAATTTTTATTTCAAGCACACACACACACGCATGCACACACACACGCATGCACGCAAATACCCATGCACATTCACACATAGGATAGGCGATTCACACAGGAAAACAGAAATTAAAAAATTGCTTCAATTATCTCTTTCTGCTCAAGAACAACTGGAAATAACTGCAAAGTCAATGTGTCCGCTGATGCCTGGCTATTAGTGAGGAACTAGTGAGGAACTGAGGAACAGCCCTACAATAAAACAAATGGAACTGACTGTAATTCCCTGTTAGTTTTACGTCACGAATAAGCCCAGCCAGAGCCAATGGAAAGAAGAGAGCACAAGGGAACCTACCAATGCTGAAGGGTAACCCTGCCTATGAAGGACTATTTTCAAGACTGTCTAGCATGATGAGAGCCCCAGACAAAGTACCAGACCCTTACTGCAGCTTTCATCTCTTTGGAGCACACAACTGAATGTTGAGGAAAGCACAGCTATGTTTTCACATAGTGAGCAATATGTGTGGTCAGCACTTCGGTTATTTGTGTGCTGTAATTATTTCAGCCACTCCTTCCCTGATTGTTTGCCACCTTGGTAGGCCTGAGAGTTAACCACCGCCAAGGCGGCAAAGGCTGTTCACAACGTTTTATAGACCCAAGTATGTCGCATAAAGAATATTTAGATCATCAATAACAGAAAGTTAAGAGGCTAGTTTACTGTACATGACACAAATTCACAGATAGGAGACATTGACAGAACATACCTGCTGCTGCAGCCGCAGCTGCTGCCATATTTGCTGCTCTGCCGTTGCTCTGGAATGGGTTGGTGGTTGGTGCTGGGGGAGCAACTCCAGAAACCACAAACGGGTTCGTTGACTGAGCTGCTGAAAAACATATGAAGTCACTACACAAGATCTGAAGTGTGAAACATGTTAAAACAGGGACAACTCTTGAATAATGCCCTAAATTGTTCAAATTGTTATAAAACATACTGCTTTCATCAAATTTAAGAGGATTTTTACATAAGACGAAACAATTTTCAGTATCAAGATTTTGACATGTTGCCTTGGTAAAATTTTGAACAAGAAATGTGGTTTAAATCAGCTGCAAACCATCAGAATCAATTCTTATTGATACATTTAAACAACATCCTAACTTCATTTGGGTTATTTGATATGCATTTATGGTCAGATTTGAATTTCCAAACACCATGTGTCTCAAGTAACACCAAACCAACAAAAAACTGCTTGAAAATTTGTTCACCTCCAAAACCTTGAGCCATGCCTGGCATGCCCTGTTGTGCTTGTGCTGTTGAGGCCCCAGTCTCTTGGCCAAAAACGACCCTGCAGTGAAAAAAGTCACATATGGTTATCAGAATTGCTGGCAAAATAATTAAAAAAAGACTAGAGGCCACCACATGGTCATCAGTATGTAAGTGCAGTTTGAATGGGTGAATATGCAAAGTGCTTTGAGTGGTCAGGTAGACTAGAAAGGAGATATATAAGTATATATAAGTACAGAGATCTATACCACCAAACAGCCGGTGTGATAAATGTGCACAAACAGTATGTGTGTAGGTTAAGTTGCTTGGCTAACAACCATATTATGGAGCTCACCATAGCAGGAGCCATAAAGATAAGTTTTTTTTTTACCAAACTGTCTCACCCTTGAGAGGTGCTGGTTGTGTTGTAAACACCGGTTGCAGGGACAGAAGGGCTAAAGACAGTATCAAGCTCAGCCAGAGCAGCATAGCGGTCTCCGCCTCCTGGCTGCCGTTGCGGCACACTGCCTACTCCTGCCGATAAAGCTGAGCTCACCCCACCAGGAATACCAGCTCCTAGAATAGAAGCACACAACAGGGAAACCAGGTTAGATCTATTCAATTTCTCAAGTGCAGGAAGAAGACTCTAAAATCAAAAGACACAAGACAAAAGGTCCCGAGAAAGCTGCCAAATCAACCTACTGAAAATAAGAAGGAATAAATGTTTAATCATTAGGTAATATGCATTTTCTAACAGTGAAATACAGCTTGTGATATGAACACAGAAACTAGCACCAGCCCTTTTGCACCACCGACACAATTCAAACCATGTGACTCTAACAGTCCTCAATAGAACGGATACATATAAAAACCTGTTTGCTTTAAAGCATTTTTAGAGCAAATAGGTGCTTCCATCATACCCAGTGGACAACTGTCTGAATGGTAACTGATAGTTGCACTTCGGCCAGCTTTATGAATTTGGACAAGAAAAATGGTTAACCTGTCTAAAAACACAACAAAGCCTTGGCTTGGCGAACAGCTAAAAAGGATTTGAATGATCACAAGAGGAAGATCATAAGTTCTGTTTTAGAAGAGTCTAGAGAGGGGAGAAGACTCAAAAGGACTTCATTCTAACACAATGTCTCAATAGATGCAACTTCTTTTGGTTAGACTCTTTCCCTAAAGGCTCGGACCTATGAAACAGGCTAGGCAGGAGAAGTTTACCTTGCTCTGTTATGGCAGAGCTAAACACGTTATCCAGGTCAGCCAGGGCTGCGTATTTATCGGCAGGGACGCTAGAACTCTGTACAACATCTCTGCCAGCTCCTGTGGAGTTACTCTGGGAGGAGGAACTGAAGGATCCAAAGTCAGCACTACACGATTTGGGGAAGTTGTCAAAATTTGCAAAATTGGCATTTGCTAGTCCCCCTGTGGCGCTACCTGTATGAAAGAGAAAAATTAAAAAGTCATGAGGGGGACCTGGATTGTTGGCTCTAAGAAACAAATTCACAGGGTAGAAAGATGGGTAAAAAGCTGCAAGGAGAGCAAAGTTGGGATGGAGTCAGTTCTGGGGCTGGGCTACCATCTAGGGGATGGTTAGCAACACTATTTAAACAGATTCTACAACAATGCAGTATGATGGTCCTCCGTTTGCCTACAAACCCTGAACAATAATACTATCACCTATTTATGGCACACAAGGTGCAGACACAAAAGAAAACCGCTCTAGATGCATCATTGTACTCTGTCAAGAGATCAAACAAATCAAGAAAGCAGGCACACAACTAATGATGGTTATAGCTTCTAACATTCAAGGAAAACAGAACAAGAAGGAAAAATTACCATTAACCTGAAGAGGACAAGTAACAAGTCTAGTTCAGTCACTATTACACCCAAAACCTTTTTGATGCCTTTCATTTGTTTCACACTTGGACTTTTTTTTCCAAAAGCAATGCAAGTTTAAGTGCTTAATGTCTCAAATAATTTAATAAAGAAATATTCTGTAATAAATATCTACATCATAAGACTTAATTCTTAACTTAGAACAACAGAAGCTGTCTCATACACTCAGACACAGCATAGTCTTTGATATCCTAAAAAAAAAGAAAAGGTCATTTTAGTATCACACAAGTTAAATGTAGACCAATGGTTGAGTTGTTTCATGGCTAAATGTAAGAATAAATGACCTTTGAAATCGGCAAAAGGAAAACTGTTGACCTGTAAAAGTACACAGGGTCAGAAACAATCGTGAATGCTACGGTTGATGTTCAAGATAACGTTTTTATCTGCTCATAGTGCTTTCCTTGTTTGTGAGCATGATGCCCTGGTAAAAGTAACAAACAGAGCATTTAAAGAAGCTTTTTTTATCTGAAGCATTCATAAACCATCTTTAAATTTCCATAAGAAATTAGGACTGAAGTGTGGCAGAGCTGGATCACATTTATCAGTTTTAGATGATGTTTTACTGAATTGGCAAGTATTTTTTCCTTTGTGCGGCTATGTATTTTTCAAAAATCAAGGTGCTTATTTATGTTCAAATTTATCAGTTTTAGATTATGGAGACGTCATCTATAGGCAAGCCACTCAAACTGCCAGTCCCAGTATACTATTCCACCCTAAGATTCATAACTGACAGACAGTTTCTCTATCAAACTTGTTCAGGCGGCTGGATAATGCTTGAAGTTCAAAGAGTAAGCAGTAAAATTGTTTGTTTTGTTTTTTTTTCCCATTTTTTCCTCCTATAGTTAATAATGTAGTATCCTCAATAGTGGTCCAAAGTAATCCAAGCAGCAATCCAACCTTATCAACCAGTAAGATTGTCAGCAACAGAGCACCATGCAAAGACACACAGTGCATCCACAGAGAAAATGATCAGAGAGACTACATGTTAGACACACTGGCAAGAAGAGGGTGAAAGCTGTTAAGAGGACAAGCCCAGAGAGAGACTTACTGTGTGCACCCTGGAGAGGCAGGGCAGAGGCAAACTCACCCACACTGCGGCTGGATGAGAGCACAGTGAACGCTGGCAGCCCAAAATTAAAGAGGGGAGGAAAGAAATGGTGCAATGAGCAATGTAAGACAGGGCGGAGAAACAACAGAACAAACTGAACCAAAGGTAAAATTAAAAAGCATGAATTCACAGGAGACCAACATCTACTGAAGCAAAAGGATGATCTACATGAGACAGGATAGACAGCGAGTGAAAGACAGAACAATCAGTGTCTGGAGGAAAAGGGTATCCTTACAAAGCCACAAGAGAAAAAGGAGCGTAACTTGTCAGGGAGTAAGCATACTAATCAGACCACTGTGCTGTGCTATGAAAGTCCAACATTATCCAGCAGAGGGCACTACAGTGTGCAACAAAAAGGTTTGGGGAGCAGAGGACATGCATGTGTGACCATTATCATTCAAGCTTATGTCGTTATGTTTGAGTGTTGTGTGTATCAGATGTCCAGTGAAGAGAACTTGCTCTACCTGTATTTGAGGGATTGAAGGGGGTTTGGGGTGCTGAGGGGAAACCACCTGACGACCCAGACACGCTCCCAAATGCATCGAAATTAGCAAAGTCTGCATTTGCGTTGGTATTCTGTGTTGCTGGAGGTGGTGACAGGGTGAGGGCCAGACAGACAGATGAACAAAACAAAGCACAATAAGAGGAAAACACTGGATGAGATAAAAAATAGAATGGATTATCCATATAATGAAAAAAAGCATGAACAACAAAACAAATACAATGGATTATGTGCTAAATATGAGAGATAATCGAGTGATGTAATGTAATAGAGTGCATGGGGATTAAAAGGCAGACAAGATAGTCTAGATATTGTTCACCCTCTCCCAGGAAATACTAACAGGACCTCTTGTTGAGCATAGTGCAGTGTGTGTGTGTGTGTGTGTGTGTTTGAAGCTCTACACACACCACTGATCTCAGCGGTGTAAATCTGTGCTTATTTTTGCAATGAGGAAATGTGAGGATGCCATGTTAGTCACTGCTATAAGAGTCTTGATGGCTCTTTGAGGGGAAATGAGAGGACATTATCCTCCATGGAAAGCAAACACTAATAGCCCTATGTTACAGGCATTAGTAACCATGGAGATGTGTCTGTCCTAGCATCCACAGTAGTCTTTTAAAATGTAAGGCCATGTTTCTTAATCATGGAAGAGCATGGCTGACATTCAAATCATTCTGCATGATCTTGAACTTCTGCCTCCGTCTATCTGGACGGATGGTAATTGGTATTCACCATCAATCAGCATGCAGCTTTCTCTTTTAAACACCTCCTGCATTTTAAATGACTTTAATATTACTTGAGATTAGCTCGTCCAGCATTTTAATACTGTTTTTTTTTTCACAAAAAGAGGCACATGTTGTAGGCTCATTTCTGGCATTACCTTGCAACCCAATTTACTACAAGCCTGTGCCCTACACTTTGCTGACCAAGTTAAGGTGCAATCTTTAAAATCCTCATCACAGTGTCAACAATCCCACATCGGATAAACTACACAGTCATACATTTGTGTGTTTCTTACTTGTGTGGCTGTTGAAATGTGCAAAGTTAACAAAACTGGAGCTGGCGCCAGCATTCATGTTGGGCGGGGCGGCAAAGATGTCTCCACCCAAGTCACTGAGGAGGTCAAACCTCTTGTCATGGAACTGCTGCTGGTGGGTTTGTCCACGGCTCACCACTGGAGACTAGAGAAGACAAGATAATGATTTCATTAAAACTGTCGGCGTGTTTGCCTCAGGATGCATTTAAACATAGATCTCTGAGTTCTTACACAACTTTAAGACAGTGAGTAAGGAAGACAGATTGCCTTTTGAAGCTAGGTGAGTTGTCTCTATGTGCTATGAGGGACCCTACATTCTTATAAAGAAGAGGTACAGTATCTGTTTCAGTGAGACCATTGGGCCAATAGCTAAAAAAAATCTGTATCAAAATTATAGAGCACTAAGGCATGACATCATCTTGTTTGATCATCTATTTTTCAGATAAAGAAACTATTTATTGGTCCAAGAGTAACTTCACTAAATTCCAAAAGCCAATATTTCTCTTTATCAGGAAGATTTGTCAGTCTCTGTGGGCTTCTGTATCAAAGTGAACCAGTTTCTCACACAAGCTGTCAGACATTTTTAAACAAACTAAATATTCCTTTTTTCCACCTAAAAAGCTAAAATAAATTGGGAACTAAGATCGCGATGATGTTTTGTTGGTAATGTTGCAGAGAAGATGTATTCTATGATGATAATTCTGGTTTTATTTCATGACTTTTAGAATGTGGATGTAGCTGTAGCCTCAATAGCAAACTCAGCTTGTGTGTACTGCATGCACACACAGAAGAGATCTCACCTGATTAGGGGGGGTATTCTTGTTGAGGTGAAGGGAGGGGGCCGAGTCACCCAGCAGAGATTTTAGTGGTCTGACTTCAGGAGTGCTGCTGGTACTGCTGTTTGAGGAGCCAGAGATGGAAGCATGGACAGATGCCACTACTTTGGCTTGCTCCGGGGGTACGTACCTATCAAACAGTTTAAATATTGTGTTACACTCACCAACCAAAACCCAAAAAGAATGAAAAGTATACACTGCAGAATACAGGTGGTGCCTGTGTGAGTAAAAGTGCCTGTCTGTAGCACTGCTTGGCATGTTCAGGCAAGTACTGCTCCCTTTCATTAACATTGGGCAAACATTAGGAAAAGATAGAAGAATTACAGTCTAAACTTACAGGTGTTATGGATTTAAAGAACTATGTTTCTTATGCTGCAAAAACAACACAGTTATCAAGCTTTGGATATGATGAGCTGTCCTCACTTAACAAATATTTATTTAAGAAAATATTCTGTGTATTTCCACCGTTAGTTATACATTCATGTCAGGTCAACAACCATGCTAAATGTCATACATGGTTGAACCCTGAACCTCTTAACTTCTTGGAAAACTTCCTTTTACACCTAAAGCAGCTCAGCAGCAGTCGTGACCTACATTCTTTGCATTTAAAGACGCATATCTGCTGGCTTGCTGGGGGCTGACTGCTGTGGGCCGTCTGAAATACATTCCAAACAGAAAAAAAAAAAAGAAAAGGAACGCTACCTGTCTGCTCAGTGCGCACCGCCTGAGAAGCATTCATAAAACCCACTCACCATCTCTTCTTCTCATATTTTTCTTGAAGAAACTCTTTGACTTTTTGTGGTTCCCTGAAGTCTGGTACTGAGGAGGTCCTCTCGTCATAAAGGCCCAGCCAGATCTGCTTACACACCTGGAACAGACAGAGCAGCTGTGACAGATTTCTGAAGCAGAAACAGTATCAATTACTGCAAGACTGTTTAACCTTCATTACTAGCAGTTAACTTGTATAGCTAAAGAAAAAAGCGGCAAATCACACACAAAAATGTCAGGATAAGTCATTGATAAACACAGTGATGATAAAGTTAATTCCTCGTGTATGGCTATAGAGTGCAGGAGAAGGTCAAGAGTGTATTTACAAATGCTTAAGGGAGGTTCACCTGGTTTAACTGACTCTTTATCAGTCTGAGCCTCACATTTATCTGGCTTTAGCTCTTTGATAATTAGCATAGAAAAATATTTGCCTTATCTTGAAAAATGGATTTCTGAGCTTCATGCATGTTTGAGTTCAGTGACAATTGCCCCTCTCTAGCGGCTGGAGTCACGAGACCTTGGCTACATTTTTACTTCTTTAGCTTATGAAGTGACATAATGCACCCATGTGTCAATGAAAGATCTATGTTATTCATAATACTCAGAGTACTGAACCTATAACTGTAGGAAATACAGTATAAAGTGCTTTGTGTTTCAGCATGTCTTTTCAATGTAAAGTGCTCTCCCTGGGAATAAATTAAATTGATGTTAGCAGTAATTTTATATCAGCTTTCAGCATCATCTTGGCTGGTGTCTCCTTGATGTCTGCCTACTCTGACACTTTGCTACAGATTCTAATAGGCTGGGATCCCAGATGGCATTACTCCATTTCAAACTCTGTTTACCACAGCTAGCTTTTAAATGATCAGGCTACTCGGTTGCTGTGCACAGCAAATATTTGTTGCACTACTTTAGAGTTTCAGAATTTAAATAACTGGAATACACATAGACTTGTTGCCTCAAATTATAGCAAGCAATATTCTTTTGCTTTTCACTTAAAACATATTTTACCAATGCAACAAAGACTAAGAAGTAATATTCAAAAAAAATATTCTTATTTCCACCGGTGGGAAAAGCTATTCAATGTTGTTCCTGCCGCAATCTCTTTGAGCTCCTTACTCCGAGAACAAATATGACAAATATAACTTTGGCAGCTCCACTGTAGTAGATGGCACCGAAGAGTTACTCTATGTTGCTCATAGACTGTATAATATATATCACCTCAAAGTATATTAAATGTTTTTCATTTCTTCACTTGATAATATTGTTTTTTGTTGTAGTCAGTATGCTGTAGACATCGATGTTTTCTTTCTTTCTTTTTGGGTCAGTTGGTTTTAAATAATTTTGAATTTCATTTTTTACAGCGTGGAGGACTGATAAAATCATATTCATAGCACTTTTTTTAACGCAGTATCAGATTTTTTATGAGAAACATTGGTTAGACCAAGTGGCATTTGTCAGTTTCATTAACTGACCGTTTTTCACTCAATATTTCCTTTTCAACATTATTTTAACGCCACAGTAATTTACAAACTTGATACTCCATATTTTCAAGTGTGTGTGTATGTAAGACTGCAATTGACTTTCAGTATTTGAAAAAAAAAATAGAAAAGTTGTTTTTAACTAAAGAATTTTAACTTAAAGGTGCTATGAGGAGGATCTGTTTTAATTGCACTCCCTTGCCACCTTATGGCCCGGAGTCTCACACACATGTCGTAAATTAATTTTAGTGAGGTTTGTTTCGGAATTAAATGTAGATCGGATTGGAAAAAAAACCAAGACAACTTATTACTGGATAAAACGCACCGAGGCAAGGTAATTATCAGAACAGTTACTTTGGAATATTGTTTAAAATGTGGCATCAAGCAAACATTGTAGCAGCCGAATGTGTGTAGCAACATTGGCAGCCTGGTGCTCCTACGTATCTATAGGCTAACGTGACAGCAAGTAAACACAGTGAGTTTGCTTGTAGTTTAGTAGCGGTCTATATGTAGCCCAGCTGGCAGTGCTGTGCTCTAAGACATGTCTGTGATGTATAACATTGAGAATCCTGGTTAGCTAAAGTCCTGTCAGTCATCTTCCAAGCAGAGCTAATGTAACCTCACTCTTCATTTTATTGACAGACTCTCTTAGCCCTTGTGTTAGCCCTTAGCTTGGGCTGTATTACTCTCCCGATCAGCTTTCTAATGCTTTTCTGTCCTTTTTCTATCAGAAAGTTAGACTATTGTGTCCACCATCACTACAAAATTAATCACAGAAATCGTTTTCAGCAGAGAAAAACACAGACATCTCTACTCACTACCAAACCTCGTCAGCTGGTATGGCGTTGTCATAGAGACCTGTTTCTGTAGGAAATCACCAGTCCTATTCGACCCATCGGGAAGCTGAGAACTAGCAATTTACAATAACCCATAATCATCACTAATAGCGCTGATAATCTAATTTTAAAGTGTGGATTACAATCAGGCATATATCTAGAAGGGGAACTTTTTCAAGATCCCTTTTAAACTCCTCCCAGTCCCTCTAATTTGTCTTTTTAAATTTGAGTAATATTGTGTGATTCACATAAACATCTTCATTTTTTAGTTAACTGTGTGAAATATAGCAAATTATCACAATATTGTTAAATTGTGATAAATTGTGATACTATTGTCAGTGACCTAAGTATCCTATATGCGTATAGTATCGTGAGGTTTTCGCTCACCCCTAATGTCCACAACTTTGAAAAGAGAAATCCTATCATGATTAGCTTTCAATGTTAATAAAAGTTGTTAAAACTAAACAAAACAGAGAGACTGCACATTCAGGATGTAACAGTGATGGTATAATGTTGACAGTGTGCAGTCTGAAAAGCACACCAGTCAAAGCAGAGCGAAACCTGACCTCAACCTGAACTGCTGTGACAGAGCTGACACTTGCCGTGCTCACCTCATTTCCATGTTTCTGTAGGAACTCGATTTCCTGTTGCGTGAAGGTTGTCATGGAGATGGACTTAACTCTGTGGGGTGGATTCAGTCCACGTCTGTGGGTGAAGAAATGAAAACTGGGGTCAATTTAATGAAATGACAGTTTATGACAGCATCATGCGGACAAACTCCTGATCCCGCCTCCTTTTAATTAGCAAAAAGCTGACAGGCTGCTGTGACAGAATTACAGGCAGAAATCACAAACAATGACAGAAAAAGACAAGGAGTGAACAGAACAAAGGAAGTGGGTGAAACTCTCTCCTAATTGCTGCTGACTGCACTGAGGCTGTCAGCACAGTTAGGGAGAGAGTGAGCTCCCTTAATATAGAAACTTCTATTATGCAGTAACACCCATTAGGCCACACAAGCCCTGCTCATATTCCCGAGAAGGTCACAGCTCATGCCACAACAGCCCAAATTAAAAACGCCTGGTAGCTGTAATAGTGAGAAAGAGAGACAGCATTAAGCTTCTGCATCAAGCTCAAGGCCTGCTTGTGAGTGAATATGCAGTACTGGCTTCAAGGTTGCCACATGTTTTGTCTGTGAAGGTGACCAATCAGCATTCAGCATGCAAGCAGATTATTTCAACTGTGATCAGAGTGTGACTGCTGAGCAACACAGCGATAAGAGGAGGGAAAAGACTGCAGTATTATCTGATATAAAACTTAACTACAACCATCAGGCCTCAAAAAAACAACACAGATTTAAAGTTCCTCTATATTTACCACAACTGAAGCAAAAGCCAGGCAACTAATTCAAATGAGTCATCAGTCAAACATGATTAAGATTCTTTTTACATCTAATGTGACCTTAAATGTCTCTTCACTCCTTGTCCAAACCTGCCTTGTAGCAAATGTCAGCAGCATAATGGCAGCATCTGCATTCTTCAATGAGCGCCCTTCACAGGACTGAAGAGCACCCCGAAGCATTTTGACAGCACTTTAAGTAAAATTAATACGCTTTTTTAATCAAATTCAACTGAAAATATACACTAACTGACTTCAAATTAACCACAATGAATGTGATGGAATGTTTTACATCCAGAAACAAGCGTTACTTTGATATAGATATGATATTAAAGGAAATCTTGTGATTAAGTTACTTGTTAACCAATGGTACAATATCATCCATTCACACATAACTCACCTATCCATCTCTTCAGTTGACTTTGATTTTTTCACTTTTAGATTGAGAACGAGATGTGCAATGGTGAATAATTGGTGAAGAAACAATTTTATTTTGACCTTTTAAAGGGGACATATCGTGCTTGTTTCTCCTTTTCACTATGCCAGACTAGGATGCCTGTAAAGCATTTCTGCCCTCAGTACAAGTCATTTAGTTCCTTCATTGCCCCACAATAGTGTTCTCAATATCCTCAGTTTAGGCCATTCTGAAGATCTTGTTGAAACGCTCCGTTTCCAGAATGACCTCCAGTAACCTCGCAACGTCACAGCCCTTTGTGCTCCGATTGGTCAGTTCTATCAGAGGGGCGGAGGGGGTAGAGCCAGGGGGCAGTTTTTGCAGCATGGCAGTATTTACAAAATCGCCACATTGAATGGAGCAGACCGAGCAAGTTTGCTGTTTGCCAAAAGTTCACCGTAAGGCATTGATAGTAGCGCTGCACGATTAAGGGAAAAGGTGCGATTTGCGATTAGGTGGACAATATTGCGATTGTGCTTGCCATTTAATAAAAAAAGTTGTGTTATGATGAGTCTACAGACTTGCTTGGTTATCATGGAGAAAAATCTGAATTGCATGTGCTGTGATTGCGATTGCGATAACCTCTTTTGCGATAACGTAATTGCATGTGCTGACATTGCGATTGCGATAATTGTGCAGCCCTAATTGATAGCACTAATAAAATGGCAGAGTGTAGGATACGTCCTTTTGTATTGGACCCCGAGTCAGACCCGGATGGTTCTGAAGCTCAGGAGGAAGAAAATCCACCTCGACACAGATCATCTCAGGACGCTTCAGTGTGGTGAGTCAAACCGGTACTGTAACATGTATAGTTTATACGTTTATACTCGGCTCTTGGTGGGTGTATCCCTCGGTGGCGGTTGTGTGACTAACTGACATCACAGAGGAGGAGCTGCTTTATCAGATTACTCCAATAAAAAAGAAAGGATCCTCGTGTCGTCACGAAGGTCGAAATCTCGCGGCCAACTGGCAATGACCTATTTTCAGAGGCATCAAATCTCGTTCTAAGATATCAGAAAAAATACAATATCTCATTTTTTGAAAATTCAGGGGGTGAAAGGTCTTGTTTTCAAATGTATTATATTATATGTAAGTATTACATCAGGGATCAGCATGATATGTAATAATCAATTGATTATTGTTGCACTGTGGTAAATGTTGCTCATTAGCTAACATGTCAAACAGATTATCAATAGGTTGGTATCTTCAGTACACAGACCAGGCTGATTTATCTGTAAAGCTCATGCTTCTAGCACATTCAAGCAAACATGTTTTAGTAGGGCATCAAAGATTTTCTTCTCCCTCCATGAAGCAAGTATGTGGTTGGGACTTTGGATTGTCTGGCAATCGTATGGGCCCAGTTTCTCAAACATTGTCATAAAGTATGTGGCCTGTTTGCCAAGTTCTTTGATCGGGTAGCTGTTTGTATCCACATATCCTTTTGCTAACAATGGCTGTGCAATGAGCTAAAGTTTCCCTGATTCAGCTCTTTTGGCTAATGGGTGAAATCGCAAATTAACAAACTTGGATTTATCATTTTATTGCAGATTCTTCTTTAAACATGCACAGAGCAAAGAGTAAAGAGCCTATTTTCACCACAACTTTTGTTTTGTGAGAAATCTTTCCATTGCTCCACAAACACTCACCATTTTTTCGTTGTTGAACTTAAAAAACAACTTGTGTGTGTGTGTGTGTGTGTGTGTGTGTGTGTGTGTGTGTGTGTTTCTTTCCTGTTGTGACATGCTTAAACAAGTCTTGAGTCCTTAAGGCACCTCTGGGTGCTACAGATCCACCACTGTGGGAAATTAGATCCTCTGTGTAACAATTACAAACACAATGTCATACACATAGGAGTCAGATCTTAAAGCCAGTGAAATTCTAGACAGGACTGTTGAATTATTTACTTCTGTTACCCCTTACACGGCTTGTTCTTATCTCCACCTATTCCTTACACATTCACCTATAAGCCAGCTGGTCTGCAAAGTTATCGATACATCCTCAACAGTCTGACCTGTTAAACAATCCAGAAGCCATTTATCACTCAACAATCTCTATTATAACTTTGGAGATTAAAAACACACACATATACAGCGCAAAAAATCCCATTTCATCTATATCCAGTTGTTGCTGTTGGGTGTAACACTTAGCCAACATGAGACAGTAAAGTAAAGCAAGGCTAAACAACTGAATGTCTGACATGTCACAATACTGCTTTCCTTTATTGTCTACCGGATCCATCTCAGAAATCAAACAATGTCAAGTGACGTAAAGGCTCAAAAGACTGAATGATGCTGGATCTATTCATATTGTTGTTTATGTAACTCATGAAAACCATAAAACCCATACGAAATAAACCCCCTCGTCTGTGCATCACAAAAGTTATCCAAATGTATCTGTAGGAAAACAGAAGACGGAGTGTGTGAGTTGATTTCGCAGAGCCCTGCGGTAGGTGAGTGATATGATATCCCACAGTATTCTCAAGAAGATGAAACTAGGTCAGATACAGTGAGACAGCCTCCAAGCCCTAAAGGTCTCAAACCAAAGCAGGATCTCTTCACAGTTGTTCAGTTCTGGTGAACTGATAATGGTCTGTCTAGCTGCACGTTCTTCATTTGCTTGTGCCGTGTGTTAAATATACCAAAACTGTCAACCTTAAGGCATTTCTATCCTACAGCTGCTTTACAAACAAACAGGTGTTGTGAGGAAGACTGTGAATGGCATAATTATCAGGTTAATTTACATTCACACCCAAATCCAACTGCAATGGAAAATAAAACTTCCAGGTAATTCCTGAACATGTACTGAATTAGGGCTGCAGCTATCGAATATTTTAGTATTCGAGTATTCTACTGAAAATGCCATCGATTAATCGAGTAATCGGATAAAATACATTTGTGTTTAGTTAAAGACCAGTTATTTTTCAAATGAAAATGTTTCTCTTTAAGAAATAGAATTTTCTGATACAGCATGTCAATAAGAGCACTTGCTTTGGTAGCTCCAAAATCTGTAAACACACTTTGACACATTTTTTGTGCCCTGTACATCTCATCAAATGTTGTGGACCCAAATGGCATCCGTTTCGTAGAATGACCCATTAGTCTCCAAACTCCAGAAAAGAAGCTAGATTTGTTGCTAGTTGCTATTTTGTATAAGAGGTAGCTTCAGGGCCTGAAAACTCTCTTAATATGGCCTCAGCTCTATTTGAAATATCACTCTTTGATCTTTTTAAAAATTAAACGATTCCTCGAGGTGGAGAAAATAACTCGAGTAATTTTGTAATCGAGTACCTCGAATCATTCGAGGAATCGTTTCAGCTCTATACTGAATATGTAACAATCCCACTTAGTCATCAGCCCTCTAGACCCAAACATCCCCAATTTTGCAGTTAACGCCAATTATATTAAATAAAGCACTAAGAAAAAGCTTCTCACATTGTAATACTTCACTCATCTAGTAATATCTGTGTCGGGTAATAACTGAGGCTTGTATACTAAGCTCACCTAATTTTGCATCGTGTCTGCTGGGTAGAACAGTGTGTCAGAGAACAGTTTCACATATTGCTCAGTAAAATAATTATGACCTAGTCACTGCTGTGTATCAGACCAGCTCATTTGCAAACTGTAACAGCTCCAGGGTGAGAGGAATTGGCAATGAATGGTAAGTCTCAAATGAGAGGAAAAAGCTGTGCGCCTTCCTTCAATATGCTGCTGCAAGAGAGTATGAAAAGCTAAACTTCACACTTGAACAGTTTTCTTGATAATATTGAGAACAAATCATACCAGATCTTTGTTTTCTAAGGTTCAAGGTGTTTCAAAGACACTGCAACTTCCTGAGAAATCATATGTAAAATGCAAGAAGATCTCTGTTCATTGGCCTGTGATTAATATCCTCCTGGACAGTTGGTGCCGGTGACACGGCCGACCTTTCTGTTATGCTCTGGTCTCTGCTCAAGCCCTGCTTACACAGAGACACATGGGCCAAGTGGGGTTATTTCCTGCACCAAGCAATTCTCTAGAAAGAGACATTGTGAGTGGTGTTCCTCCTGGGAACGCCCCCACCTTCATAAGGAATGTGTTTACTTTGGAGATTCCAACTCCACCCCATTAAACAGCCACAACTATGCTGGGGGGAGTCAGTCGTTTAACGAGAGGTCGTCTCACTGTCACTCAAACCCAACTAAATACTGTTAACACAGAGGAAAGGGTTTTTGGTTGCCTTTGCAGTAACTGTAGCCAACATATGTATTTTTTAGAATTAACAATAATAAAAATTTATACTCAGAAATTTAGCCTCATGTGAATAATGCAAACAGGCTGCAAAGTTGAGTTTCTGTCGAATAGTTAATGCTCTGATGTCAAATGAAAACATCGCACAAACCCTTCTCTGTAAATTGTGAAGAGCAGTAACAGGTAGACCTAAGACAGAAACAAAAAACATATCATGCCTGAGCATGAATCTCGAGATCAGCTCTCACAAATCCTGACACCTTGCCTTGCTTGAACTAACAAGACAGAGAGAGGCAGCCAGTGACCTCTCTGCCACTTCCTTTGGCACATGTTACAGCGCATGCTGCTGATGTAGCAGCACAGGGGGGCCAAACCACTTCCTGAGTCTACAGTCACACCAGGTTTCCTGTATGCATCAGTCCTTTCAAACTCATGCTCTTCTGATGGAAACAACTTTGCAAATGACATTCCAACAACAACATGATTTGTCTTGGTAAATTTAGATGCGAGTCACAGCATGTGGAGATGGAAGAGAAATTGTGAACAGCAATCTGAAACTGTAAGGGCTCAAATAATTCGCATACAACAGGATTTAATACTATAGGTTAAGCAGATGAGAAAGTCACAGTGGAGCTCCAGCAGACCTACTGTTGAGGTGAAACAGAGGGCAAACTCTGCACTCAGCAAGCACACTCTTAATCTCTTTCTTCTAATGCTACGCTAAATAAACTCCACATTTCAAGTGCAAAAAAGCACTTTGTGCAGCCTAAGGTCACAAACGGAGTCAAATAAGGATGCATTCAGATTCTCATCTGTTCCTCTGTCTAAATGAGTAACAAGTGCTTTCCCTTTCTGCTGCAACATTAAAGGAATACTTATGATGAAAGACGGGAATTTTATTTTGATAAAGCATAAAAAAGGACTTACATTGGCTGCTTAATGTCTGCAAGATAGAAGACTGAACAGCTTTTACAATAACTTGTTAACAGCAAACTGATACTCAGCTTACCCCCAAATGTTGCTGCATTCACAAAGACTTATGGCTGGTTATACAGTTTATATTAATGGAAAAGGGAGCATAAATAGAGCTTGAGCTAGATGAGACAGAATTGATTTGCAATGAAGCGATATCAAACACTTAAAACTACTATGTCTGGTAACTACTTCTAGTAAATTTAGATTTAAATTTAGAGTGTATGTATTTAGATGTAAATTTAGAGTAAATTTAGATCTACAATCCCTTTTTAAAAGTTGCAATGCAGGGGCTAAACTCTACTCTAATTTTTCAGAAATGTGTGTTAATGAACACGTTTCCTGTGAGCCAGATGTCAAATCGCTACCATCAGAGAGCACTGAGATCCGCAATATTCTCTAGAGAACTGGTATTATGAGAAGATTAGTACAATCATATGCAATAGCAATAAAATAGAGCAAACATTACCACAAACCTGTATGCCCATCAAGTATTTGTGTTGCAACTAGTAAAATCTTTAAAAGAATATTGCAATTATCGGTCAATCTATACCACAAACACCAACAAACCAAAAACCTCTCTAGCATGCATCATTTGACAGCTGAATTGTGGTGGGATGTCTTCAGCGGAATAAAAAGAAATGGAATGCTTTACTAATCCTAAATCACAAGCTGCAGATGCTTGGTTACACAACTGCACAGCAAAGCTTTAAATCAGTCAGGCAAACGCTATCTAAGGTCGCATCATCGAGCCAACCCAAAACAATCACTCCTTTGGATGTGTTACACTGTTATTACTGATAAATAATGGACAAACCGTTGGGTTGGCATCGTGGAAAGACTGTTGATGCATGAGGATGACCCAAGTAGTACTTATAAATATGTTATCACCGGACTGATTATAACTCATGGGTCTACATTGCGTTGCAAGTCGCATCTTAAGATCATGGGACTACCCCAAGCCCAGCAAGTGTCTAGCATTGTTTAATATTTAGCAACAAGAAATTTTCATTCTTGGAACGGATTCATGTGTTATGTCTAAATCTACTCTCAAATATATAGATTTAAACCATCGACTATTTGATAACTGAATGTGTGCATACATAAATGTGTCTTTGTACATAGGGGATAACCACTGGATATGTTATAAGGCAGTGTTTAAGACGTTACAGCAACTGGTAGCTAGTGGCAGCTGGCCACTGACTCACTTGCAAAACCAGTAGCAAGTCTGGTGTATTTTCTGGGTGGCTTTAAAAGCCAAAGTTAGCCGGTGCCAGTACGGTGATTCCTAAGTTAGCTTGCTCTGCTAAACACTGACACCTCTATGTACCCCGCCCAATACAGTGCAGCAAGACAATGTCAAAACAGCGAAACTCACATTGGCACAACTGGATGACTGTTACCGTTAGCTTGCGCTAGATGGCTAACTGGATATGGTTTTTCGCGTGTGGCTCACATGGAACCAAAACGTTATTTAGTGTGCGCCATGTCTAAGCTAAGGTCACTTAGCAACTCCAAACTTACAGGATGCCAGAGCAGGAGGTACACACGAAGGAGCCCACAGTCATATTGGCATAGGTAGGGCCGCGCTGGTCGCAGTCAAAGCACTTTCTGTTGGGAGGCAAACTCGTCATTTCTCTCAGCATCTTCAGGTGCTTCTCCTCTTGTTTTCGTTTCGCACTCGCCGCCATGGTGAGGGATTAGATAAACCAAAGGAGGGCCGACGGGTCCGCTACAACTAATAAAAAGATCTGTGCTTTTGGGACAAATGCCGGTCCGTGCTAAAGACGGGGTGGGAGTAAGTCGGTAGCTCTGTTGTCAGGGGGCCTCGCGTCTCCTCAAACAAGGAGTTCGAGGCGTTGGAACCACGGTTTCCAACAGAGCAAAATGCATCCTGCTGTCTACTTCCGCTTTCGTTTAATCCCGTTACGCCGACCACACAGCATGTTTTTGGGTCATATATCTTTTACATATTCCTTACAGTTTTTTAAATTAAAAAATAGGTCTTTTACAAGACAAGCATACCTTTAGCACCGACAGTGGTTCTTCATCGTTTTAAACATTTCGATTCAAAACTGTAAAAGCAAGGCGAAATACGCCGTGTCACAAACGTATGAGAACATTTCCGGTGACTATTCAAAGGACAGCTTTAGCTGTCAGGCGAAAAGTACTGTAAATAATAGTTGAATACCCTCTATAACGCTAGTGACCAACATTAAACGAGAGACAAACTATCTTGCCTACTCAAGAGCTCTTTGTGCCCATAGTGACAGTTCACAGCATGTTAACTCCAGTACATCAGCGACCCTGTGCGGATTCATTCCGCCACTGCAACACTTCAAGCTGCGAGGAAACATTCACAGCCACCACACCAACATGCTATATATATATATATATATATATATATATATATATATATATATATATATATATATATATATATATATATATATATATATATATATATATATATATATATATATATATATATATATATATACACACACCTTCGGAGAAAAAGGTTTGTGTATGATCAACGTTCCCTACAGGAACTTACAGTAGATTAATGCATTGAATAAAACACCCATCATTTAAGAACAAGAACGAGACAAAGTTAATAAGTTCAGTTTTTAATATACACCGAAACATTACAGAATGCTGGGTTGGACTAAGCAAATGAAGCATTTACAAAGAAAGTCAGTCCACTCCAATGTATGCCACTAACCACAGGAACTTCAGGTGAGAGCCAAAGAGCGATAAGACTGGTAAATTTTACTCTTAAATATCTTATTGCGTTACCTCATGTATTTTTTTTATGTGGCAAAGAAAGCTTCAATTTGTTGTCTTTCCCGAGGGAGAGGTGGCATTTAAACACCCACCAGAGGGAATCATTTCACACGAGGAAAGTCTTGTTACTTTATTAATTGCTAACTGATTGAATTAAGGGCTTCTGATGTTGCTTGGGTGGAGAGAAGTCACAGGGTCGGCGGTTCTCAGTGTAGCCGTAGAGTTTTCGGAGAGCCACACGAGCTGCTTCTTCCTCAGCTGCTATGAGTGTCTCTCCTGGACCCTGAGCCAGAAGCTTCTTGTCACTGAAACAGATGAACATGCACACACAATATTAAGTAAAACAAGCAGGTTTGATTTAAACACAAAATCCCTTGTAGGTCATTCGCATCTCACTCATAATCCAGACAGGATTCACAAACCTGTACAGGCCAACAAAGTGCAATGGTAGGACAGTGCTGGCTCCAGCAGACCGAATGAGGCGAGGCTCCGGTGGAGGAATGTTCCTTTTTGCAAGCTCCTCCACCAGTAGGCCCATTGGGTTAACAACTGTCCACAAATCAAACAGGTCCTTCCCTATCAGCTGAGAGACCAAGAAATCCTGTGGTGAGGGAAGAAGGAAAAGAAAACTTTTACACTTCTGCAGAAAACAACTACAACAAACCCCACAATGAATAGATTTAAATAAAATTAATAACAATGCACTCCCCTAGGCCTCTCACCCTGACAAAAACTCCTGTTCGCTCTGCATCACTGCTCTCCTGCAGGGCTCCAATCACTGCCATAAATGTAGAATGAAGCACATTATCAGGCACAGGGCACTCCCCACTCATCGTCAGGTCCTCAATACCAAGATTCCTCGCAATATGTGCAATGACCGTGGGACTGGTGAGGTACCCTACAATGCTGTCCACTCCCTCATTTGGTAGGCTGGGGAAGCTGGCTCTGCACCAGTCAGTCAAGAATGTTTTGGTAAAATTTGCTCCATTTTCACTCAGCTGAGTGTTGTCTTTCAGGACAAGAGCAGTGGTTTCAGGGTCCACACCTAAGCGCCTCCTCCTCTCTTGCTCTGCCTGCAGGTAACAGGGATTGATAAAAGCTGTTTTTAAGAGCTCAAGAGAGAAGTTCTCATGAAGGCGGTTGTTGAATGCTTGAGCCTCAGCATGATAATCCCAGTTCGGTTGTTGCCATCTGCAAAAAGGGCAAACATAGAATAAGTTCTGCAGTCCTGAATTCCTCTTTAAATGCTTATCAACTGTTAACTACTAGCGGGTTCATATTAACCAAGAGCACTGACTCAGTATTACGGACACAAGAAAATATTTCAAAACTTAGGAAGAATACAAATATCCCAGCTACATAATAGGAAGAACACACCATGTGGAAACACAGTGAGACGTACATTTTTTCATGTCAATAAGGAGCCAAGATTGAACGCTAATTGCGATAACTTCAAAAGTAACAACTGCTTTGGTTCGCACGAACAATGTGAATAATGCCACCTTCCAACTTTTAACACTGAGTGTAAAGCTTCGGCTAGGTAAACAAAAATGACATGTACTGATATATGTACTGAAATAATAAATGGCCTTGAAACGCTCTCCAGTCAATTCCCGTGTTAAGCTAACTGACATTAGCATTACCGTGGAGTCGGTGCTGGAGGTCCCTCAAGCTTCTTCTTCTTTGCCATGAGGTATTCGTACGCTTTCATCCATCTCTTCTTCTCTCTTACCTGCGTTAACGATATGTTTCTGCAAACACGCTGACTGTGAATCCCTAATGTTAGCGCTCCACGATTTAATATGTACCCAGACGCCATGTTGCTCACTGAGGATGGAGTGCAACAGTCGAAACTGTCCGGCAGGGAACAACAAACAACATCCGGTCGGCCAAAGAGAGCCGTTTATTTGTTGCTATGGTGATTAAAGCAAACGTTTGCGCTGACCGACAGACATCTAGGTGAGAACTGGGATCGCCGTTTTTTAAAGTATTATAGTGTTTAGTGAAAACAGGACTGTTTTATTTTGCGATGTCGATTGCTGAAGCCAAGGACCAGATAGGAGATCAGGAGATGAAGACAACCCAGGCGGAAAGTAAAGATGTACAAATAACTCTTACCGCCGAGAAGGGTGACACCACACATAAGGATGCAACTGAAGAAATCAACCAAAATGGCAAAAATCTGCAAAAAAACTCAGGACCACGGATGACCAAAGCCTTTCTCAAAGACCACTGTAAACAGCACAAACTTTATTGTACACCTTACCTGAATGACACTCTGTATCTGCATTTCAAGGGTTTCTCCACGATTGAGAATTTGGAAGAGTACACAGGATTAAGATGTCTCTGGCTGGAAAGCAATGGTCTTGGTCGTATTGAGGGCCTGGATGCTCAGAGTGAACTGCGCTGCTTGTTCCTGCAGCAGAATCTCATATACAAGCTGGAAAACCTTGAACCCTTAAAAAAGCTCTGCACCCTGAATGTCTCTAACAACTACATACATGTCATTGAGAACCTCTCCTGCCTTCCTGAACTGAGTACTCTGCAGATTGCCCATAACAAGCTGGAGACTGTGGGGGATATAGAGCATCTAAGCCAATGTCCAGCTGTTAGTGTGCTGGACTTGTCTCATAATTTGTTACATGACCCTGAGATCATTCCCATACTTGAAGCAATGCCAGACCTGAGGGTGCTTAACCTCGTGGGAAATGAGGTGGTTAAAAATATCCAAAACTACAGGAAGACCATGATAGTCCGGCTTAGGCAGTTGACCTTCCTTGATGATCGTCCAGTGTTTCCCAAAGACAGGGCATGTGCAGAGGCATGGGCAGCTGGGGGGGTCCATGCTGAGCGTGAAGA
Source organism: Halichoeres trimaculatus (assembly GCF_033239565.1). NCBI lineage: Eukaryota > Metazoa > Chordata > Actinopteri > Labriformes > Labridae > Halichoeres > Halichoeres trimaculatus. The sequence goes on from NW_027437188.1 coordinate 20,673,030, forward strand.
GAGGGAGCGGTGGGAAACACGGGAGAGAAGAAAAATTCAGGACAGTTTGGACAGCATGGCAAAGATTCGAAAGGATGCACAGGAGAGACAGCGCCTCAGAGAGCTCCGGGAGGAAGGTAAATTTTTTTAACATCCATACCCCATGAGTGTAAATACAATGAAAAAGTAAATTTGTAATTCAAAACACTATAAACATATTGTTTCAATTTAGGGGCAACTGACGCTTCAACCACTTTGGAGACTACCTTTGAAGGAGAAGAAACCCAGATTTGGACTTCAAAAGAAGAGAAGATTAAAGCTTTTGTGCAGGACAGCCTGGATGCCCATGAAGAGTTCTTGCAGAGTCAACCAGGAAAGGAGTCCTTTGACAATAAGCCAAGTAATGAAGTCATAGATACTGAACAATCACACCAAGTATTTCAGAAGGAGAAGTCTGACAAGGGTGCTCACGATAAGAAATCTGTGGTGCAGTCTATGGGTGAAAGTGGGGATAAAGTGAATCCAGAATGTGTGGCAGAAGATCAGGAGAGAATTCCTGACAGAAAACAGGAAAATGATAACAATCAACAACAAAGACAGTTACATGGAATCCTCTTTATGAGAAATGAAGAGGCAAGAGAGGGAGCAAACATGATGACGCAGTTTGAAAACAAGCAACCATCCCTGGTAAAGGTAGTTACTCCTGAACCAGATGAAGTTGCACCACTTCATGTTCCTGGACCTCTGGTTACAAAGTTGGAAGACCCAGAGCAGCTTGAAACCATTCACCTTCCATTCTATCACTCACTACACATTGATGACCTGCCTGATCTGGAAGATGTTAACACAGAAGATTTTGCAGAGGTATTTTCTTCACAGCAGGCAATTAAACCACTAATAGAAGTCTTAACGGGAGGTGATGATGACGATCAGAGCGAGAACATCTGTACATTTGGTGAAAATGAACACTCATTTTTAACAAGTGACAGATCAGTAGTGGTATCTTCTTCATCACCTGTGTGTCCAGAGAATGAGTATGCCTTTACGCCCCTGATATCTGAACCAGCTGCAAAACCTTCAACCACCAATCCACCACACAATCTGATTGAAGAGCTGGACTGATAATTTCAAACTGAAGTGTTTTTTTTCTCACAAATTAAAGCAATGAGGTCAAATTAAATGCATTTAATGCTGATGCGAATTAGATATTTGCATATCTAAGCATTTCGTAGTCGTGGTGTGGGACTACAAAATGCTTCGTCAGGGAGAAGCTGTGATGACTAGAATGATTTTTTTTTTCAAAATGTTAAGAGTTTTTCTCATTTATTTTAGAATTGCAAGGCTTTTTGTTTAAGGGCTTGTCAATGTGACAGTGTCCAAAATAAAACAATTTACTTTGTTTACCTTTAGGGTCAATAACTTTCGGATTTATTTAAAATGGCAAAGATATTTGTGTCTGTATTGAGTTTTCATCAAATCTTCTAAGTTTTAATTTTGGGTGGTTTAGAAAAAATATGAAACATGAGTAGATTGTGGGATTTCATTTAAGATAAAAAAATAAAATAAAAACAGGACACTTTTTAGTATGTATAACTTTACTAAATATAACATGTCCCAGTTTAAGTCTCATTTCACTCTCCATAATAAATATTCAACATTCTACATCCCTGCAGCTTCATTCTTCTTTACTGCTAACTCTGATGAATCTGGAGTGAACTGATCAAATATTTACAACAAGTCATGCTTAGCATTGAGCAAGAAGATTTCTAATAAAACCAAAACATGAAAATATAAGACAGGATGAAATAAGTGTAAAAAAATAAAACTGTACATGTTTTAAATAAACAAAATCAAAATATCAGCCCTGTGTGCAACAGACTAGTGCATGTGTGTAAAGGTCTTCCTCACACAGGGACTGAGTGCACTGCAAAGCTAACATTTGACACATAAAACAAGGGAATAGTATGTTCTCCTGTCATAGTAATGGCAGAATACGCACTAGCTTCAGCGCCGCAACCACACCCAGGTGTTGACGAGCCAGAAAGCTACAGTGACAGAATACAGGATCATCTCGCGCTTCGCTCGTTCCTTGTTCTCTTCCTCCAGATGCTGAAGTCTTCGGTTAAGCTTGATGAGCTGCACAGAGCAAGAAATGTTAGGTTTGTTGGGGATTCTATGATTTGCTCTCAGAGCAGAAGCTTTAGATGGAGCACTGATCATAAATCTTACCTGACGTCGAAGTGTTGTAGCATCAACCATGGTCATGTCATCAGGCCCTCCATCCAGCGAAGCCTCATATGCTGTCAATGTAACCCTGGAAGAGATTAGTGTTATTATGAGAATAAAAGAAAATCTTCTCCGCAGAGGTATTCTATCAAAGGATGTCACACAAACTGAAAAAAAAATGGCTTCATGACATTATTTCCCAAGCATGACATAAAATCTTGGTCTAAAGTGAGAATGGAAGGAAGGAAATAAGAAAGGGGTAAGGAAAAGGAAGAAGATAAAGGATCAGAATGAAGATAGCCAGGTGAGGTTACCTGGACTCATGCAGGGGGTTGGAGCTTGAAGCTGACCCCCCTCGCAGTGATGGTTTGCTACAGAGGTTGGGAAAGACAGGGTTGGGGAAATAAGAAAAATAGAGAAACACACATGGTACAGTGTTGCATACATGCACACGTTTGTGCAATCTTCTTTGTTGTTCTGGAAACCAGCAGGCTAACTTGTCACTGACATCACAGTCAAATACTGGTTTCAAAGTGATGGACATAAACAACAGGAGTGCCCTGTCACAAATCAGAGAGGTATATTGGGCAAACAGCAAAACTGTGCATTTGTATTTAGAAGTGCTGTATTTCCATTGCCATTTGATGTTAAAATTGTTAAGAGTACTGCTTGAGCATACCATGCAAACACCTCAAATGAGAAACTCCAAACATTATAAAGACCATTCACTTTTTAAGAGAGGAAAAAAAGACTGAGCTCTGAAGGCCTTTGGCACCTCTGACCAAGAACGTTTGCACTTAAGTTCCATTTTTACAGCAAAACACCGGCTTGGCAATTGGAAGGTCACCTGCGAGGGTTCTCATCCAAGACCTCCAACACCTGCTGGTAGGCTCGACGTGTAGTGGACTGGAGGAAAGATAGAACACCACTAGCGCTGTACAGGTTGTGTTCTTCTTCAGTCACAGTGAGAGGGGGGCAAGGGTGGCCAGAGGCTGGGGAGGGTGGAGTCGCACTGCTCAGTGCCCACCATTAAGAGCAGCCAATTCAGGAAGGGAAGAAAGGTAAAAAAAAGGAAGAAAAAGAGGAAAGAAAGACGGATGAGGGAGAGGGAGAGATATAAGGAAAAGGAACTGTCCTTAACTTTGCTAATTTTGCTTTGAGTTGAAACTATGTGGACACAAGAAAAACTGAAGTTGTAATGAAAGTAAAAGATGTAACCTGCCAGCCACAACCAATGCTGTACTAACACGAAACACAACAAACAAACAAAAAAACAAAAAGAGGCGTGAAGTAAAAGCACTGACGAGCAAATAATTCGAATCTAGATTAGATTACTCAGGATTTGTGAACAAGATCAACCATGTTCAAACTAAGGTGCTGACCTCAACAATATTGGCAGGACATCACATGCAGTTATACTAAGCAACGTTCAGGACAAGGGAGTATTTTATTACCCCTGATATATAAAAATGTGATAACAGCATATGCTGATCATGTAAAGCAATTAATGTAAAGCAACTAAGCAAACTTAGCAGCTTAACATTATAACTAGTAGAGCAAATATATCTAATTATTCTCAGAATAATATACTTTGCATATTTTTATTTTTTTTTGCTTGTATTGCAATTTTCCATGAATGCTGTTTTGTTTTTAGTCCATCAGGGTTAGTGAATGAGGAGTGTGAGTTTAAAGGTTATAATAATTAATTTCCAAAAGCCCTTATATTATTGAAGAACGGTGATTATATCAAACAGTGGGTGCATCAAATTAAAAAATGATGAAAATTAATGGATACGTTTTAGTTTAAAAGACATCTGTAGTAACACTTAAAGCAGTAACATGTCCTGTTAGCAGCCAAACAACGCCACAGAGAACAAACCATGAGCAGCTCCACAAAGACCAAGATATGAAAGAAAATACAAAAACAAAAGACTCTTGCAGCATGCAAGCCCATGCATACAGGACACAAGCTTAAAGTGGCACATCAAAGCCAACACTTACGCTGAATCATTGCGCATCAGTTGACTGTTGTGACGAGCCATATTCTCACTGGCTGAGCGCTCCCGTCGTAATCTTCCTTGCGGCCGCAACTACAAAAATATCAAGGATTGAGTTACTTTGGGTATAGTTTGTTGGTTGTCAATGGCCGGGTCTGATGTGAGTCAGTGTCCTTGATTAATAATTGATAAAATTCTAACACTTACCCCCTCCTCACTGTCTTGAGATGCACGCTGCTCCTCCTCCATGAAATCCAGGGGTCTGTCACTAAGGGTGAGGACTCTGGGTGGAGTCTTCAATGACAGGGTTTCTAAAGGGGTTGCCTGGATGAGGTCCAGGTCTCGAGGTCTGGCAAACTGGGAGTCGCTATTATCTCCTAAAAAAGTATAGAAAGAGTAAGAGTAAAAAGTATAAATTTAAATTGTGTGTGTATGTTTGAATGACCAGTTTTTAATGGCTTAACTTGTACATACATTGTAAGGCTCAATAAATTTTGTCTACAAGTAAATTACAGGACACAAATGTTAATCAGAAAGTGGCTGGACAAAGTCCAGAGCTACTGATAGCAGCCCATCAAGTATCTGTCAATGGTCATTACACAGTTACTTGATGGCAAAATCAGCCTAGCGACACTTATGATGGATTAACACTACTTGAGTACATAAACAGAATACTTACCTGCAACCACAATTCTCTCAGGTACTTGCATGATAACACTGTGTGGGACATCCTGAGATCCAAAGTCAGGATCCTCATGCGCTTGAGGGGCAACTTTGAGCATTTCAGGGATGCGCATCCTTTGGCTGATCCCTTCGGTGTACTCTAGCTCATACTGGATTCGGTTCATCTCCGCCATCTCTGCTGTGGGGGAGGGGAATGCTGCTCCGTTCATTTGGCTGTTCAGGAGCACAAAGCTAATTGTCAGCCACAAAAAGGTCACTAAGGGCATGAGCATGACAACATGAGATATCAGTGAGTTCTGATTTCATTTTCAGTTTCAGTCCAGTTAAACATGTTACACTGCATACCCTGCATACCACCACAACCAAATACCTCTAACCCAAAATAATCCATCTATGGATCGTCTCGGAAAGTAATCATCCAGAGAGCTGAAAGCAGAAGTACAAGATGAAAGATCCCCGTGACACTATCATATGATAACTTTGTGCCTCCTGACGCTGCAGGGGGACACAAAAGAATGTTGTACTTTTACCTGAGTTTATTAAAAGGATACAAAACAAAATGAATGTTAACTACACAACTGTGCCAGAGATTAACTGCTTGGGCTGCTACTTGGCGCATTAAAGATTATGGTTTTATTGACAAAAACTATATCAACAGTGGTGCAGTGACGACAAATCAGTGAGGCGAATTGAGTTACAGCAGCTATATGACCGCTTATTCTTCAATAACAATCACCAGTTTTTTACAGTAACCAGTAATCCATTAATCTACTTTATCTAGTTACGGAGGACCTTGAAGCATCAAGGTTAGTTTGGTTGATATAGAGCTAAACAACGCATTAGCGCCGTTTCTAGCTAACGTTAGCGCGACACTTTGAGGTTCTTACCGTTTGATTTGCAGCTAAATATAGCTTCTTATCCGACAGAGAATGTGATTTTCAAATCTTGTAGAGTACAAAAGACCCCTGTTATTCTTCGGATATCATCAAAATGTGTAGGTATTGGTGATGTAGCTGTCAGGCATCTCCTTCTTGTGTTGATTTGAGAGGGGACACTCCTCTCTTCCTGGCTGTACCAAGAGGAAGTGACGTGAAAAATCAAAGGATGTGAGGTCACTGAAACCGAGCGCCGAAATTAAAGCCCGAAATGAAGGTTTAAAAGCTTGAACTTTCAGGGTTTTTTCCGTTATCGATCAACGGATGGTTACACAACTCCGATCTCATCCATTCTAGGCTAAATTTATCATGGCGATGGGCACAAGCTGTTTTATCCTTACTTTAGCATTTTGACAAAAAGATATTCGATTTCCGTACAATAATTTGTTGCACTGATTCATTAAGCCTTGATAACACTTTCATTTTGCAAAGTCTTCCCTACTTCTTTATGCAATTGATTATATTTATACTTTCTTTTGCTGCTGACATGCCCCTTCCTGATTGGATTCCCCGAAGTGCATTATGGGTTTGGTAAATATTAGTTTTAAATTCAATATGGAGTAAACCACAATATGATGCCTTGATAATTAATCGACTTCAGTTTCTTAAGGTATTCGGTAGCGTGCATATAACTAGAAAAAAAAAAAAAGTATAACTCCCTCGGGTGTAGTATTTTTAGATATAAAGTACGCTGCATGTGCATTTTGCTCCCTGGGATTATTCCTTATCCACTGACAATCACACCATCAACAGGGGCAGATACGTCCATTTCGGCGAGATTTTACACACTCTATTCTATTCTATTCTATTCTATTCTATTCTCTATATTATATTATATTATATTATATTATATTATATTATATTATATTATATTATATTATATTATATTATATTATATTATATTATATTATATTATATCAAAACAAATATCTAATTTATATTTATCTTTTTAAGTTAAAACAGAATGGTGGCTGATCATATCGTGAAAGTTTATGCACAGGTCCCAGACGCCTTGGCTTCGAGAGGTGGCCCCTCAGTGACTGTGGGTGGTGCGTTTACCCAGAATCACTCGACTGCGATTGATGAAAGACAAGTCCTCGCTCTGCGTTACAAGTGCACGGTAACTAACGTCAAATCTCTGGAAATATCAATGCAAGGACAGCAAGAGTTGAAGTCATGTCTTGAGTTGGACTTCGATAGAAATCAAGATGCTCTTTATCTGATGGACACAGAAGCAGCGCCGAATGAATTCCTGCCCTCAGTGTCAGTAACTGGCTGAAATATGTTGCCTGGTATTTTTTGTGCGATATTCTTCAGCACTTTGCACATCGTATCATCTTTGCAGCTGCAGCTTGGCATGTAAGTAACGTGTTTAAATCCAGTTCGTTTTCTGTTTATGGATTATGTTGGTAGTTAGTAAATAATGCCATAAAATAGAAGAATACGTTTCTGACAAGACAGAAGCATTTTGCCTTAAGTTTTTTTTTAAAGACCGGTATCAACACAGCACAAGTTAAGAAAATAGTTGCACGTTTTTTTTGTCTGCAAATTTGTATAAATTCACTCTGTTAAATTCCCACTAGGAGTCGCCCTTTCAGACTCCAAGTGAGAATGGATGGGGGTTTTATGGCACTGTCATACATTGCTTCTGCATAATAGCTTTCAGTGGAATGTTATTTGTTTTGGGGCTTTTGTACTTTGTCAGAGGTTTCCGAATTTAAATAGACTGTGGACATGAGCGAATGAATCGTTTTCATCACCGGATACTTCCTCTAATTAACTTCTTCTGCTCTGTATTGAAGCCAGATGGTTTATTTTGCAGTGTGCCTCTAATTAAGGATACCTGCAATTGCATCGTGGGTTTCTGTACAGCATAAAAGTCTGTTCCTTTAAGCAAACATGTTTACATAAATGCACATGCATGTAGAAGACCATGCAAACTTAATGGGAAAACAACTTGTTCTTTGATAAATCACAGGTTGTTTATTGCATGCCAAAGGGGGTGTCTTTCCCTGGACCTTAATCAGACATATTGCATCTAGAGCACTGCATTGGTTTGACAGGGTGTGTGATGACCATGAACATGTGTGAAACTTGTAAGTTCATGTAAATTGGAACATATGTAGCACACATGCTCTGCAAGAGTAAGACCACCAATAGAAGCACATCAGATTCTCCACACAGAAATCAAACAATGTATTGAATGGGGAAAAAAAAGAAAAGTGTTTCTTCATTACACGATTGTCTTAAGACCTATATTGATTGCCGAAGCCTAAAACAACATTATAAATTTGCTTCTGTTTATTTTTTGACTAATTTGTCTGTTTGCCATGCAAAGGCCAAATGTTTGTGCTGAGCAGGAGATGTCCATGTTGGGGAACCGTCAGCCATGTGTCCAGGCTTTTACCCGAATGGTTAAAGTATGGAAGCAGGGCTGCAGCAGCCACAGTTGGTGTATGGGCTATGAGAGAAGGTAAGAGCAAAAAAAAACGTTTGGCAATACACACTAATTAAGGACTAAATTCAATTATTATTGTATGTGTTTTAAGCTAAACTAGTACAACTGAGTCTGGAAAGGGAGTTTTTAACAACATGGCCTCACACAAAGACAGCCTAAGCACCAACGTTTGAAAAAAGGACAGATTGTTAGTATACTGTCAGTTAAGGTTCTTTACAGGCCATACAATCTTCATTTGATTGTATATTATTCACTATCATACAAGGAGTGATGTACTGCTGAATGTCAGATGAGTGTGAAAATAATGCAGACTATGAAAAATGTTTTAATATTCGTCCACAATGGCTGTAACAGAATTTCTCTCTCCCAGGACAGCATACTACACAGTGTATAGGCAGGTTTACAGCATGGATCTGCACACAGTTTATAAGTGCTGCCCTGGCTGGACTCAGAAGGGTGAAGAGATGGGCTGTCTGCATAGTAAGTAAAGACATTTTACATATTTATGTATCACAAAGGGCATGTTTGTTTAACTATGACGTCACATTATCAGTCTAAGCAATGAGGCTAGCTGAGTTAATTACATCAGTCATGCACAAATATCTTGATATGTCAGCCATTATATAGTGTGTGATATGGTTATTTTTTTAGGAGTGTGTGGTGCCAACACATGTTTCAATAGAGGCAGATGTGCAGAGACTGGAGAACAGATTTGTCAGTGTCCGCTGGGCTTCAAAGGGACACGGTGCCAGTATGGTGAGTTGTAAAAATTTTGTTCATGCTTATAAATGTGTGTACGTAATGCAAACATGTATACAGCTGCAAGCTTAAGTCAGCTTTGTAAGTCAATGAGGATACATCTTAAGAGGCCAATATGTTGTTAAGATTTAATAGGCCTGGTCCAGAGCTTGTGTTTTCACTTTGCTAAAGCAGACTGTGCCTGTAGTGTGGCTGATTGGATGGCTCTTTTCTGCGGGGGTCTCTGAGTAGTAAAGGTAGAAGAAGTGCTCACTTGGAGGAATGGTTTCCTTTGAAGGCCAGAGCCTGAAGTGCTGGGGCCAATCCAGCTGAGGCTCTGTTCCATAAAACTGTGGATGCTCATGAATGTAAAAGCAGCTCGTCTTTCATATCATTAACAAACTACAGCTCTGAGCAAGGCTGTTGATATGAATGTATATTTCATGTTGAGTCAGAGTTAAGTATTTATTAAATACCTAAGATCACACAAACTTTTTGTGACACCAAACTTATTTTTTATTTTTAAAGAATTGAAAGAAAATCAGTTAGCCTACGAGCAGTAAATTTTAAAGCTAAGACTGAACACTACTCTAGTTTAACACAAAGACAAAAGTCTGAGTAACAGCTAGCTTTCCTCTGTTGAAATGTTACTAATTTTAAACTTTCACCTGGCAACTGCTTGAGTTCGAGCTTATACCACGGTAAAGCCTATCTCTCTGTTTCCAGTCTTTGAGCTTTGCTAAGCTAACTGGCTGCTAGCTGTACCCTTACAACAAGAGTATTGTTTCATTAACAAGTTGTTACAAGTAACCCCATATATTTAGGCAGTCCTTTAAATACTGTTTAATTGTCTTAACAGAGCAAAAAAATATGATATGCAAAGTCAATGTTTAAGAACATGTGAACATCTTAATGTTAGATCTAATGCCCCAGTATCACTTAGCTTTGTTCATCTGTTAACTAAGCAGCCAGACTAAGCAGTCAGCTGCGGTAACCTTCAGATGTGGGAAGAGAAATCTGTCATTATTTAATGGGTAACATATACAGTAAGTCAGTACAAAAGCTCAATACCCCCTTAGTCCCTATGCTTTGTCACGTTACAGTCAGCATCTGTTCCACTGTCAAACCCCTGCAGTCTATGTAAACATGCAAACAGGAGGATGGTTGTTAGTATTTTGGAAAAGTCCTGCTGAGACTGAGAGGAGAACAGAGAATACTTAGTCCCCATCCCCTTCATGCTCGCAAACACACTAACACACAAACACAGGTTTTCTCGTTTGATTTCTTGGCTTTCCCAGGAGAGAGGGCCTGCCAGCCAGGGGTTTTAAACAGTCCCCTCACTTGCTTAGACATTTCACAGGGACGTGTCGTTGATTGTTAAAGGTACCTATCCCCGTTTGTTTGCTTTGACATGGGCTCTTTGCTTTTCGCACGTCTGAATGACAGATTGGGAACAGATAGAGATATGAGATCTAATCCACAATTTTTCCTGGTTTCTCTTTCTCTCATGCACATCCTGTCCATTGATCCTCCTCAGCGAGATCTCCTCGTGAGATCTTCTCTTGTTTCTCTCTGCTAGCAAAGTGTTTTTCCTCCTTGCATCTCTTGAGACAGATATTTCCTCACTCATCTGCCAGAATCATTATGAACGGGGAGAGTCTGCCAGGTTCGAGTTCAGCCAGGTGCCTTTAGTGAACCTGTGCTCTGTGGATATCCATTAGCACCATAACTCTCAGATGTACAGGTTAGAGCATTATATTTATTTGTTCTATTTCCTCATTAAAAAAGTTTGCCTATTATTTCAAGACCATATTAACATTTAGGAATCTCATTACCATGCAAAAGCAACTTGTGCTGTACAAACAGTTGAGGCCATTCCATTTACTGTTAAAATATTTGCAAAAATACCCCGAACCTTCAGAAAATTCAACCTTTAAATGGTAAATAGAGGTGTAAGTAATCTCTTGTGGTGTCTTTTATTGAACACACAATGTTGAGTAGCTATTGGAAGCTAGCATAACCTTAGCAGCTGCATAATGTGGAATCAAATGTAAACCAATATGCATTAGGTGGACAGACCAAAGTGCATTTTAGCCATCTGACTGAAATGATGTACACCATTTATTTTTCTTCAATGATAGCTGAACCATTTTTAAGAATGTGTGTATTTCTTCATCATAGTAAGGTTGCCACAGTAAAAACACATAAACAGAACCAAGCAATGACTTGAATCAGCCTTGTCCAAACAATGCCAAAGCACAGCATTTTTAATGGCAACAGATATCACCTAAAACTTATCGAAGCACAGAACAACCAGCAAATAGTTTCAGGATTGACATCCCTACAAAGGATTATTTTTTTCACTGTGTTTTGAAGTTAAGCGTATCTTTCCTCCCAAAACATCCGTGTCATTTATTGCTTCCACATAAACAAAAGGAGAGTGTTTCTTTCTCTTTCTATTGGTGCCTCTTGGTATATGAAAACAGGCTTGGAGGTACATTACTGCCCCCATCTGGACTGTAGTGGAACAAAGGGATAGCGATTCAAAATTTAGGCTCAGATATGAAAATATATTGTCTCAATTTCAGCTCTGTTCTTTCATCCCAAATAACCGATAAAATGGATCCCATGATTTGCAAAAATAATACCTACATGTACCCTGCTGCTCACGCTCTATGGATACTGGGCTTATACATCTTATTCCAGAATTGCGTTACATCACCAAGGGAGAGAGCTGTAGCTCATCTTCAGAGCCTGAAACATACTGTAGACTGTTCTGTAGACTCTCTTTTACCATAGTGTCCCACACGGGAAAACTGTTGGTTATTAGATTTGTGTTGTGAGCTTATACATTCCACACTGACAGACTTACTGTCCTGTGTGTGATTCATATGGTGCAGGAAAAGCAGATTGGGCAGACAGAGGAAGGAATGTCGTGGATTTCTCCTGCAGTATCACATTAAAGAAAACTGGACCTGATCTGGTCATGAAGATGTTTCACAAGGCTTCCTCAGATTTATTAGCTTTTGGTTCCTGTATGTTGCTCTTCATTCCCACATGTTTTTAATACTACTGTATGTAATGGCTGTTTGTAGTATGTCTGTCTGTCTTGTTTTAAGACTTGGCTGATTGATTGTCTGGGTGTTGGCCCATCTGCAGATCAGACTTTTCCTCAGTTTGTTTTCAGAGCATTTATTGAGGCCTGAGGCAGAGATTGTGAGTTGCCGTTTCATGACGATGATAAGCCAATTTATTGAGGTCCCTGAAAACAATATTCCCATTGTATTTGAATCAATTTGCTGGAATTTTGTTTATGCATACTTTGATATGGATGTGCAGACAATATCATTCAGTTTCAGACTGCTTGGATGTCCCCTCTGTGCTCAGCAGCTTTCAGTGTCTTTTGCTACTTGTTTAAATTTCTGGTCTACAATTCTGTAACCCAACCAACCTGAACTAATACTGTTCTCTTGACCACAGTACATCAGAAAACAATGCAATATTTACTAATCAGCAGCTTGCCAGAGGTTGAGGAGTCAGTTGTCAGAACAGAGCCAAAGTGAGAGTGTCCTACATTAGCAAGAAGCTACAAAGATTTGAGTCCTCAGTAGATAAAGAGGCCTTCATCTACTGAGGACTCAAATCTTTGTAGCTTCTTGCTAATGTAGGAGTTTGCATGTTTTCTCTCCATGCTTGACAGGAAAGTTTCATTGTCTGCCATTTTTTTCAATTAGAAAGAACAGGCTTTTTTGCTTGATCTTAAATTTCAAATGAGGAAACAAAAGAACATTGTCAACAAAAGGAAGATATCCTTTATTGAAAAACCATCATATAACTCATCACAATAAAGAATGTGGAGGTTGCTGCAGAATTGCCATAATCAGCCTGATGTTTGACTACAGCTCACTGCAGGTACACTAAAGTAGAAAAAGAGAGCACACTGAGAGCAATGTTTCATACAGTATGGCTCTAGTAAAGTTCAAGTGAGAACCCATGCTCTGATCTCTCCCTCCTCTTTTCAGCACTCGTCATGAATTGGTCTCTTGAACGTCATTCTCTTTGGTATTGCTGCCAAGTAGTGGTGGTTAGGGCCCACTGTGTGTGCTGTGGGGGCAGACCGACCACCTGCTTCCAATCTCTGATACAAGACAGAAGGCACCGTCCATAGAAATGTGTGTCAGCTGCTGACACCAAGGCCGTGGTGTTGACAGTGTGAGGTAATAAACAGCTTGGATACAGACCAAGCATGTGCCGAGATACCAGAGCCGGCTCAGTAATTGTTGTATCTACCCCTGGTGGTGAATGCCACTCTGTCTCTTTCTATTACAGCTTGGTTAAGGCTCTGCTTTGGTCTAATTGGTGGATGGTTCTGTGTGGAGTTAAAAGAGCACAGGCACATAACAGAGTGAGGACAGAAACCATCTGGTCTCCACTAAAAGGGCCTGCCTGTTTTCAGAGCACTTTATACAGGAGTTACTACGGACAGAGCCTTTGACCTGGACCCTGTTGTCCTGGCGGATAACAATGTGATGAGACAGTTGTATGAGTTATTTCTACTCTCTATAAAAAAGTTGTACAACTTTTTTCTTTTACAAGTTTAATGGTACCCCCAGCCAGGGCAACTGCTGACTCCTAAACTAATGGTTTATGAGGTTCATGTTCCTTTACAATGTGCTACCAGTTCCCAAACACAGCATTGGAGAAAAAAAAGAAAAAATCAAAAAAAGAAACAATGGACTTTAATCACAAGATATCCAAATTAGCATAAATGCTTAAAATAGTCTTGAATCAAGTTTGACAACACATCAAAAGTATTTCAAGCTAAAAGTTCAATCTTGTGTGTCTCTGAGCTGTTAACATGCAAGTGAAGTTGGATATGATTAAATCCTAAATTGTGAAATTACTTTTTTCTTGTCAGAAGTGGGACTGAACTACTGGGCTGCAAACCAATTTTCTTTTGTTGTTACTTTAAATCGTTAAATCTTTTCTGTGACAGCATGTGTGGGAGAAGAATCAACAGGTCAAAAGTTGCAAACAAACTCCAGCACATAGTCTCACCATGACCATTTAAAAGAAATTAATGGCAACAACAAAACTTTATTAATGAGAGCCTTGTGGACAGTTTTACAAACCACATCCTCTGAGGTAACTGCGGAAACAGTTGTTGCAGTTGCAGACTAAATCCTAATTTCACATAGGGGAATTGTCTGTCTTCATATGAACTTGAGTGCTTTATCCCTAGGACCTTGGGTTGTCTCCCATCGGCTCAGATCTCACCTCAGTCAGAGCTTATGTCTGCACAGGACTGGCTTCCTTCTCTTTTAGATAAAACTCATGTGTCTCTGTACGTCCCAGAATGTAAAACTTTTACCATCAACTGGTGTTGTGTCATTGATAGCACCTATTTGACATACATGAAGGAGCGGATAAAATGAGATCTACTGTATGTTTTCTAATTTTGGATGAAGAATTGAGTCCTTTCTGTATTGAAAGTTGTATAAATTGAATTCTGCATGTAGGCGGTATTTTGGACTGGTGTTGATTGTAGACTGTGACATGGAAAGATTCAGGTAGGCCACATGGAAGCAGGCGACTCCTGACTGGGGATGGGTACCTTTTACATTTGTGAAACCGATGCCTAGTACCTGGCGTTTGGTATTGGTACTGTTTTGTGTTTATGTGGTAATGAATATATATATTTAATAATAACATCTCATAGTTTTCAGTTAAACATTTATTTCTCAGTACATAAACTTGCAATGCTGTGTTCATGTTCAGCATGGAAAATTGCCTACCCTTCTACTCCCTCACAGTCGCAAGGATGCGTTTAGGTACCGAAACATGGTACCTTTTGATTGTATGTGAATCGGTACTTGGCACTAAAGATGGAATTCGGTCAGTACCTATAAATGTACATAATTTTGGTGCCCATCCCTCCTCTGACACAGCCTTGTAAGCGTATTAGGAAGAGGAAGCTGAGTTAAGTCCTGAGGAAAAATATGCTGTGCAGTAACTTTTTTAACAACTGGTTTAATTAAAGAACTGGGGCAATCCTAACACGAAAAACATAGCCACCGTGTTATTATTCTGGTTACATATATATATATTTTTCTACCTTGTTGTGCTTTTGCTAAACTTTAATTCTGTAAACTTTCTTTTTATGTGACGCTCAAAGGATGCTCTTATCTTTTTAGGTGTGAGTTCCTGTTCATGTCAGGCCCATGCTCTGGACAGGTGTTGTTTTTTGTTCATCAACCTCTAATGCCTGAAAGGAATTTCTGTAAAAGGCTCTTTCCTCATCTCTTGCACTATTTCACCCCTCTTCTACTTGAGCGTACGGTTTGTTGATAGAGAATTGCTGCTTGCAGTATTTCCAGTAAAGAAAAAAGTAACAGTAATTTATGACCAGTGCTTTTGATTCCGAATTGAAAATATTTGCTGCTTGGCAAAAGCTTTGGAAAATGATCTGGCAATGTTTTGCACATGGAATTGTAAATCATGTAATGAATAACGGATTCATTCTGGGTCAGTGTTCGACCACTTTTCTTTTATTACTGTTGAACATTTTATGTTGTGAGACATACATGCATATCAGTCTCTGTAGGGTAGACGTACTTTTACTGGTGTGGCTGCTCCTGAACATGGACAGCATGTAAAAGAGTTTGACTGACATTGAAAAATAAAGCTAAAAGTCAGTCCAATCTGAATTTTAAGATTTCTAAATAATAATAATAATAATAATAATAATAATAATAATAATAATAATAATAATAATAATAATAATAATAATTATTATTATTATTATTATTATTATTATTATTATTATTATTATTATAGATAAAAAAGAAAAAAGCTTTTAGTTTTAAACTCAAAAATGTTGTGAATGGCAGGGCATGAAAGATGATCTCTCAGTAACTTCAGTGTTTGTTCTCACAGCTTCAGATAACAATGATCTCTATCACAGACCTGGAAAGAGCTCTTCAGCGCAAGTTAACAACCGTACCAGGCATATAGTTTCTCTTCTCTGATTCTTACCACTCAAAAAGAAGCACCGCAGAGCCCCAGGCCAATGATAAGGATTTTATTTTGAGTTCCAAGTAATATGAGCATATAAAGCATCTACTTTCTCTGTTTATCTGGCAGTGAGATAATATTAGACCATTTTTAGAGAGGTCAGGCTTATGTCAATGTGAAGAACTAGTTTAAAATGCAAAAGTATTATGCATCAAACAAAATTGTTTTTACCATTATTACAATTTGTCATCTTTGTTAGGTCCTGCATACCTGACACTTTCACTTGTTTCACTCACCAGAATGAGGGATATGACTTATATTGAAAGTGTGCAGCAGACTCTGGTTTAGATTAAGTTATGATGGGAACAACATGGTTGTAATGTCAGCTAACCTTTTGTGTGTTTTGGTCTCCTGTCCAAGATGTATTTGACCAAAATTTGCTCACTGTAGCCAAAGCTAGCTTGTGCCAAAGCTAACTTGATGATTTCCTCTGACAGAATGAGCTTTGTTTTTGCTAGCAGCTCACTTGTTTTGTTTTCTAAAGCTTACTGAGAAGATTGACAAAATACTATTTTTAATGATTAGCCTTAAAGCTGGCTGCCAAGGTGTCATATGAGCTGAATTATTGCTACTCTTGACATTTTTTTTTGACACACAGAACTGCACCAGAACTATGTTTTTAGATATATTTCCAAAGGCAATTATTAGAGGAAATGAACAGCTCTGGAAAAAAAAATCCAATGCAGCTTCTGGTAGATGATGTCAAAGTTTCCAGTATTTGATTTAAGCTTTTGCCAATCAGAGAGCCTCTTTTGGGTGTTCTGTTCAGAAACTGGTATAAGAAAAATCAATTTTCACCAAAGCACCAAAAATACTTAAGTGTTTTCTAGGAAGATTTTCTGCTGCACTGAAAGATAAACAGAGGTCAATACAAACTTGAAAGACCAGGTGGCTTGTTGTTTCCATCAAAGCTGCTGTGATAGAGTTTAAAGCTTTTTTCACATGCAATGTCAGCCACAGCTGTTCTACTTAGCATTCATTTTGTTATCACTGCCAGGAAGCAGAATGGATGATAATGAATCCGCCACATGGTAAGAATGAGGAGGGATATGATGGGAAAAGAGAAGAAGTCATCAAAAACACAAAATAGTCGGTCAAAAAGTTATTTTTCTATATATTAGAATACTCTTACATGGTTTGTCACTTGTTGATATTACCTGCTGTGTCCTGTGAACCTTCCTTTTCTAGTTTCATTCTTCAGTGTACCATTAACTCTGTAGATGTAGGAATGAGATGCCAGGTCACAGGCTTGGAAGTAGTTGTTCTGGCAAGGTGACAGACTCTGTAATACTACTGCTTCTTGGTTAGCATATAGCTACCAGAGGAAGAAGCTCATTACAGCCCTAATGGCTGCCATATGGCAGGGAAGTTCTCACACACTAAACAAGCACACACTCATCTCTCCAAATGCACTTCAGAGCTGTTGTTTACCAGGTTAATGCTGAGCGGGTTGGGGCTAATGGTCTGTGATTGACCATGTGCTCCAAAGGCTCTCTGTGAGATTCCACAGTTGTAGAGAGCCCTTTCAGATTTAAGGACTTCATTCTTAGTGAACTTGGCTTGTGGGGTACAAATGAGGAAAATTAGACTGAGAAAAAAAATTAACTGACAGAGATCCTCCAACCGTAGATGTGAATATATTTCTTTGAATTTCTGGAAACTGGGGTAACTTAGTGAGAAAAAGGTGGATTTTATCTTTTAAGGTCAACAAGTCAATATTTTGCCGTCAGAAAGGTAGCTCCAAACTAAATAAACTTTACACAAACTTTTATCAGTCAGAACACTAGATTGAGATCCAACTTTAAAACACAGACTGCAGCTGTTTGGATCTTGGACAAATAGATGGATGTGACCGTTCTGGTTTTGGACATGCTATATTCATGTGGGGAGTTGGTCAGTAACACAATTTATGAACATGACAGACCGTATTGAAACTCAGTAACTCAGAACATGTGACACATGGTATTTCCTAGAAGCAAAAACAAACTTTCCATGATGAACTATTGACATGGATACTATCTAAGCCAGGAATGAAATCCATTTCCAATGGTTATTTTTCAGCAGAACAGCCTAGCTTTTCACTACACAAACTGTGGTTCATCTTTGTCATCACCCTCAGCCCTTAACTTATTATTTTCTTTGTACATTTTTCAAACCTGTCAATATGTGGACCAAACAGGATGACTTTTTTAAATATAGAAAGTGGAGATTGATGAAGGCTTTTATGAAGATGTAGGTAAAAAAAGCTTAACACAGAAAGTAAATTGTCCAATGTTGTTTTAGAATACTTTTCAGCAATATGGTAACATGATGGTTACACCTACTCACTAAGGTATTTCCTTGTGAAAAATAGACAGACGTAGTCTCCCATTAACGGACTTGCATGCCATCTAGAGTGCCTTCACACCAGGACTGACTGGAATAGTTCTTTGGCAATAGGCACCACTTCCCTCCTTGGCCTAAGTTTTATTACGTCACTAAGAATGTGGACACTGCATTTGCACTTCAGAGAAAAACAGCTTGTAGTTTGAATAGCATCTAGACAATTCTTTTGCAACTCAGGTCTTTAGGTCCCAATATCATCTCTCTCCCTAATGAACATAAAATCATTTAAGTAAACACAAAGTACTCGTGTTTTTTTTTAAAAAAGGATAACTGCTTATTGAAAAAAAATCCACTCTGCCATACCCATATTCTCTGCTGCTAAGTTACTTAGCCTACCACATAGTTCCTACTGGTCCTCGCAACCTGAGATAGATGGAGAAAATGAGTTTGAGAGTACATCACTGAAGTTTTTAAGTAGGCACCCCCCTTCACTGGTTTGGTGCTCATTTAGGCTTGCAACCTCTTTGGATGCCTCAGCAGTTTGCACAAGCAGCCCCTCTGTATGTTAAACACAGCCTTTATTCTTACGTTCAACAGATTCAAGCCCTGTATGTGCAAAATCCAGATGGTGACATCAAGCAAGCAATCATGTTTGAAAAAGTACAGGGTAGGCAAAGCCCAACAAGAAGTCTGTTTGGGCCTGTGCTCACTCCTGTCTGGTTAGGCTGTTTGTTCCAGCCCCCAAAACTCTAATGACGGATGAGGGAAGAGAAACTGAGAAGAAAAGGATGGAGCCAGCCATCAGTCTCATTCAGTTCCCCTGATTTCTTTTTACTGCTTTCTTTGACAGATCCTTCAGTGTCTCTTTTACACTCAGTCCACACACTTCCCTATTTCAAGAATTGGATGGCTTATTGCGCTACAAACCCTTTACCTCCTACTTCTAGACAATCAAACAATAAAACACTTAAACTGTGAAACTCAACCATCAAACACAAGCTTTTTGTGCCTTTGATCTAGTCCTATGTGGTTGAATGAGAGCCAAAAAAATACCCTCTCAGAACTGAAGAATGTGATTGATGGTATTCCTTTCTTGGGCTGGCTGTTCATCTCATTCAGTGCAACATCCTGAAAACAATCCCACTTTTGTCTCGTCTTTCTTGCTACTGAGCATATTGTTAAATCTTACTTTCCTGTCTGTGACAGGTTCTTTAAAGCTCCTCAGCTGTCTGTGGGTAACCTTTGACCTTTGCACGAGTTCACAGGATTGTTTTTTTCTAACAGCACGTTGTTGACCTTTGTTTCCTTGCTTTGAATAGTTTTTTCAAGTTACAAAAACCTGCAAGGGATTCTCGTTCACATTAGTCAACTAACATGGTAATAAAGCTGTATGAATCTATTGAGCAGGTTTTGACCCTTTAGATTTTTCTTTATATGAGTTAAATGTCTTGAACTTAACTTTTAATATTTCCAGAAGAGCATTGGAAGAGTTATTATGGCAATCTGCCAAATGACTGTTTGGTTTATTCACTAAAAGCCCAAAACATCAGTCACCTGATGACACAGGAGAGAAGTCAGGGTACAGACAAAGCATGTAGGATTCATTTTCTGTGAAAAGCTGTTGAGAAATCCAGTCTAATCAAATATGCTTAACCATCGGAAACCAACAAGGCTGTCTCTGCCTTGACCTAAATATCAGTGTATACACCGAGTGTATTGGCAGAAGAGCTAGCTGGATTAAAGCCAAACACACTTAACACCAAACAAGCCCAAGGCAAGTGCAAAGATATAGAACTAAAGAAGAGGGCATGACAGTAACAATAAAGGTTAAGCAATGTAGCTCCAACCAGCCACGTTATTTGTAATATAATAAAGGATTATTTTTTTGCTCACAAATTTCCTGATTCTACAGAGAATAGGATTTATCTATGTCTGTGGTAGGGTCAGCAGAGTTTGCATAAATGGTGAAGTGAAGGGGAGGGGAGGGGAGGTGGGTGTAAGCCAGTTGAACCTTCAGGTGGAAAATGTCAAGATTTAAATATTCAGGTCTTGGGCAAACGTCTGTAATTTCACACTCAATTAGCTGGCTCAGCTGCTGAAGTCTTTCTGGTGTTTGAAAGAGAAGTCAAATACCTTTTCCTTTAGAAAAGTTCCTATTTTTCCATTGGTTTACTTTAAGAGCAGATACTCTGATTTCATTTCTTTTGGTTTAGTCTCATTGCCATAAAAATGTCTTTCTAATGTTAAAAAATAACTCCAGCTGAGTATAAGCTTAGAAGGGCTTTAATTTCAGTCCGGACATCGTATTACTGTAGGTAAACTGCCATTTGCCAATTTGTTACAATAGAGTTTTGGGGAGTAAAGACTTAAAAATGTTGGAAAACCCTCCAGTTGCTCACTCTCCAACTCTTATGGAAGAAGAGTTTAAATCACATTTGTTTTGAATATCAGTTCCGACCACTGAGGTCTGACATCTAAGCCTTCCAAATTCATCGAACACTGTTCAGAGACCAGCAACTCAGCTGAGACCTGCTGATTCAGTTATTGATCTTGACTTTGTTTCTGTGTAATGTCTTTAACAGTAGGACAAAGAGCAGATGGCTTCAGGATTATTGATTTATGAAATGTCAAAGTACTTCAAATAGTTTCCTTTTTTTAAGGAAGGAAGAGTGTTGGTCCTTTGAGAGGTTTGAGGAGGGGAAGCACTGTACGGTAGAGGACAAGTGATTTCCAAAACACATAATGGCAAAGGCAGGGATTGAGACTTGGTGGCCAGTGTTTGTCTGCAGAGAACACAAGAGCATTCAAGCAGCTGTTGGTTCTCTCAGTTACATGATGGGAAACCATTATCATTGCTCCTCATAGGCCTAAGGGAGGCTTACACTCTCTACTAGCTTCTGAACAATCAATTAACTCAACACGTGAGGTTTTCCAATTAATACATCTCTTGTCAGGTCAAGTCGAGTTACTCTATTTATACATCAACAGGACAAAAATTCCAACAGGAATTGCTTCACAGTGCAATTTACAGCCTATCTCAGTAAACGTGTTCGCGATTAAGTAAAGTGATACAATATAAGCATTGGCTTACACAGTAAAAGACAGTAATGCTAATAAAAAAAACAAACAAGAGGAAATTAATTGAAGCATTTGGAGGAAGTAGTTGGGTCTTTAAATGTGATTTGGAATCATTAAATGAGAAATAGGACTTGATGTGACAAGTTGAGCTTTTCCAGAGCTTAAAGCAGAAACTTAATATCCGGTCACCCATGCAATTTAGAGACTGACAGTAGTTGTTGTTGTTGTCAGGGGACAGAGGTTGAAACTAGCAACGCTGTGTTGTATTGCTGAGCTCCGTTTCAGTCATTTCAAGCTCAATAACAAATAGTGGGTAATTAAAACCAGTTCCGCACATTACTTTTAAGAAATACAAACCTGTCAACCCAGAACAGATGTGATTTGGTGCCTTGAAATGGGACAACTATTTTCAATCATCTAAAATGGAGAAGAGCAGCATCGATCAATCCCAAACTACTTGTTGCAAGTATTACTTGCTTTCTGTGACATTAACATTTAAATACAAGGTGCAACAGAAGTTCCTTTTTTATTTTGTTTTAACTTTTATTTAACCAGAAAAACCTCATTGAGATTAAAAATCTCTTTTACAAGAGTGTCCTGGCCAAGACAGCATAAAGTCATCAGTCAAAACATCTGCAGCCAGATGTGTTTGCCTCCAAGTTGCTCATCATTGTCTTAAAAGTATCTAGTAACACCAGATCTTTTAGTTTCAGGTCTTTTTGTAGTTCATTCCAAGCATGTGTAGCTGCAAACCTGAATGCCCTTTTTCCCAGCTCAGTTCTTACTTTTGGAACAGACAAAAAGAAAAGATCCTGGGACCGAAGATTATAAGATGCTGTGCTCTTCTGACTGATGAAGGTCAGTAGGTAGGATGGAAGCCTAACCCTAAGCTTATATATCAGTACTACATGACAGTGAAATGCTGTATGAATATGGGCAGTAGGGGCAGTGAAGTGGTGTAGGGGTTCCAAAAGAGCCAACGCTGCATCAGGAACATGAATGAAACAAAGTTTTGAAGACAAGCTGATGAACCACAATGTGCAATGTGTCGTAGCCTGTACACAGTGTCCAAACAGCTAACAGCTAGTGTCATGGTCAATAACAGCAAATTTATTTTAAAGCTGAATGTAAGACTAAATCATTTTAACCCCTGGCTAATTCATAGATGCACACAGTTTTCAAATTTGAAGAGTGGAGCAATATTTCAAGCCGGAGACATACGTATGTGCTTTCAGAACTTATCAATGAATAATTCTGTGTTGAGGTAAGTGACGTGTCATCAAAACTTGCAGTCCTTCACTTTGATCAAGATTGATGATCATGGATTTTACAGTCAAGGCTCATGGGCCACACAAGGGAGTCCGAGTGTAGAATATTCAAGAAAAAGCTGCAGGTGTTCATGTATCAGGGGATTTGAAGCCAAAGGTAGTTAGACAGCTAGTTCAAGAGGAGGTCATTGTAGTTCATGGACTTCATGGAAAGAGTGTTGTGGACATAAACCAAAGATTTGTACCGATTGCGATTACTCAGCTTGAAGAGTCACAGCACATACCAATACAAGCATCTGTGTTAGAGGATGTATGAATTGCAGTTGTACTACTTATATGTGGGAGGCCTGGATCACAAATGGATGCCTATTCGTTGCACAGAGGCAGAAATAGTTATCTTTTCCTTACATGTACCATGACCAACAAGTTATCGATGCAAAGTCAGACAGGATAGTTTCTTTGAATTGACTCTTCTAACTTTATTTGGGTGTTTTAATCAGATTAAGACAGAAATGGGCCATTTACAGATCCATATGTAATAAGATAAACTGGGTTAACCAAGAACTAAACTACTTAAGACATGTTTTACAGAGAGGATCTGAAAGGTGATGTTGTAGAAGAGGTTTCTCATGGTGGCCCATAACTCTTTATGAAGACTTTCATACTTATGCATCCAAGTGCATGTGCAGCACTATGTTTTCTATTTATTACCTTGCTTTTGTTTGGCCCTGATCCACATGTGTTAACAAGACAAGACAGAGGAGTAGTTGCCTTTTTTATGGATGAGTCAAACGACAAACTATCTTTCTTTTTTCATTAGAGGAGGTATTGTTTTTATGTTAGAACTTCTTGGATTTAAAGGTGAAAAAGAGAGTGCTATAAATGCTATGAAATAGTTGTGCTCTTCACTTCTTTTAGATTGATAGTTTTACAAAGCACTGGGGTATTTTTTGGCTGAATGCACAGAAGGCTTATGTTCAGTAGGTCTCCTCATGTCATCTTTATAGCTCAGTCCCTGAACTCTCACAAAAGACGATACATTCTGGTGGTGGTGATTTCCTGCATGTTTGGTCCAGGGCAGGAGCACATTGCACATGGCTTCTAGTACACATGCAAAACTATTCAAATCTTGTATTACCATTCAATGTTCACTTGATGTCTGCCAAGTGAAGCCAGGTTACGATGCGTTACGGATAAGTGATAAAAATTTTTTTTAAAAATCTGTATAATGAGCCTATGTTGGTTTGGTCTATACTAAGCATACCAAGGTAATCTTTATGCACAAGTAATCACAAGAGGTGTGTTTAGGATAGAGAGAAATTCTGACAAGACCAGACCCAACACTTTCCTGCATGCATTCAGAGCACGTTTGTTCTAATTTAGCTACAGTCTGTGCTTGGCGTCTTAATGATGGTTGCAAATGACCCTGAGCCAATATGGAGAGCTCATTAAGGCACCCAGGAGCTGAAGGATCAAAGTGGAGACGCTAAGAGGACAGAGCCCTGCTGTTACATGTCCGTCTTTCCCCCCATGAGTAAATGAAATGTGCAGAGCTGGGCTTTTCTCTCGATGTGTGTGTGTGTGTGTGTGTGTGTGTGTGTGTGTGTGTGTGTGTGTGTGTGTGTGTGTGTGTGTGTGTGTGTGTGTGTGTGTGTGTGTGTGTGTGTGTGTGTGTGTGTGTGTGCATTCTTCATTGGGAAGAAATTTTCTAGAATCACCTTCCTAAACTGAAGGATATTGAGCTGATTACTGAGTGAGGGTTCACAAAAAGCCAGGCAGGACAAAACACCTGAGCAGTTTATGTTTGCTGAGTGTTGCAAAAAGACAAATTACCATGTAAAAAGTGAAACAAAAACAAACCAAAGGAAAGTTGAACCTCTTTTAAAGGAATTTTCTCCCCAAATGATTGACTTTTATCAAGGATTCCTCTCCAGATGCTATAGCTAACACTGTCTGCCCTTAGAAACCAAGTGTGGGTGTGGCCTGAAAAACAAATATGGCGACCCATCCTTAGTTTCTGAGGTCCCTCAGAACTCAGCCGGTTACATCCAACTATAGAGCTTGTATTTGCAGAATGTGAATTGTGACCCCTGCCAAGGAAAGGTTTCAATTTCCTGCCTAACAGCTTCTACAACTTTAACTAAGTATTGTATTCAAGAATCTTTCCTTCTGGAATCTGGTTCTTCTTAACTTTTGGTCATCATTTTTTTTTTATCCATCTGTAACAAATCAATTCATATTGCTTGGTCTCTGCAGGGACGATGTATGGAAAATATGTAGTTGTTATGATTTAGCACCGCTTGTCTCGAGCACTGTGCTTTGCATCACATTGATTAAAACAACCTGATTGTAGTTTTTAAAAGTAAGCATCTCAAATGTTCAGCTGGAGATGGTTTAGTCCTTATAGATTGCGGTGGTCTTCTGTCATATTCAAGCAGCATCTCTTTCCATATTTTTCCCTATCCTGCTTTTATCATTGTATTTTCTAGCATATTTATTTATGTGCACAGATGGTAGAAGGGACATTTTATCCAACCATTACAGGCTGTTAATCATACCCTGTTGTCTGTGTATGATATTGGCCAGGGTCCATGCTCCATGGGTGTCTTCTTGACTACAGAAACAGATGAAATACCCCAAAGACCCCAAATGACCCAGGAAGATACTGCTGATAAGTTAACTTGTTAAGTATGCTCAAACCCAAAACAGAAAACGTTTCCAGGTTTTTACCAGAGGGGCATTTGGAGCACATCTCTGCTGGTTTTTTTCTTTTTTGGCAACTGTCCTAACTGTATGTGCTTTACATTTAACTTCATATAATAACCTGAACTCCAGGAGATTAAAAACCTGTACAACTTTTATTGCAAACTTGTTAATGATCAGGTGCACATCTGTGTTTATGAAAGAGGGGCCTCAGGCAACTGTGCTCAAAAACTGTCTGTAGTATAAGCACCCTAATTACACATGCAGACTTACTTTTGTCATATGCTTTTGATAAAGCTTTTTTTCTACCATAAAGCTTGCAGCTCTTTACTTCTCTCTGTCCTCTCTTTCCAAATTATTTCTCCAAGTTCTGCTTCTGATATTTCCTGTTATTCAAAGATAAACTGTTGCTTAACACATAGCTAAAAGGTCCATCAAGTCTTTTAACAGATGGAGAGAAAATATTAAATAACTCTTCCTTTCCTCTCTGTCTCTTTGCTCTCCCTCTGACAGGAGGTGTCCGTCCAAGTGCAATGCATTTCACTGTTCACTGTTTTTCTAAAGCAAACATAAAACACTGTGTCATCTGTGGAAAAGTTTGGCTGCATTGCCATTACTTGGACTAGTACAACAGTGGCAATAGCAGTAACTTAATCCATATTTTAAAACATTAGTGAACAGATCGTTGGACTACTAGATCGAAAATCATTTTAATAACTGACATCAACAGTTTTACAAAAGTTTGCCACAATTGCAGCCAACACTGTAAGTTCTGATATCAGTAACTTCAATAAAATTTCAGGAAACTGAAAACATGAAAGGGAAATAATCCGTTCCTGTGTTCTTTGATTTCCATGACCGGTCAGAAAGAGAGACATAATTTCAATTTTTTCTTGAAAAAACCATTCCCAAAGATTATGTTTACCCTTTGAGTAGTTTTACAAGAACAGCACGTCGAGACATGTTGGTATCACCAATTGGTCATATTCCCTGGTTTTCTTCTTGTCTAGTGACATGGATGAAGCCTATGCAGAACATGTTTACAACCTGGTACAAAAATGGTTTTGAGTAATATTTTTGACTGTTTATTTTTTCAAGTTGTAAAATGTATGAGTTTTGTCCATGTAAAGGCATATCTAACTTGACTGACTGACCCTTGGAGGAGAGCTATCATTGCTCAACAGCTGCCCCACTGATGAGGCAGCTTGCAACATCTGCTGATATTAATTGTTTGGAGTTTTCTTCAATGGGCCTTGTGAAAGCAGGAATCATTTGATGCAGATTGCTTCAAATACCGTCGATTAACTTGATGGTGAGCTGACATTCTTTTGATGATTTGCAGATGATAGAAACCATCATACTTTATGCGAATGAAGAGCCTGAAGGATAAACAAGGGCAAATCCTGAAACCTTTTTCTATTGGAAAACACTGACAGATTGGGGAGATTATAAGGATTAGTATAAATCAACACAAGTCTTTTTTTTTATTTTAGATTCTCACCAATAACACCAAGGAAATTATAAGAAAGTTGAAAGCAGACTTAGAACCTTTTTTTGACTGTTATATCCATGAATCAGGCTTTTAAATCTTTTTCTTTCAGATGTCAATGAATGTGAAGTGGATAACGGCGGCTGTGAAGGTTTCTGCTGCAACACCATTGGAAGCTTCTACTGCAAGTGTCCTGATGGCAGTGAACTAGGGCCAGATGGCAAAGCATGTCAAGGTAAAATGGACATGGATGTAGCCAGTGATCACAAAAAAAAAAGACTCAGAGCTGTTTCAGCCTGTCTGCTCAGCTTCAATGTCTGGGCCAGGTTCAGTGGATTTGGTTCTGCATCTTGAGCCCTTCTTGAGAACAGTTTTTAAAGAGCTTTTTAAAAAGTTTTAAAGCATGACAGTTCACCAAACAAAAAAAAGACAACCTTGGTAGTATTAGACGTATTTAAAATTCAACCTCATATAATGCTTAGCTAGTCATCTAATCTAGCCAGGAGCAATTTGGGGGTCCAGTGTCTTGCATATCTGAAGTTTATTTTAGGCATGGGCATGTCTGTGTTTGTTTTTAAACACATGATGAGTCGATGTATTAAGTACATTTTTGTGTAAAAGTTATCAAGTGGCACTCTATACTGAATTTCTCAGTTTTCCTTTTATCAAAAAACAAAAACAAAAACAAAAACAAAAACAAAAACAAAAAACAAATCTTTAGAGCCTTTTTTGTCTTTTGAGGGTGTTTTAAACTAAAGGTCCTCCTTTATTTTTCCATCACTGGTGACCTTTTTTACAGTTTTTGTAGAAGAGCTAATACTGCTACTGAAAAGTGACCTACTGACGCCTCCTGGTGTCTCCATTGGTCAAGTGTCCCTCACTTTGCAGGACAAATGCAGATCAAAAAGAGTCAGAAAAAAAAGGATTAGATATGTCAAATGGATTAAAAAATAGTTCAAGAGATTAGATCATTTGAATTTATTCCCAGTCCCAAACCGTTTGCAGACACATTTGTGGGTTTGAGGGAGTACTGTCAACCACTACAGACACATTTAATTGTCTAGACCTCTGCCTTGAACCAACCACCTATCCAGACAGCATCACTTCCCTTTGACTGTTTCCTCTTAGCTCTGCCGACTCATCAGACCTTACGGAGAAAATGTTTGCCACCGAGGCCCATTTGTTCTAAACAGTTAAAGGTGTGAACAAATGCCCCTGACATTTGACCCCTGAGACAAGATTTTGTCACTCTCGAGTCATTTAAAGTCTGAAAAAGCTGCTACACAGCTACAGCAGCTGTGAAGGTCTTCTTTTACAAGGTTTTGCCTGAGTCGTGCCTGTGTTCAAGTTGGCAATGAACGCAGAGACTCAGGGTCTGAAAACTAAGCCATGGAGAACTTGTTAGAGTAAGTTTTTAAATATTTGTTGGAATTTTAAATCGAGTTTGCAACACTAGAGAAATAAGGGAGCTCATTTTTCCATTTAGGTAACTGCACAATTTTTTTTTACTTCAAATGTAAACAGAAATTCAGTAACTTGCCATTGCTACTCATACAAGTCACACAAAAAAGCTCATTAAAAAAAACAATCCCAAAAACATTTGCTCTTACACCAGAGTTCCTCTTTTGTAGCGGTAAATGTCCTCCCTGTGGTGCTCATTCTGAAGACCACCTGTTTGTTTCCTGCTCCGGCCAAAGCAGCGCCTCCCCATGTTCAGTCCTCTACATTGTCTGCTTGTAGATGCCAGCTCAGCAACTCCGCTTTGAGCCAGATGGTGTCACACGATACCATTCAGACCTCATGCCCCTCGACCTCTGACACCAGCACCACTGCCACCGCTGCTACCATACACCAACGCGCTAACTGGTGAAAAGCAGCCATTGTGTCTCTCTCACTGAAATCCTCTCACATGAGGAGACTAATAAGTATATTAACCTTGGCAAACCTCCTCCTGTGTTTATTGTTTAGCATGTTTAGCTTCCTCAACAATAGTTGCCAATGTGTTAAAATACAAAGGAGTGCAGAATAATAAGGCGGCTCATGAATGTGATTATCCACAGGCATTTGTGTCTGATAATTTATTTCAGCACTTGTTCAGATTTCTAAGGAGGTTTGGCTAACAATTATGAATGTCTTAAATGGATCATTCTTCCAAAAAAGATTCTTTCGCTTGCCTAAAAATAGATAAAACAACAGCATTATTGCTCCCCCACACTCACATATCACTATTCTTCCATTACTAAAAAAAGCTGAAAAAGCTACTGTGAGCCAGAAATGACAACTAGGAGGAGGTGAAAAAGAATGTTTAATGTGTTGTCCAGATGTGTGGAGCCTAGCTGCCCTTGAGTTGAGTTTTCAGGTATGTTGTTGCTTCTGTCTCTGTGGAACATGAGCGTCAGGCTGACCCACGCACAGCCATATGCAGCTTTCTCCTGTACAAGATACAAATGGATCGTATGCATGCTACTGCACAAGCAGCATGATAAACCATCCATCATTCAGCCTGGAGACAATATAACCTTAGACAAATGTTCCTGCATGGAGGAGTCAGAGCAGGGGTCGATTGTGATACAGTGCAAATGATTCAGGTGGTAGTATACTTTTCTTACAGGAGAAAAGAAAAGTGTAATAAAAGTTTGAAATGATATTTTTGCAGTTTCCTATCCAGTACTTAAATGTGAAAAGTGAGTCGAAGTAATATACCTACAACTGTGAAAATCACTCATACCAAAAATGTGCTTTTCATTTTCCCTCTTTGGCTCACTGCAAATGGAATGTGTAATTAGACCACCTAAAAGTTAGATGCCAGATTTTATAAGGGATGCAATAAATGTCTTGCTTAGCTCCCCTTCATTTAAGTGTTATTTTCCTGCCACAGACTTAAGTTCTGATTCCGTCATCTTCCAGAAAAGCTACAAACCTTTAAACCCTGTTTATCTCTGATTATAATTCCAGATACACTAAGTGGCCTGTTGGTAAATGCAAGCTGACATTTCAAACAGTTTTAATATCTGCACAGGAAGTTATTTTTTGATTGGCTTTATTCTGTGACATAAATGGGTAGTTTTTCCAATGAGAATATGTGCAGGGATATAATTAGACTGGATATGACTAAAGGTTGACCCATTGGACAGATCTATGGGTCTCATCCGTTTAACTCAAAGTTAGAAAAGCCTAAAGCTGGCAAAGCATCATCTTGCATCTCATTCTTGTATTTTGGAATGGTTTGTTGAATTCAGAATCAGAATCAGAATCAGAATCAAAATACTTTATTGATCCCCGAGGGGAAATTTCATTTCAGTTACATCCTTTTTAAGACATATAAGAAAACAAACATGGGGAAACACAGAAATGGGATGAACCCAGGAGCAGCCAGCTACCCAGCGCCCCTTTGCAATACATATGAAAAAAAAACAACACTGGGAGAGGAGAGGGGGAAAAAAAGTCAATTCCAGACTATTCCCAACAGGGGGCATAGTTTGAGATCAAGAACAAAAAACACCTCAGCATATAATTGATACTGGTATTAGAATGGATCAGTTTCGACATCAGCTGATACCAAATCCAAAGAATCAATACTGCCGTCTGGACTTAAAAAGTTCGACTTCTGCATCCCTATGTTTACATGTGCACTGATGAGTGTATGATATGTTTTATTTGTGTATTTAGATGTCAATGAGTGTGAGGAGCTCAATGGAGGGTGCCAACAAACCTGTGTCAACACACCGGGCTCTTACCACTGCGAGTGCAGTGAAGGCTTCCGCATGCACGCCGATGCTCGAACTTGTATAGGTGAGTCTTGAACAAAAGAATGAATTATTCTCTCGGAAGCGAAATCACGCACCTTGCATTAAAAATAGCTTTGCTGCAAATTCAGGGTGCTATTTTTTTTATGCATTCAGTTTATGAATGTAAACATCAACCTTGAGGGTCACTTATATCCAACACCAGGATGGCAGTCCTAATCCTCAGATTATTACTGTAACACTTGAAAAAGAAGCGCTGAGCTGCTATGATTAATCACGGTGTCAAGAGGATATTAGAACATGATTTGCAAGGAGTAATGTAAGAAGTTAAAGTACTTTGTCTCCTTTTAGTACCATAAAATCTGTAGGCAGTGAGAGAATTTGTGACCTGCTGAAAATCAGTCCTCCTCGGTTGCTTTTGGTCTCACTTTTCATTCATTATACTCCAATCTTTTGACCGCAGCTTAGTGGTTAAGGGTAAGAATGGAGGCAAAGGGATTGCTAATTGTGTCTGTTAAAGTCATCAGTGTGTATCGCCAGTTATTCCTTCAGTTTTACAGGCCGCCTGTGTCACCATGTCTGTGTTTAGAGCACCCAGAAGGCTCACTGCTGATATTCATATTTGGCACATCATTAAATCACAGGAGTAATGGGATGGAAAGATCATTAGAAAGTAACCCCAGGTGCCCAGCTTGAATATCATTCTCCAGTTTTAAGCCTTTACCCCAGTGTTTTCAGTAATTACACGGCTTCAGAGTTCCAAAGTGTGAAAGCCGTATTACATGGCCAACAAATTCAATTATATCTGTCCTCCTGTGTGGATTAACTTTGTAACTCTATTAGTTCTGATAATATAAGCCAAAGCTGGGGTGTTCCCATGCTTATTTATCATCCAACTCTCTGTGTCTCATTTATTCTTAAGCTGTGAACTCTTGCTCAGTACTTAACGGTGGATGTGAGCATAAGTGTGTGGACTTGGGGAACAACCACTATAAATGTGAGTGTCGGAAGAACTTCCAGCTGAAGAGAGACGGGAGACACTGTGAATGTAAGTCATTTTTTCCATAATTTATCACTTGAGTGGGATATCTTTTTTTTCAATGACTGTTCTGCCACTGTTGCAAGTCAGGCCAAATTAATGCAAAAATAAAAATATCTGTGGCTACTGCTCGAGTGCAAGGTCGGAAAATTGTACACCAGAGAGGAAATGAACTTGAGAAGCTCTTTTGAAAACTTTTAAGCAGAGTCAAGAGCAGGAATTTTAATCTCTGGAGGCTGCACACGCATAAGTCAAACTCAGAGGTCATAAGAGAGTTCTGAATGAAGTATGTCCTCTTGATTTAATTCGGAAAGATCCCTTGCTGGCCTGACTTGGCTTCGTTTTTGTTTGTATGCAATTATGTTTGTGTGTCATCCTGTCTCTGTGTTTGTGTGCGTCAGTAAGGGACCCCTGTGACGAGAGGAATGGAGGCTGCGCCCAGCTGTGCCTCTCAGAAGAAGGCCAGGTTCACTGCAGCTGCAGACCTGGTTTTACACTGGCTGGAGATGGCAAGGATTGTGAAGGCAAGGCATTGAACACACTCTCACACATTCTGCAGATGCTCAAAAAAATCAAAAAGCAGATATCTCTGTTAAGGAACTTAAAAGAATCCTATTTAGAAATTTTCCTTTAGTAACTGCCATACTTAACTTTTTACTGGAAGTATAAATGCACCCCAAAAGACTTGTATTGATTTGAGAGGACAATGTTGGAAACTTTTCATACTAACATGTTACATTCTCCTTGCCCAAACTAGAACAGAGGAGAAGCCAGACTCCTGACTAAGTCTTCCTGCAGGAGGAAGTATTTGCTTCGTTCTGTTTGAAATCTGTACACATACAGTTTTTTTTAGACCATGTGGGAAGTTAGTTTTGTAATGCTCACGTAATAGAGCGACTGCTCCTCTGTTTAGTTCATTAATCTCTAGTGGCAGAAATCCAGCTCCAAACAAAGCCTTTGTTTAGTCCCTCTCTATTTGCATCTCTTTCTGACCACCAAGAGACTTAAGAGCCTTAGGAATGAAGGATTACTTTATCCAATAAACACAATTAAAACATATGCCAACTTCACACCCAGCATGATTAACTGACTTATTCTTATTTAAAAAAAAAAAAAAAGATACAAATTGTTTTCCATTGTGACATTTTTGCCTTTCCTCCACTTTTGTCTTTTTCATCCGTCTAGACATTGATGAGTGCGGCTCAGGACGAGCCAAGTGTTCTCATGGGTGTGTCAACATGCCGGGCTCCTTCAGCTGTGTGTGTCATCCAGGCTTTGAACTGGGTGCTGATGGCAAACAGTGCTATCGTGAGTAAATGAAGTTACAACCTCAAGCAAATATTGATCAATGTCCTTTGTAACAAGGACATATACAGCAGAACTTAAGCATTTTAATCCTAAAAGATGCTGAAATGTTGAAAAATGTAGAATGTAGAAAAATGATACACAGTTCTTAAAGGTAGGGTCTGCAGGAATGTTCGTTACTTGTTAGTAAACACAGATTCAAACTGGGCTCCTCCTCCTTGGATCAGTGCCAGCAGCAGAGCACACCCATTGTCTCCAACTGTGACTACGGACACATTCACTAGCCCAGCAACCACCTGCAACATCACATTTCTTGATGAGAAAGACTCAAGAGCCATGCACCTGACTTGGCGTGTTAGCACAAGCTAATCACTGGGTGATTTAACACATACCTGCTTATCAGAAAGCCAACTCTCATCACTCTTTGTCTCTTCGTGCTGCTCTTCAAATTCCCTAAAGCGAGTGAAAGTTGAGCCAAGCTTCACCATCATTTGGTACAAAGCTTTATCTGTTTAGCTTTTCATTTTGTTTTGATTGTGTATTTTTTGGTCTCTGCTATGTCCACTACCATAGCCCCACGGAATAGCTTCTTGTACTCGCTATCATTAACACGCCAAGTCACTTGTGCACTGGGCGCGCTGTGATTGGTTGATGTAACCATGCTTACTCTCTATGCTTAGTCTCAA
This sequence comes from Halichoeres trimaculatus, assembly GCF_033239565.1. NCBI lineage: Eukaryota > Metazoa > Chordata > Actinopteri > Labriformes > Labridae > Halichoeres > Halichoeres trimaculatus. Next base: position 20,706,760 of record NW_027437188.1, read on the forward strand.
TACAACCAAAACATCAACAAATAGGCTGAAGAGGGGTTCGAGGCAGACACAGACACTGAGATGTATGCATAGAGGCCCAGAATTGAAGATTTAGCAGGATTAGTCCTAAAAATTGACATTTTGTTTTATTATTTAGTAAAATCCTGCAGACTCTACATTTAAGACGCAACAATAGCAAAAACCATAAAGCATAATAAATCACAAGGCTAATCATGCTATATTTGCTAACCTATTGTAGTTTGATCCTTTTGTAACCACTTGCAATTAACCAGCTATGCATGCGGTTGAATTCAGGTGCTAACACTTCCTATTTGCATGCAACATGAACTTTTATCCACCAGCATGGTTGCTGTAAAAAGTCCTCCATGTAGCCTGAACTTATGCTTCTTCGCAATCTTCCCTTACTATTTAGATTCTAGCTTGTTGTGCAAGAATTTTCCATTCCTTTTAAACAATCAGTTGTTTGATGAAGTGTATGACATGATACACGTCATGAATTAAAAAGAAATATTTCCATTCCAATATCATAGCAGCCACATTTGCTCTGTTTGTGAATACACATGGTCTGAGCTTCCTAATGCCATCGTATTGTAAACTATCTGTGGTGAAGTTTAGATCTCTTCCTCTCATCATCTGTGACTTGTAATTATACAACTGGAACAAACCAAAATAGTCCTGATGAAGCCTCTATAACACTGCCCTCATGTTTCATCTCTGGTTTTGCACTTAAATTGTGGTTTGGGTCCCCTCTCCTTCAGGCATCGAGATGGAGATTGTCAACAGCTGTGAGAAGAACAACGGAGGGTGCTCTCATCACTGTGAGCACACCACCAACGGGCCGCTTTGCTCCTGCAACCACGGCTACCAGCTGGGTCGGAACAGGAAGACCTGTGTAGGTAAGACTGCTGCTCAGTGACGCGTCCTCCATCTTTGTTTCTTTGCTCTTTTTTTCTTTCATATTCAACCAATTCTGCAAAACTGGAAACCTTTCTCAGATAGTGATGAGTGTGCCAGTGGAGAGTCCTGCTGCAGTCACTTCTGTAAAAACTACCCGGGTGGCTATGAGTGCAGCTGCAGAGCTGGTTACAGGCTAAACCCAGATGGCTGTGGCTGTGATGGTAAGAGTGCTGCTTTGTTTTTTTTTTATCTGAGGCTTCTAAGCGTTTTTTGTTGTAGCCCAGTTGTGCTGGCACATTCTGGATGCACGTTTATTAGCCTATTGATCAGAATTTTTTTGTTTGACAATATCAGGGTCTTTGTCAAAATCAGGATTCTTTGTCAAAAAATAGTTTTTCCTTCAAATCCAAATTCTTCATTTCAGTCTTTGTGTATAAACTGGATTGGAAAAAAGTTACCACTTTTCTCCAATAGAGGTTACATTTTTCTCTCAAGCGGGAACCTCCGGTCTAACCCCCGGAAGAACCGGAAATCACATACACACCAAGCCAAAAAAAGCTGTTTTCAAAGCAGAAATTAACCTATTTAGAGCCTGGTTCAAAAAACGTCTCCCGTCTGAGTCGCAAATTTCACTAACCCATTGTACAGGGGGTGAATTTTTTTCAAACTTGGCCGTTCAGAGGATATTAAGATCGCAAGCTTACCCAATCAGAGACACCGCTCAGGGTCACATGACAGACAGGAGACCTATAGCTGTAGGCGAAGCCCCTGCCACTACCAATATGGCCGCTATATTAGATCTGCTTCATTTTCCGTTTCAGAAACAGACAGGCGACGTCGGGGAGACTACATCCATGTTTGATATAGTCTATGGATTCTTTTTGACTCACTTGATGTGGATTTTATGGAAAAATATGGCACCTGCTATAGTCTGTAGACATTATCATCATCATTTAACGTTTTCACATGGTTTGGTGTTGAAAAAGCAAAGTAAAAATCGCAAAGATCATAAAATCAAAAAATTGCAAGCCAAATCAAATCAGCACCCCAAATAATAGAATCCAATCGCAAAAATAGCATATCGCTCCAGCCCTACTTTTTAGTCAAGCAGACAAATACTAACGTCCCTGAATTTCTCTGAATGTTGACATTGAGCCATCTCAGCACCGCTACAGCCCTCCATTCTCATGTGTTCTGTCTTCTGTCAGACATTGATGAGTGCCTCGCAGAGACCTCAGGATGTGAACACTACTGTGTCAACTCTCTGGGAACATACGAGTGTTTTTGTCGAATGGGCTTTCGCCTGGATCCGGACCAGCACTCCTGCAGCTGTGAGTGACATACCTGTCAAAGTTATGCTATAATCAGAAGTGAAATACGCACACACACACTTAGCCATTCATCATAATGTGACCCTGGAACTGTGCTTGTGTTCAGCTCTGTATGGCAGAGAGCTGGAAGACGAAGAGGAGGAGGAGGAGGAAGAAGAGGACGAGCAGCTGGGGGTCCACAGATTACCAGACCTGCTTTTCCGCAATTCACCACAGCTACTACAGTACACAGCAGCCTTGCACTACCGTGATGACACTGCTGATGATGGCAGTGAAGGTAGTGATGTGGAAAAAGAGTCAGAGACCCAGAGGGAGCGTCGAGGGGAGCTAAGAGCAGACAGCAGCATAGGTAAAGTAAAACAAAAGTGACGACTCAAGGATTAATGCCAGGTTTGAAATCAGGAGGATTTGATTGTTTTCCTGTTAGTTCTACAACAACACGGAACATTGATTTCATTATCTTTCAGTGTGTTTCGATGGCTCGTTCGGTGATGATTGCAGTGTGAGCTGTGAAGACTGTGTGAATGGAGAGTGTGGTGAAAACAGAGACAGATGTGAATGCTCACCTGGATGGACTGGGATCATCTGCAATGAGAGTAAGTACGTTTGCTGTGTCTGAACTATAAACTAATAGGAATAATTCTCTGGTCTGTCACGTGCCCACACATGTTGCACATGCAACCCATTTTGGACGTCCTCCTCCAGCTCTGTTTGGTTTACTTTTTTGCAATGTGGTGCAGTTTAATAGAGAGCAAAGAGATAGCTCCCTGTGCGCATCGATCTGGGGCTATGTATCAAAACCTGTCTGCCTCACTGCGTGGGAGGCTGGCTTGTTTACGGTCTCCAGAACACAGGAGCACCGAGGGAATCAATCTGTCTGCTGCTGGAGCAAAGCCAGGGCCCACAGCAAGAGCACAGCCTGAGGCCAAGGATGTCCACTACTGGGTGAGGAAGCAAGGCTCCATTGTTCCCATCCTGCTCCATGATTAATGGCTGTCTCTGGTCTGAACCTGAGTCAGGCTGGTAATCATAAGAGAAGAGCCACGTGGGACAAGTCCATTAGGAGCAATCTGTCACCGGCAGGAACACGCTCCTGAGGTAGCAGCTTTCAGATACACACCCTGGAGGTGATGGTCTGGACATGGGCTACATTTTTTAGGTGGAGAGGACGAGCCAAATTACTACCTGGAGAACTTTTATGGGAACTAGAAAACAGGAGCTGAAAATAGCAGGACATAAGAGGAAAGGGTATACTTAGTTTAAATTCAGATTTAAATTCAGATTTAAGGTGCCATGCTACAAAGTTATGTCAGAAACTGGGACCTGACAGCTTTTATCCATTTTATACATTTTGTGAAATGGATCATTACTAACATGGAAACACAGTTTAAAATTTTTTTCCTACATTTGTCTCATTAATTACAACTTAATATAACCTAAACTTTGTTTTCTGAACATTTTCTTTTCTTTTACTTTTATGGAAACTTTGTGGTCTGAACCCTAGTGTTATACCAATTCCTGGTCAAACACAGGACCAAATTTATCAACCTTCATATCACTGTGGTAGAAACGAGAACATTTTGTGCCACTTAAACAGTATTATATGTTTTCATGCCTGAAGTAACTCCCTACATTTGGTTCAATCACACTAACTTATGGAGTTACTTCACCCTATCCAAACTACTTTTTGTCAGCACTTCTTGAAATACACAAAATTCATTGTTGCAAGTGATATCAACACCTCACATCTGAATGTTAAACATTTATGACCTTGTTGGAGTATTTTATCCTTTTTTTCTTCCATAGAGCAATATAAAGCCTTTGTGGAAAAAAAGTGTGCCATAAAATTGAACTTTATAAATAGTAACACTTCAGCACATCTCAAACAGCCAACAAATCCACGAGATTAAACGTGTCAGGAGGGAGCACACTGTGGGGGGTTGAGGGGATGGGAGATGAAGGTGTTGACATCTTGGCTGTCAAGCGTAGCCTGATGTCTGGATGCATTTTATTTTTCTTTCTCTGTGTGGGGACAAGTGTGAAGTTTTTCACATTTGAATTCATTAGCAGCCATGAAGCTGTCGTTACTTTTACTCATGATACCCACTTTTTTTCCCTCTCCAGCTTGTTCACAGGGGACCTATGGGTATGCCTGTAACAGCCTGTGTCGCTGTCAGAATGGAGGCTCGTGTGACCCTGTGACTGGGAAGTGTTTTTGCCCTCCTGGAGTGCAGGGCTTGCTCTGCGAGGATGGTTTGTTCACTCATTTCCTGTAGACACACATATCTTAAACACTCTGGTGGGAATGGGACAACCAAGCTCCAAAACACTAATTTTCTGTGTGTGTATGACTCACTTATATGAAGCAGTATTTCAGAAAGTAAACCCATTTTTAATAGCTTTTGTTTTTTCAAATAGTCTACAGTTTCTGAGAAGGTAGTGGAGAGTTTTTTGAAAATTTTTAGAATTTAAATCGTTTATTTTTTTTAAACTTATTCTTGGCTTTTGAGTGAATGTTTCCTAACTCTAACATTAATTTTGTGTACTTAACTTAACTTAACTTAACTCAAAAAGTAAGGAAATTTGTGTTTGATAAATTATTTCATTGTTGTTACAATAGACCTCACATATACTGTAAACTCAGACTTGTGCTTAAACTGTTACTACAAATGTTTTAAGCACAGATCTGGGATTCATCAATATTTTCTTGCTTGAATTTGTCCTTACACAACAACAACAACAACAACAAAAAATACTCTCAGGCTACGCATTGGCAGAAACGATGACAACCATGCTTTCTCAGAAAATGTAAATACATGCTCCTTTAACTGAAGGAATGGCAGGTTTGAACTACTTTCAGTGAAATAAAAAAGCCTTTGATAGAATCCCGTAATAAAAACTGTTAATTGATTAAATTTGTTAAATAACCACAGAATTGATGCCTTTTCACCTTTAATATACATAGAATATTGAATCTCAAATGAAATAACTAGTTAACAGTTAAGAATACGACAGTATACAAATTATAATGTCATATTTTTGATGACGTGTCCATCAGTTTAGAATTATTCTACTGTGAAAAGTGGTCAAAACAAAACTGTTTAGTGAATATGTGACATGAATCTAATGGTGATTTTGCACTCTGCTTTCCAACATTATAAGAATTATAACCAAGAAGAATCAGTACAACAAAGAAATTACTGAGCAAACCCAAATATCCTTACCTCATGTGCTAAGTTTATTTCAGATGGGCATTTTGCCCTAACATTTGATTTCAATTTTTACAACACTTTTTTGAATGTTTAACTTTCACAATGGACTTAACTGTACTAAAACCAATCTTCAAGTGTGTGTTTTTATCTTGGCAGGTTGTCCGAGAGGTTATTTCGGGAGGTTTTGCAGGAGAAAGTGTAACTGTCCCAACAATGGTCACTGTCACCGTCTGTATGGTGGCTGTTTGTGCTCTCCAGGACTATATGGACGCTTCTGTCACCTGCGTGAGTAAAAAAAAAACACCCTGAACTTTGTAACTGACACCTCTTGGATAATGATTATGTAGTTATACTGTTTCAAACAATCAATTTTGTGTCATAAGTTTAATACCACCAAAATAAAAAAAACACTAGAATGAGACAGTATGAGATATGAGTGACTTACACTTTGTATGATACAACCTAGATCTGCTGTAATTGTTTTATGTCAACCAGTATACGAGTTAATGAAACAGGGAACTATGACATGAAAAATATGACGTGAATACTTCACCTCAAAGACTTTGTATCCTGATGACAAACATACAGATGGATTACGGTGTCTCATTTACATGAACAGGCACTACACAGTTTGTTATCTTTGTGGAGGATTAAATGCTACCTAAATGTAAAAATCAGGGCTGTTTATGCTCTATATATGTTGCATAGATGTACTCTTCAGATAGAGATACAAGTTAAGATACACAAAAAAATGTTGTGATCCTGTGGCCCATACCTGGACAAGTCAAGTTATTAATGTAGGGTCTACATTGCAGAGCTACAAAAGTAGAGGAATCTCAGTGTTTCAAAAAAGTGAAACACGCATCAGTTTCATTCATGTATAGGAAATATGTACAAATTATCTACAGAAAGCCCCGACTTTCTTCATTACTCCTCATCGCTGGCCCTACTTTGCCGTTTTGTTGGAGGCACCAGATGAGACGGCAACTCTCGGGGAAGCCAGTAACCCTCCAACTTTCCTTCAATGAGATGAACTGCTAAAGCAAACTCCTCATTGTCCAGCATGCCATCGCCATCAACATCCGACAGCCTCCAGATGTGAGCGAGTACAGAGTTAGGCAGCAGCGTGCTTGTCATCCACTCTCTGACTTTGGTACCACTCAGCTTTCCCTCATTTGGACTGAGGTTGTAGAAAATCTCATCGTATTTGGGCTTGTATTTCTCCACCACCCACTCATCGAAATCCACCTCACTGCTCTCGTCATCCCTGAATTCCTTGAAAGGGTCTCTTTTCAAATCCCCACGTTTGAATGTGCCTAAAAATTCCCCATCCAAGACCCCATGGAGGGATTTCTTCCTCAGTTCTTGCTGCTGGAGCAGAGGCACCAGGTTGGCTATGTCAGTGGACAGAAGTTTATCCAAGGAAGCCATGAGACTTGGTTTCAAGGTCTTGAACTTTGAGAAGTCTTGACCTAGAAGCTTCTCCTGTAAAGTAAGCAATCACATTTCAGGTTCAGACACATATTTAGGTACTTAGTTACCTTTTAAATTTGGTATTTTAACAGAGATGTTTAACCTGCATCTTGGTGCAGTCAGGGAAGTCTCCTGCAGGGACTCGCTGCTGTTGCTGGATCTTGTTGAAAATCACAGGAAGTTGATAAATCAAGTTGTGCTTTTTACTCTCTTTGCAAAAAATGGTTGGCATCTCCTGTTTCAGATAGCTGATAATGTGGGCGTGGGCCTGTAGAAGGAGAAACTCAATAAGCCAGGGGATCATCTTTACAGCATCTTAAAAGTACAGACCTCATGTTGGTGGAGAGAGAATTGAGATCTCTTACCCGTACTAAGCGTGCCCTCTTCACCAGGTCGTTCAGCTTTCGAACTGCAGCATTGCGAGGCAGGTTCCTGATGTCACTCAGCAGATCCTCCTCCTCCAGCTCGATCAGCTGGTAATGGTCACACACCTGCCGCGGCTCGGACCAGAAAGACCCAATGTAAACCCTCAAGATCTCAGGCGTTCGAAACACTTTCCCAAGCGACCACATGAGGGCGCCGTACACTCTCATCAGCTGCTGGGAGTCCACCCTGTCAGCCTTGTTGAGAACCACACGCAACTTGTCCTCATAGCCAAGCAGAGCCCCAAAGGCCCGAGTGAGCTCATCAGAGAACTCCAGTTTATGTGCATCAAACAGCAGGATGATCCGGTCCACACGCTCTGCAAACCAACGCAGCACTGCTGGGAAGTCATAGCCTGCAGGAAAACACAGGGTTTTCATTAACACTGTATGAAATGGGGCGAGCCTATCTGTCTGAAGAGTGAGAGAACATTAAATATCCCAGTGGTCCTCTCTGGATTTAGAGCCATTTGAGCTACACCCATAGATTAATGTGTCCCCAAAACAAAGGAGAGACTGAGTTACTAACTATCTGTCTCCTCCCTACTCACTGGGATATTACTTTCAGCTGCTGGGCTTCTGTCTTAAAAGGTTTGAAATATGCTGGGCTCAAGTGTTTCTGTGTTACCTCTCCTGCTTTTCTTCAGGCAGGAATTTGAATCCCACTGACAGCAGAAATGAATCCCATATTTAAATCTTTAAACTTAAAAAAAAGAAGAAAACTTGGAGTAAAAAAAAAAAAAATGTAATGAAAATAGAAATTAAAGGTCTCACCTCGACTCAGCTTTCTTTTAGCGGCTGTTAGGATGCCCGGCGAGTCAATGATGCTGATACTCTCCAGGACTTTATTGGGCATCTGAGCACACTGAAATCTGCAAGAACATTTATCAACAAAAAGCCAAAATAGAACTGACAGTGGCAATACAGCTTAAGATTCTTATATGAAGGTGGCCTAGCTTCAAATTACAGTTTTTCACTGTACTACTTCTCTGGTGAGGGTAGATAATAGTCAAATATGTCTAAAAAAAGAGAGGGGATGCCAGGAATACCAATGGATACTCTCAATCAATTCACTATCAATATTTTTTCACCTGTTGAGAAATGTGTTTCCAAAGGGGTCCAGGTTGCGAAAGGGCTTTTTTGGATCCACTGTGAGAGCATTACCGGGGATGATCCCTTCTGTCTCTCCATACATGAGGGCAGTGAAACAGTCAGTGGTTGGCTCTGGTCCCACTCTGCTGCCTGGGAAATCTTGCTCTACCAGATACCTAAAGTGAAGAAAAAGCCAAAACTATGACCAGCATTAGTTTCCCCAGCACAGAACTTCAGTACTCTGTGTAACACATGCACTTACCGTGGACTTACCATACTATACTGTATGTTACAGATGCATGCAGAAAGGAGGGTATTTTTCTTACCTGATAAAAGTTGTCTTCCCTGTCGAGTACTGACCCATCACTAACACCATTGGTTTGTTGTCAAAGTCTGCATCCTCATAGCTGGGTGAATGAAAGTGATGGAAAGAATAGTATTTCTCAATAGGCAGCAGCCTCTTATAATAAAGATTCTTCAGCTCCTCTGTCACCAAATTAACATCCCCCAGTGTCTTAGGGCTGCTCCTGAACCTCCGGATGGACATGTCGATGAATTAACTCCTCTTGATTTCTCAGTAAAGAAGCTGCTCACTCTTCAAACACCAAACAGAACGATGGAAGAATGTGCACGAGCAATATTATCAGTTTCTCACAGCTGTCTGCTTCATCCTGCAGCGGGACATTAAGAGGGTGGAGAGGGTGTAACCAGAGCCTGCAGCTGCATCTAACATAAAGCCAATGTGGAGAGGGACAGGGTGGAGTGGAGTTCAGTTTTTCTATTGCTGAGTGGAGACAGACTTGGCTAAAAACATGCAGATTAATTGTCCTGAGCGTTAAGCAAGGATATGGCTCTGCTTCAGTTTTTAAAGTCTCACAATCGCACAGTTAGTGTGAGAAAGTGTGCAGAAACCAGAGCCAACATAATGAACTGCAGGAAATTTGTTTCCTGAATCGCCAGCTGGTTCTCAAATAAACGTCTTTATCTTACAGCAGTAGTGATGAATCATAGAACATCAGTTTTAGAGCAAAAGGAGGTGGTCACATGACATTAACAGCAGAGGTTTGACGTTGTGATAACATGGTGGTTGGGTGTGTCTGTTTTCTTATAATAAAATGTAAGCTGAGAGTAAAGAATGTGCCATCCAGACATTTTCCCACTGATTAACTATGACTACCTGAGTTTTCAGAAACAACAAGTGCAAGGTTAATTTGTTTTCTTGTCTTAACCTTTAAAACAAACTTATCTGGAGTTGAGTCAGAGAAGTCTCTCTGTTGGCTGTGTATCTTATTAGTCATATGTCTTTAAGTTGAATTCATGCATGATTTTTTTTTGCACAGCCTCATACAAACATGAGTATATACTGAAAGTATTCATCCTTTCAGTGCTCGTCTAACTGGACTCATGCACTTTGTCTGTTTTCAAACTGATCCTGTCCTCCCCTCAGCATGCCCCAGGTGGACGCACGGCGCTGGTTGTTCCAAAGAATGTGACTGCGTTCAAGAACATTCCACTGGCTGTGACCCTAAGACAGGGAGCTGTTTCTGTAAGGCTGCATACAAGGGGCCACAGTGTGAGAAAGGTATTAGTACTTCCTAAAACGAGATCCTCAAACTGAAAGATGGGCTAGTGCACTTTTACAGGTTGTAAGGTCTATAGCAATGCTAGATGTACGTTATTTATCTGTGTGTTTAAAGTAACTATACTCTGGTGTCCTGAAGTATTTTAAAATGTTAAATGCAACAGACTCCTCTCTTCATCCTCACTGTGCTTTGTATCTGGATATTCCCTGTGCAGAATGTGAGCGGGGATTCTTTGGCGCTGGCTGTGAGCAGCCATGTGACTGTCCAGGCGGAGGGTTATGTGACCCCAGGACTGGAGAGTGCAGCCAGCGATGTCCTGCAGGCCTTTACGGAGAAAAATGTCAGCTGGGTGAGACACACAAAGCTGTTTTCATACGTTAGTACAGCAACATGGTGTACATCAATCAATCAAACTTTTTTTGAATAGCATTTTTCATACAGGACTTTGTAATACAAACAGCTTTACATGGGTAAAAATTAAAATTAAATAACAAGAAGTGGAATAAAGAGCAGAAAAATTGCATTATTTCATAAAATGAAAACACAAGACCCCTGCAAACCCCCCTCCCCCAAACCACACTTAATATACACACTCACTTACTGAAACACACAAAGACATTAGAAGGAAATTCTGAAAGAAAACAGAATTAGAGGACTGAGGAAACGCTGGCTTTAATTAAAATGAGGAAACACAGGAGCTAAAACTAAAATAACAATTAAACAAAAAAACT